>NW_025111180.1:600000-1200000 GCF_015476425.1 Leptopilina heterotoma | reverse complement strand
AAGTGCAAGATTAAGAATATTGCGTCCTGCATTTACATCTCTTTCCCACGTTGTCTTGCATTTCGCACAATAAGTGTAGCGATGGGGACTTTTTGATATTTTTAGTGGTCTCACACAGCGACTACACATTTTTGTTGTATTAAATTCATTTACTTTAACGACTTGCAATTTATCTTTTCCTAATTCCGCTGATCTTTGGAAAAGAGTTTGTTGAATACGTTTCAAAGGAGCTTTAGTGTATCCCTTGATAAAATTAGGTATTTCAGCTCCACCAATAGCAACGAAACAGGGTTTCTTCTTTGTATCACCTACTATCCAATTTACAAGTTGATCAACTTGTCGTTTGTGCGCCGAATATTGATCTATTTTTAAACGCGTTACGGATCTTTTTTGATGAAGTGATTGGAAATTTTGTAAAAGATGTATTCTATATTTTGTTATGCGATGGCGATCTCGAGGATTAGTCATGCAAAAATTTTCCATCCATGGATCCTCAGCAAGTTGCTTGTAATATTTTTGCATGTCTATACCTTTTTTCTTCATTAATTCTCTTCTTCTGTAGTCGCCCATCTGCCATCTCATCATCCAACTACCAATGTAAATAGCTGAATCCTTTTTTACATTAGTGGTTGGATTAGGATCGTTTTCTCTACTGACACCAGCCAGAGTCGCCCTCGCACCAGGATCAAAACCACAAAATTTTTTGTAACTTCCAACTTTCTTCTTTGATTGCACAACATCATGTTTTGTGGGTAAATCAAAAATTACTGACACGTCCACACCATTTGTCGTTATTGTACCAGAGAATTTACCACCATTCTTTAATTTCTTTCGACCTCTTTGGATTGATTTAAAGTTGAACATTGAATTCCACCTTTCTTCATTGTTCATTTCTCTTAAGCGCTTCATTTCATCGTCCATTTTATCAACTGCTCTTTGAAGATGATCCTTATTCTTTTTTGAATTACTTTTCTTTTTTTGTAAAATTGCCTTTTTTTTTTTAATTTCTTGAATAACAGTTGCCATTTGCAATTCTTTTAAAGCAGTATTTGTATAAACGACATGCTTCACGCCTAATGAAATTTGTGGAATTAATGTGAAATTCTTCTTCTTTTTATCATGAAATTGTTGTTGAATCATAATGAAAAATGGCAAAAATTTATGCCATTCTTCATCTTTTGTCAATTTTCTAAAGTCCAATTTTTTTCATTGGTAGCATCAACATCATCCTTTTTCAGTAAATCAATAGGGAATCCTTTCACTTGACATTTATTTTTTTGCAGCAGGAGATTTAAAGCAGCAACAGATTCTTTATAAAATGAAGGCCTTCTTTTTCGAAATTTCTTTTTTTCCTTATTCTTCTCTTTTTCTTCTTCCTTCTTCTTCTCTTTTTCTTCTTCTTTTTCATTATTCTTCTCTTTTTCTTCTTCTTTTTCCTTTTTCGATTTTTTTCTTCGCCTTCTTGGCCTTTTTTTATAATAGACTTTATCGCAATGTTTGTGATATTTTTCCTGTCGAACATATCTTTCATCGCAATAGTCTGATGTATTTTTTTCTCGCATTTCATCTGGAATTTTTTTTTGAGATTTTTGAAATTCTTTTCTTTGTTCATTTTTAATGCTATTTTTAAAACTCCTAATTTTTATTTTTTCATCATTATCATTTTTGATACGGTAAACTGAACAAATTTCTTGAATTTCATCTACTTCCATATGATTTTTTTCTTCGTCTTCAATTTCCATTAATAGCTGCAAATATCTTCTTAATCGTGATGCTGCATGCGTCGTGAAATTTGTTTTAAAGTTTCGATTCAACACTAAAGCTGCCTCCTGAATTATTGCCGTTCTATGTTCTCCGTCATAAAGTGGAATGTCATTCCTTAATTCTTTATATTCATTGACCATTGTATTTATTTTCGCATCCTGTTCAGTTACTTTACGTTGAGCATTTACTTTCTGCTTTAATGATATTAAAAATGGCAGAAAGTCGGGACCATTGTTGGTCCATTTCTCCAACAATGATGGACAATTTTCAACATTCGTTTCTTCATACAGGCCGAATAATGCCATTGTTGTTGCCTCATACATCATTGATGAAACAACCTTTGCATCTTCTTCAATTCGATTTTTTATGTTTGCTGATTTACATAATTTTCCCAAACAAACTTTTACCGTATGCTTTTCTGTTCCCATTAATTCCAATCTTCTTCTCACTTTATGATGCAACGGTTTATCAATATTTTCATTATCCAAAGTAATTGACTTTCTTTTTCTGTTTGAAGAAACACCAATTGTAGATTTCTCGACACTGTATTTCTTTCGTTTTGAAGAGGGGCCAGCACCACTTTCAATTGATGAGTCAACACCTATAATTGGAAGAAATGAAAATTTTATTAATTTTATATTGAGAGAGATTAAGAAAATATAAAAGAAGAAAAAAGAAAACAAAATTTTACCATCTCTTTTTGAAGTTGATGTTGAATGGGAAAATTTAGCTTCTTGCTTTTTCGATTTCTCTACTTTTGAAGAAGTGATTTTTAAATCAGGTCCAGTTGATGACGATAATGATAATGATGTTTCTGTTGGTACACGGTAAACTGAACATGGTGACAGCTTTTCAGGAGAATCACTTGGTGCTGAAAAAGAAAAAAAGGAATTAAATAAATTAAAATTTTTAAATTGTTATTTTAATAAAATATTTTTAAAATGTACCCAGGTGAAAATGATTCATCGTACGAATCATTTTTTCCTTGGTTAATTATTAAAAACTTCCCTGCTGGAAGTAAATAGATAGAAACCTTTTCTCTTTTAATCCCTTTCTATTGCTAATATAGAAAGAGATATGAATAATGTATAACTTTTAATCTCCTACCTATACTTCTTTATGCCTTTCTATTCCTACCTTTATCAACTTGTTCGCTATTTCTTTTAATCACCTTTTTTGAATAACTTTTAATAGCCATTTTAAACCCTTCTATCTCTTTTTATATACAATCTTATTACAACTTTTTGTTATCCCTTTCAATCACCTTTTCTCTATTACTTTTAAAATCCTGTCTATTTCCTTGTATCTCTTTCAATGTTAGACCTTATAGACACCCCTGTTTAAAAAATTTGATAGGAATGGAAAGAAAAAAATTTCTTTCCATTTCAATCCTGTTTCTGAATCAAAAATTTTCAACAATTACAATCAGTTTCTATCACATACTTCTAATAGAAAGTCTATCCAAATCAATACTTTGTCTATCCGAAAATTGTCCCATGTTGTCCCACTGATTTCAAAGAAATTCCTATCAAATTCTATCAAAATTAATTATTAAAATTTGTTTCCAATCCAATAAGATTTTTTGATTAAAATCCTATTATAACCTATTAGAAACAATCACTGAAAGTTCTTTCCTATTGTATCCAATATTTTAATGGAAATTCTATCAAATTCTATCAAAATTGAGTATTAGAAATTGTTTCCAATCCAATAAGATTTTTTGATTTAAATTCTATCCAATCCTATTAAAAACAATTACCGAAAGTTCTTTCCTATTGTATCCAATATTTTAATGAAAATTCTATCAAATTCTATCAAAATTGATTATTAAAAATTGTTTCCAATCCAATAAGATTTTTTTATTAAAATCCTATTATAACCTATTAGAAACAATCACTGAAAGTTCTTTCCTATTGTATCCAATATTTTAATGGAAATTCTATCAAATTCTATCAAAATTGATTATTAAAAATTGTTTCCAATCCAATAAGATTTTTTGATTAAAATCCTATTATATCCTATTAGAAACAATCACTGAAAGTTCTTTCCTATTGTATCCAATATTTTAATGGAAATTCTATCAAATTATATCAAAATCAATTATTAAAAATTGTTTCCAGTCGGGACGCATGATTATTCCCCAAATGTCATTTTTTGCGAAATGTCATTTTTACGAATTGATATTTTTGCGAAATGTAATTTTTGCGAATTGTCACTTTCGCAAAAATGACAATTCGTAAAAATGACTTTTCGCAAAAATGACTAATCGTAAACATGACGTTTCACAAAAATGGCTTTTCGCAAAACTGACATTTCACAAAAATGACTTTTCGTAAAAATAGCGATTCGCAAAAGTGGCAAGTCGCAAAAATGGCATTTCGCAAAAATGACAATTTGCAAAAATGGCTTTTCGCAAAAATGTCAATTGACAAAAATAAAAATTTGTAAAAATGGCTTTTCGTAAAAATGACAATTTGCAAAAATGGCTTTTCGCAAAAATGACAATTCGCAAAATTGACAATTCGTAAAAATGATTTTTCGCAAAAATTACTATTCGCAAAAATGCCTTTTCGCAAAAATGACTATTCGTTCCAATCCAATAAGATTTTTTGATTAAAATCCTATTATATCCTACTATTAGAAACAATTACCGAAAGTTCTTTCCTATTGTACCCAATATTTTAATGGAAATTCTATCAAATTCAATCAAAATTGATTATTAAAAACTGTTTCTAATCCAATAAGATTTTTTGATTAAATTTCTATTATATCCTATTAGAAACAATGACCAAAAGTTCGTTTTGGTTTTATGATTGATGCTCATATGGGAGTGTACCTTAAAGGTGCGATCCCATGTGAGCAGAATACGCCGACTGAAAGTAGAAAATCATTAAAGTGAAAAGAACAACATTATCTACCTATGTCTTTTGCACTCCTGATTTTCTGCTTAATTAAATAATACTTTGCAGGCATTTAATTTTTTAACTTTATTAAATTTTACTGTATCTTTATAACATAATTAACAACCTTTGCTTTTCACATTATTGAATTTTATTATAAATTTCAGTTTGTTTATACAAAATATTTTATATTAATATAATGAAGATGACAATATTTATAATAATTTTAATAATAGAAATAATAATAACGCCACGTTCTTTATAAAATATATAGATAAATAAATGACTAAAAACAATTTTGTCATTAGCTGTTATTTATATTAGAATTTATTTTATATATATTATTCTTATTATGTATTACACACTATCACTATGGAGGCTCTCCATATCTTCATCATCGTTGTTCAGATCTAAACTTTCAAGATGGTCTTTTCCTTCTGGATGATCTGTTATATGATCTACAAGTTGCATATCATCTTCCAAATCTTCATCACTTAATTCTGGATCTAAATTATTCTCCAAAACCCCATTTTTTTCATTATCTACAAAAAATATAATTATTTAATCAAACATTTTAAAAAATTCCTTTATTAAAACGCAATAAAAAATGTATGTTTACCTTCACTTCCAATTATATTCTGTAATTTTTTATCTTTTTTCTTAAGCTCTGAGATTTTGTGAGATATATAATTTGTAACTTTTAGTTTCTCCATTTCGGCAAAATTGGCATCTTTTTTTAAAATGTTTTTAATCCAAAAGGAGGTAATGTCTATAATTGATAAAAAAAAGTAAAGTTTACATTTCAAACAAAATTTTCAATAATTTTCTAAAAGGTTTTGATGTCAATTTTTCTTACCTCTAATTGCCATTATTTTAATAGGATCCAACTTTGAGGGTGGTTTTGCATTAGGAAACTTATTTTTTATTCTATTGGATAAGCCACCTGTCACTGTGCTTGCACGTAATGCCTCAATTCCAAATACTGTGATTGCAATTTCCTTAACAAATAAAGATGGTGTCATTCGGGACCTTCCTGCTATTGCATCATAACATGTCTTTTTAATCCAAATATTACGGCCCAAATGAATCTGTGAAAATGAATATTTTAAACATGTATTAATGTTTAATTTAAATGTTTCTATTGAATTATCTTTCTACAAAGAAGGTCGCAATTAGTGATTGATTAGAGTTATTAAATATAACTTTCTTCAAAAACCAAATATGCTACTAAATTGTAATAATATTCTTACATATATAGTGACAAATGTAATAAAATATTTTTTAGTTTTATAAATTTTAAAAAGGCTTCTTCCCTGATATAAACTTTAAATACTTTTTGGAGATTATAGGATATTAGTGTAAGAAATTATTTAATTACTTCAATTGTTACCTCTTCTCCTCGAATTGCACCGCTTTTATCTGCACATTCCTTTCCACTTGCGTTTGCTACTTCTGTTACTTCCGTAGTCAAATCTTGTAAATTTGCTGTAAAAATTTTAAATTATTAGATTATAAGTACAAGATAAATGCTATTTAAGCTATGGACAACTAACACTTACATTGTATATTTGAAAACTGCCCTATTACTTTCCTTTGTAACTCAACATTCAAAGAAAATAGAATATTTTTTTGATCCATTTCATCACGCAATTGACTTTTTAGCTTAGCATTCTCTAGCAACAATTTCTTAATCTGCTGTTCCTTCTCTTTTAATTTTAATTTTAATGCATTAACTGTTGAACCTTCAGATTGTACATCTTCTTTTGGAATTTCCTAGAAGTACATATAATAATTTGTGTTTATTATTATTATTGTTCAATTTGATCTAATTCTAAGTACATATTCTATGTGCTTCATATAGACAAATGTAGAACTTACCTTTGATGTTTTCTTTACTTCATTTATTGGTGGTTCAGAAGTAGCTAGTTTAACCACGCGTACTACAGCCTTATAGTCATATGCATTTCGGTTTCGGGCTTTGTCATATTTGAGGCCGATGTTTCACCTACTGATTTTAATTTTGCCAGCTTTTGTAGCAAAATGTTTTCACCATCATTTTTATTCATCTGTAAATGTCACATTAAAGACAATTGTTGTAATCGAAATAATTTTTAAGGTAATAGCTGAATAAAAAAATAATTTTTGTATAGAAATGTTATTTCGTACAAAGGAAAACATTTTAAAGAAAATATATATAAAAACATGCTATATACCTTGCGTTTAAGGTTCTTCTTTTGATTCTCAAGGTCAGTTTCTGTATCAGAGGACGCAGACTCCAAACCTTTGTAATTAGGAATTACAATTCTCTTATTTTTTTTAGCCACCATATAATTTGTAACACTTTCTTCAGTTCCTAAAAAGAAATTCTAATGGTAAATAACTTCTAGTATTACTTTTATATTTAGAATTGATCCTAACCTTTAAAACATAAAAATTTTTTAATAATTATATATTCTGCAAATTCAACGTAATCTACCTAAATCATTAACAAGGTTTTTCACAATCTTACTGAAATCATGATGTAAGCTTACGGCAATCTTGTTGAGAAATATTACTCGAAAAATGTTCTGTTTCTGTTTTCTTTCAAAGATTTGCCCCTATGTGAGTTCAATATTTTCAAAAAAACGTAAATAATTTTATGTTAAATATGTGTTTTTCATTGTTTATAATCATTATAAACATTAATTTTTTGTTGTAAAAAAATATTCTCCAAGAGAATTTATGAGAATTTTTGTGCTTCTGTACGAAACATAGTTTCTATAGTAAAGTTTATCTTATGGCGGATAATTCGTTGGTGTATCGCACTTTTGTCTGCTATTTTTAAATAATTAGTATTATATTTATATTAGTAGGATTAATAATGATTACTTTTAAAAAATATTAAATCTAAATTTATTAAATCATCTTAAAAACATTATTCATTTCATTCAAATTACTTTAAGTATTTTATACCAAATTTAACTTTTATTTTATACGACCCTACTGACAATCCCTGTATAAGATCTTGTACAAGAAAATGCACACGTTCAGCAGCTGAACTTGTACAAGAAAATGTACAATTTCTTGTACAAGGATTTGAAACAAGTTCTTGTATTGGAACTTGTACAAGAAAATGTACAAGTACTTGTACGAGAAAAGAAACTAGTACAAGAAAATGTATATGATCTTGTACGGGCTCATGTACAAATACTTGTATACATGAACACGTACAAGTACTTGTACATTTTCTTTACACATTATTTTTAAGTTGTAAAAATTATAAACATTAAAGGCTGCGCAGTAGTTTTTATAAGCCTTTAGAGCTGCGCAATAGTTTTTAGCTTGCCTGAAGTGAAGAGTCTTAACGATTATAAGTTATTGAAATGCCAATTTTAAAAAAAAATTATTTTTAAATTTACTTATTCCAATTTTGTAAAAAAAAAATTATTTATAAATTAACTTGTACAAGAACATGAATGTGTTCATGTATACAAGTTCTTGTACATGAACCCGTACAAGATCATATACATTTTCTTGTACAAGTTCTAATACAAGAACTTGTTTCAAATCCTTGTACAAGAAATTGTACATTTTCTTGTACAAGTTCAGCTGCTGGACGTGTGCATTTCCTTGTACAAGATCTTATACAGGGATTTTCAGTAGGGAATATTATTGAAATTATTGTTTTTTCAGTGAAAGGGAATTATTTATTTTATTTATTTATTTTATTTATTAATATTATGTAATGTTAATTATTTAATTAATTATTATCAATTTTAATTTATAAAATTTGTTTTTATTTTAAAACAGATAAGTGCCCAGGCGGAAAAGTCGGACGAACGTCGGAGTTTACAACCGGCTGGGATCCGCGCCCGTACAGACCGCAAGTACCGACGGTCTGTACCGATTCGGATCTGAAAAAGCAACCGGCGCGGTACAGATTATGCTCCGACTGTCGGAACCGTCTTCCCACTATTGTCAGTACTGGCTCGGTACTGGATTTCTTCCGCCGGCGGATCTTATTCTTCTGCGGCGTCGGAAGAATGACGGATATGTTGAGTCTGTACTGGCTCGGTACTGGGGCGGATCCGACTGCGGATCTTGTCATTTATTGTCACATTATAAATTAAATAATTATTACAAGTAATTGCATTATTTTAGAAAATAATTATTAATAAATGAATCTAATCAATATATTAAGTAATTATTTATTGAGACTTTTTTAAAAATTAAATAATTAGAAAAATTCGTTATTAATTAATATTATATATTATTAATTAATAATATCTCAATAATAATTGAATAATTGTTTCTCAATATAATAATATTGAAGGTAATGATATTAATAATTTTAATTAATATCTCAATAATAATAAATTTATGGTTATTGATATATTATTAATTAATATTAATATTGATAATTTATTATTAATTCTCAATAATATTAATGTTAATTAATAATATCTTAATAATAATAAATTTATTATTATTGAGATATTAATTAAAATTATTAATATTATTACGTTCAATATTATTATATTGAAAAACAATTATTCAATATATGTATTATATAATAATAAAAATATAACAAGTTTCTTTTTTAACGAAATATTGAAATAGTCCTAAATATACATTCAATTAAGTATTGAAAATATGGCGGTATCATTGACGCGTAGTAATTCTACAAGTTTTATTTCAGCTTGTGACACTTGAGAGTATTTAAGATTTGAGAGTCCCATGCGAGCGTAGCATAGTGGTTAGCGTGCGAGATTTCGGTGCGTAAATATTCGGTTAGGCGTAGGTTCGTACCCCAAGCGTTAGGATTTTTCAAATGTCTATGTAATAAAAAATTGCGTTTAAGTGTATAAAAAAATATAAAAAATGTGTAAAGTGAACTGTCAATGAATTGTCATTAGTATTTATCTTTTGCAATTAATTATTATTTTTTGTATTGATATTTGTTGAAATTATCATTTGGATCCGACCCGGTTGTCAGTCGGTAGAATGCCAGCGCTCAGCTGGCTATTGAATGAAAAATCCACGGTCGGTAGAGTGCCAGGTCCCAGCCGGTTGAATTATACACGGAACGGCTTCTCCCGGCCGGTCAGCGGGCGGTAGAATGCCAGTTCCGGGCCGGTTGCCAGCGCGCTCCTGGCCTAGTCACTATTCGGTAGAATGCCCGTTCACATTCGGTTGGCAGGCGGTTCCGAGCCAGTACAGTTACACCGGCGTCAGTACGGGCTAGGATCCGCGCCGGTTGGAAATTTCCGCCTGGGTGCGCGCATGCATTTAAATGCAGAGAAAATTCTCTTAAATTCTGCGGAAGGAGAATATTCTCGGTCATATTCTGGAGAATATAACCGGATTTTAAATTACCGAGAATTTTGCATCTCTAACGATAATATCATTATGCTACTGGGTAAAAGCTTAGATGGTGAAAAGATTTTTTTTATTTTACTTCTAGAGTTAACTTTTAAAGATATTTTGAGCAATGTAAAGACAACAGTTAAACAGGGTGTCTACATTTGTTTAAAAAATTTTCGTCATTCTCCAAATAATTTTTCCAGGTTTATCATTTTTCATTTTAAATTTATCTGATTTTAACCTTAAATAAATTTACGGATGGCTACAAAAATTCACTTTTTTATGAAAATACTCTTTTTTAAGTTTAATTGTGATTTTGACGAGAATTGTTTTTAGATTTTGAACGTTATTGAACTTTGCAAGAAGAATTTTATTAATTTTGAAAATAATTGAATTTTTGAATTCATTTGTAACTTCTCCAAAATTAAATTTTTAATAGGTTTTTAACTAAAAATTTCCTACAAATCCATTATTTTTAATAAAATTAATTAAATATATATTGACAAATTTAATTAATTTCAAGATGAATTTGAATTATTAAAATTTTCCAAAAATCCAAGTTCATTAACATTTCTAATTAAATTTATTCAAAATTGAAATTTTAAAAAATTTCCAATTGAAACTTTTTGAAGTTTATCTATTTATGGAAATAGTTGTAAGCGCAACTCTTTAAATGTTTGATGAATTTTGTAATATTTAAGTATAATTATTCATTAAATAATTTTTAAGTACCTATATAATTTTATGATATTTCTTCAAGAATTAAGTTATTTAAAATGAAATTGTGGAGCCGGGAAGAACTCGAAGAACGCCTGAACGTATTCTCTATAATATCAGTCAAGGAGCAGTGAGCGCCTCTGGGCCTGTCACTGCTACCCGACTGGCATTAGCGCATGCGTTCGAGCGTTCGTCGAATTCTTCTTCCCGGTTTCTCAATTACTTATTGTCAGAAATAGAAAAAATTGATGGTTTTGTATTAGAATGCTTTGTGATTTCATGGCAAAAAAGACACAAAAATTCAGAATTTTCTTATGAATTCTAAAAAGCAGGGTTGCCACAGGTCAGGGAAAAGTCATGGATTATTATATTAAAATTACTGGAAAAAATTAAATTTTTAGAATTAATAAGAAAATTCTGAATTTTTGTGTATTTTTTTAAAAAACTTTAATTTTAGTTTTTAAAAATTTTAATGCAATTATTTGAAAGAATTCAATTATCTCAATAAATATTAAAATTCTTTCCAAAAATTCAATAATTACATTCAAAAATTAATGTAGGAAATTATTTGCTGATTGAGAATTTTAATTAAGGAAGATTTCGACTATATCAGCAATTAGTGACATCTATTAGACGTCAATTGAACTCTTTGGTTTAGAGTCAGGTGTTATTCTTAAGATAATTACTCCGATATGGTTGTCGGTAAATAATTATATTTTTGAATTTAATTTTTGATCTGAAAAAATAAGCTGCGTGAACGACTGCACTGTGCATCTGTGAGGACTCGAACCCCAGTTAATAGCTGCCTTTCGCGGGACTAACGCCTACCAATGCACCATGCCAACACAGCCTGGACGTTCACGTTTCTTATAATCTCAGATCAAGCCCATACACTAGTCGAAGAGCTGTATAGTTAATGTAGGAAATTATTTGCTGATTGAGAATTTTAATTAAGGAAGATTTCGACTATATCAGCAATTAGTGACATCTATTAGACGTCAATTGAACTCTTTGGTTTAGAGTCAGGTGTTATTCTTAAGATAATTACTCCGATATGGTTGTCGGTAAATAATTATATTTTTGAATTTAATTTTTGATCTGAAAAAATAAGCTGCGTGAACGACTGCACTGTGCATCTGTGAGGACTCGAACCCCAGTTAATAGCTGCCTTTCGCGGGACTAACGCCTACCAATGCACCATGCCAACACAGCCTGGACGTTCACGTTTCTTATAATCTCAGATCAAGCCCATACACTAGTCGAAGAGCTGTATAGTTAATGTAGGAAATTATTTGCTGATTGAGAATTTTAATTAAGGAAGATTTCGACTATATCAGCAATTAGTGACATCTATTAGACGTCAATTGAACTCTTTGGTTTAGAGTCAGGTGTTATTCTTAAGATAATTACTCCGATATGGTTGTCGGTAAATAATTATATTTTTGAATTTAATTTTTGATCTGAAAAAATAAGCTGCGTGAACGACTGCACTGTGCATCTGTGAGGACTCGAACCCCAGTTAATAGCTGCGTGTTGGCATGGTGCATTGGTAGGCGTTAGTCCCGCGAAAGGCAGCTATTAACTGGGGTTCGAGTCCTCACAGATGCACAGTGCAGTCGTTCACGCAGCTTATTTTTTCAGATCAAAAATTAAATTCAAAAATATAATTATTTACCGACAACCATATCGGAGTAATTATCTTAAGAATAACACCTGACTCTAAACCAAAGAGTTCAATTGACGTCTAATAGATGTCACTAATTGCTGATATAGTCGAAATCTTCCTTAATTAAAATTCTCAATCAGCAAATAATTTCCTACATTAACTATACAGCTCTTCGACTAGTGTATGGGCTTGATCTGAGATTATAAGAAACGTGAACGTCCAGGCTGTGTTGGCATGGTGCATTGGTAGGCGTTAGTCCCGCGAAAGGCAGCTATTAACTGGGGTTCGAGTCCTCACAGATGCACAGTGCAGTCGTTCACGCAGCTTATTTTTTCAGATCAAAAATTAAATTCAAAAATATAATTATTTACCGACAACCATATCGGAGTAATTATCTTAAGAATAACACCTGACTCTAAACCAAAGAGTTCAATTGACGTCTAATAGATGTCACTAATTGCTGATATAGTCGAAATCTTCCTTAATTACATTCAAAAATGTTTAAAAAATTCTCGTCAACATTTTAATTATCTTTAAAAGTAGCAAAATTCATTGTAAAATTTAATTATTTTCATAAATAACAATATTCATCACAAGAATTCAATTATTTTCAAAATTAATAAAATTCTTCTTAGAAATTCAATTATTTTCCAAGAGTCGAAAAAAATTGTCAACTTTTAAATTAATTATCTTTATAAATGAATAGCAAAATTCTTCGACAAAATTTAATTATTTTAGGGAATTTTGGTAAAATTCATTGCAAAATTCAATTACTTTCATAAAGAATAGTATTCGTCACAAGAATTCAATTATTTTTAAAAGTAATAAAATTCAATTATTCTCAAAAATTTTAATAACATTTATGGCAAAATATCAATTATTTTAAAAAATTTTTATTAATTTAATGATTTTTCAATATTCTACTATTTTAATAAAGTTTCACAAAAGAATTCAATTATTAAACAACAATTTTGACAATATTTAACAGGAACATTCAATTATTTTTCAAGCAAATAAAAATTTCACAGGAATTCAATTATTAAAAATAGAATTTGCATACATTTTTTTAGAAAAAACTATTTGTTTGAAACTTCTTTTATAGAATTCTTCTCAATAATTTAATTATTTTCATAAATAATAAAATTCATTGGAGAATTTTAATTATTTTTAATAAAATTTCAATCGAATTCCTTAGAAACTGTAATTATTTTTAAAATGTTATTAAATTTCATCGAAAAAAGTCAATTATTTAAAAATTTGTTGATAAAATTATGTATAAAAATACAATTTTAAGAAACATTTAATTATTCAATAAATTGTTTATTTTTGTATTTAAATCATTGAATTCTGGTAGAAATTTTTAATAAAAAATAAAAATTGATTCAAAAATGACTTTTAGTTCAGATTTTACATAATAATTGAATATTTAGAGACATTTAAACCTGAATTTTTAGAAATAATTGAATTTTGAAAAGGTTTTTTATTTTCAAAATTGGCAAAATTTTAATTTTTTTCAAAAATGTTCTTCAATTCAATGATTTTTAATATCTAGTATTTTAATAAAATTTTCTAAAAGAATACAATTATTTACAATATATTCTAAGAAAATAAATTCAATTATTATTTACAATTATTATTAATAATTATTATTTATTTTCATAAATAATACAATTTTTACAAGGATTCAATTATTGTCTTAAATAAGAAAATTCTGTTTAGGAATTGAATTATTTTCATAAATAATAAAGCTCATTGCAGAATTTTAATTATTTTTAATAAAATTTTAATCAAATTCCTTAAAAACAGAAATTATTTTTAAAAATGTTATTAAAATTCGTCGAAAGAATTCAATTATTTTAAAATTTTTTGATAGAATTATTTATGAGAATTTAATTTTAAGAAGCATTCAATTATTCACTAAATTATCTACGTTTGTTTTTAAATAATTGAATTCTCATAGAATTTTCTAATAATAATTGATTTATGAGTGAATTTCAGTTAAAGTTTTAGATAGTAATTGAATTTTGTTCAAGTTTTGAATTAAAATCTTTGATTTGATTTCAAAAAGCTTAACTGCAATTTTTTAAAATTATTTCATGTTTTTATTTTCTAATGTGTATATTTAATTAAAGAATTTCCGAATAATTAAAATTTCACGTATAATAGAATTGTAAAGAAATGTAACAACATTCTTATATTATAATATAAAATAATGATTTTATTATTCGGTCATCTTTAATTACTAAAAAACAGTAAGAAATGGATCACTCCATTTTTTTCCTAATACTTATTAATAATATTCTTTCAAGTTATTGAATTTGAAAGTTTTGAAATATTTTTTCCTATGCAAAAATAATAATGATTTTAAAAAAGAAATCAAGTTATTGATATTTTCGAATAATTTTACAATTAAAAAAATTCTTAAATAAATGTACCTAATAGAACATTTTTTTGACTATTTAATCATTTTTAGAGTGAATCAGAATATTCTTTGGGGTCAGGGAAAAAGATAAAATTTTGTCTGGAGAAAAAAAGTAATTATTTTTTTAATATTTAAAAAACATCTATAATAATATAAGAAACATTGTACTTTTTAATACTATTTTTAAAAAATTGTTAAGAGTTTGAAAAAATCCATAAAATGCTAGTTCTTATACTTTATTTCCAGCATGTGCTTTACAAAAGTTAGAGTTTGTTTTATATCTTTTTCTAAAACTGTTAAAAGTGAGAATGAAGTAATAAATTTGTCTCTGGTTTCGTACTTAAGCCGAAAAACATGTGTATGCCAAACCTTTTTCCAATTCTACACTCTAGGCGAAAAGGACAATATAATTTGAAAACCCCCAGACCTCTATAGCTTTATTTCAAAGGACAAAAAAATGAAGAAAAAGTTTTTTCTATTTCAAACGATTTTTGTAGCAGCATAATATCGCTTTTGGAAAAACCCAATAGCGGGTTAAGAATTATATACAAAAAAAAAAACAAGTTGTTCCAAAAAATATTAAAAAATTCCAATGAATAATTTTTGGTATAAAACAATTATTAAAAATAAACGTAAAAATGAATGTAACTTTGTGAGCTAATTTAGAAAACTTACAGAAAAAAAATTTTTTTAAAAATAATCTCAAACATTTGTAAATGATTTTTTGAAATTATTTCAACTTTATGATATTCTACAGAAAATATGATTAATATTGTGTATAATTTAACTTAATAATTAAAAACTCGGAAAATTGTACTTTATTTATAAAATTAATTAAATAAATTTTTTAATTATTGAAAAATTTAAATAAAAGAAAATAAGCTTGTAAAATAATTAAAAAGACAAATTTTGAAAACAAATATTTTTTCTAAATTTTCTCTGAAAGTTATTTGTTTTTTGAATGGGACAAGCGAAATACATCTTAATAATTGAAAGCACAAAAAAATTAAAGTACTTTCTAAATTTTAATTATTAAAAATGAGTTCTAACTTAAAATAGTAAACTTTATTAATAAATATCAGTAAAAAGAACTATTTATTAGTAAAATTTACTTATTCAAAAGCAAAACGTAACAGCACTAATTCAAATTAATAAAAAATTATACTAATTCAAATTTTTAGAGTACTGAGAGGTACTTCATAAAATATTTATTTAAAATAAATACTCTTAGAGAACTATGAGAATAACTGAAAAGTTGATGAAAATTAATAGAAAATACACCTGCAATAATTGAAAGGAAAAAAATTATCAGTAAAAAAATAAGTAGAAAAATTGTAAACAAGTGACAGTCTTTTAAATTTCAATTGATATTTTGGAAGAATTATTAACACATATAATTTATTATAATAAAGCAAGTAAATAAAACAATTACCTCCAATAAAAAGTAAAATAGCACAACAAAATCCATCTCCACAGCTAATTCGAACATTTTTCTTCTGCAAAACTTCATCACCACTAAAATTTTTCACATTTTTTGTTTCCACAACACTTAAACTTTTATGTCGAACACACGGTAGATGAAATTTGGCACACGCGTAATCCATTTTTAAAGAGAAAAATTAATTTTTTTTTAGCGCAAAAAGTTACAACCGGCCGCTTAGACAGTTTGAATAGAACTTAGCGCGTTCGTGACTCTCGTGACACGAGAAAGCCCGAATACTCTTTGAGCACTCTTCTACCTGCTTTCAGTCGTGAAGAAATCTGAATAAAATTGAAATAAATCAGTTAATAACTAAGTTAGTAAGTTGGTTAGTAAGTTAATTAGTAAATAAGTTAGTAAGTAAGTTAGTAATTTTGTTAGTAATCGTTATCATTTAGTTTTTATTTGAAGTAAAGTGTCACATTACAGTGACATTGCTGTAACATTACACTGCAAAAAGAGGTGTCTTATTTTGAGATGTTTTTAGTGTCTTAGATACCAAAAACGTCTTAATTTAAGACGTTTTTGGTTGAACGTTTAAAAAACTTGTCCAAGTAACGTCTTTTTTTAAGATATAAGAAATATCTTGACCTTATATAATATATTATAATCATCTGAGATTTCAGTAAGATGCTTTAGAAAACATCTTTATTTTAAGATGCACACCACCCAGAGAAAAGGTATATTTGCCACAGAACCAACTAGACTTTTTATTTGTTACAAAATAATTTATATTTGGTTTAAATAAAATTGTATTTGGCTCAAATATATGTTTTATTTATGTGGAATAAAATTTTTTATTTGAAACAAATAAAGTCTAGTTTGTTCTCAAACAAATATACGGTTATTTAACTGAAATAAAATATATTTGGTTAAAATACCATTTCTTTTTGTTTAAGATACCGCATTTTACCATCTTACATCTCATTTTAAAATATCGAAATAAACACCTATTCCTTCTACATTTTTCAACAAAATTTTTTCATATTTTTAATATTTAAAAACTTTTTTTTAAAAAAAATTAAAAACCCCAAAAGAATATATAAGTAGTTAAATTTTATTAACCCTCGGAGAACACATGGGGTCATTTTGACCCCACGATTTTTTGCGAAAAGCTTTTTATCCGAAGGGGAATTTACTAGTAAAAATAGTGTACACTTGACTCCCTGTTCCACTTATTATCATTATTACCAAGTGTTACCGAGTATTACTAAGTATTACTAAGTATTACCAAGTATTACCAATTATTACCAAGTATTACCACTTATTACCAAGTATTACCTATTATTTTTAAAATATTTCCGCATTCAAAAATTTAACACGTTGAATTTCACTTTCTTATACGTAGAATTTACAACAAAATTATTTAAAAATCTTATTTAAAATAAAAACTACAATGAAACGCAGTGAAATAAATAATTAAATAATTTGTACATACAAAAGACAATAATAATTTAATTGAGAATTGTCTCTTTTTAAAAACATAAATAAAAAAAATATCATTTGAATTGGTTTGAATTTTCAAGTAATTTTTTTTTTTTGAGTTTCAGTTGACGGATTTAAAAATCAAAATATGTATTATTTTCGTCTTGAATTGCACTATTTGAATATATTTCTTTAATTTTAAAAATTTTTTATATTATTTGTTTATAAAATGTTAATAAAGAAATATGTTCTTCACGTCCTAACAAAAAAATTAAAATTGTATTATATTCTTTAAATGTCTCCGAGTATGAAATTTAAATTAAAGGAGATAAAATTTATAACAGATTCCTCTAAACCGATTTTTGAATTTTTATTTGTTTATATTTTTTTGTTACTCAAAGTTAACAATTTACAATATTTTTGGAAAAAATCATGTTTATTTTTTTATTTTTCCATTGCACATGATCGAAATCAATTTAAATTAGTCTAGTATGTGTACCAGATAAATAATAATATGCATAATGCAATTTATTTAAATTGTTGAAAACAATATTAATTAACAAATAGATAACTTTGGTCATTGTTCATAAAACAATTGTTTTTTGCAAACAAAATGTTTACTTAAGTAATTTATGCCTATTTTGCTAAAAAATTATTTTGAATTTAATAATTACCATTGTTATTAAGAATAATTGCATGAATAATTGCGTGATCTAGTTACCAATAATCAAGTAGAGCTTTACATGACATTAAACTCGTAAAACAAGAAAAACAGTTTTTCTTTTTGCAGAAATAAGCCATTTATTTGTTTAATAAGTGAATCATTTGTTTATAACAAATGTAAATGTTTATTCTAATAAATTTTTTCAGTTTTTTAAAGAATGTACGTATGACCAGGCATTACTAAGTATTATTAGGTATTACCTATTACCAAGTATTACCAAGTATTACCAGGAGAGTGTACACTTGACTCCCTGAGTAAATTCCCCCTCGTTTTTATCTATTGTTTAATATTTTTTATAAGGATTTTAAAGTACACAGACTTATTTTATAGAGTTTAAACTATATTTTCAAAAAGTCCTTAGGTTAAGCAGATGAACAGTTCAAAATTGGTTGAGCATTGAAAAATGACCTAAAAAAGAGGTGTGTTCTCCGAAGGTTAATCTATCTCAAAGTACTCTCATTCTGGAGTGTCTTCAGTTGTGAGACACTTCCAGTTGTGAGACAGTCAATTTTTTTTAACATGCAATATTAAAAAGCCGATTGGTTTATATAAAAACATTTCCTTTTATATGAGCCAACTTTTTCGTGTAGGCCGAAGCGGATATATGAATTGTTTGTGTTAGATCCCAACTCTGTGTGAGAGGATCGACTAAAAAGCGTTTTTACCATAAATGCAAAGTACTTTTTTCCCAAGTTAATTAATTGGAAATGGTAAATGTAATGCATTTTATTTTAGTATTTTCCTTATATTTTGTGATGCAATATTGCATTGTTCCAATCTACGGTTGAAAATAATTTAAATACATAACGATAGGTCAAAAAATCGATCTCGAAAAATTTTGGTATTACAATACTTCTTCTGTGAGGAAGCAAAAATAAGTTATTACTTATATAGAAACAAGAAGGTGAATATGCATAAATTGTAATCTTTAGTACACCAAGAGAAAAATGTTATTTAAACTAAATATATTACATATTTGCGTTAAATAAACGTTTATTTATCTCAGAACTTGGCTCATTAGAGCCAAATAACATTTTTTAAAGCAAAAAATTTATTTGAAAAAAATAAAAAGTTTAGTTGGTTCTGAGCCAAATATACCTTTTCTCTGGATGTACCTGTTTAATTAAAACTCGATTCTTTACATTAAAATTCCTTCTATGTGTAGTGTGTAATTGACAGATGGAAAGAATTCGCCGAGCGCGCGGTCGCAAGGTATCATACCAGTCAGGTAGCAGTGAGAACCTTTAGTCCGCTCACTGCTTAATTTACTCTCTTAATTTGAATCAGTTAAAAAACATGGTTTTAACTGACAATCAGTGACTAACTTTTTGCTTCTGAATTAGTTGAAAATAACTGATTTCCAGTTAAGAAATAACTGATTTCCAGTAAGAAACAGGGACCGTCACGGAATCAAAACAAAATTAAAAAATACTTTTGTTTTGATTCGGATATGGGTATCAGAATCAAAATTATTCTCTATTAAGTTTTGATTCAGATAACCGAATCAAAAATAAATTATGTTTATGTTCTGATTCCAATATCAAAATCAAAATTCCACTCTATTTAGTTTTGATTCCATCAGTATCAAAATCAAAATTCCACTCTATTTAGTTTTGATTCCAATATCAAAATCAATATTCCACTCTATTTAGTTTTAATTCCAATATCAAAATCAAAATTCTTTTTTGTTTTAATTTTGATAAAATACTACTGCGCATGTATAAGTCTCATTGAACATTACTGCGCATGTCTAAAGTACACACAGTATTACTGTGCATGCTGTGCATGAGTTAAGTACTCATTAAATTATTGAGCAAGTTTAGTTTACACGCAACATTAACACGCATATCTAAAATACCTAAATTTTGTTGCAAATGTCAAATATATCAGAAGATAATATCGTTTTTACATACCAAATCTGAAGTAGAATTCGAATCGACTTCTGTGTCTATAAGAAAACCGAATTACAGTATTACAGTATCAGAATCAAAATAGGAAGTAAATTTTGTTTCGTTGCAGTATCAGAATCAAAATAGGAAGTAAATTTTGTTTCGTTACAGTATTGAAATCAAAATAGGAAGTAAATTTTGTTTCGTTACAGTATCAGAATCAAAATAGGAAGTAAATTTTGTATCGTCACAGTATCAGAATCAAAATATAAAGTGAATTTTGTTTAGTTATCGAATCAAAATCAAAATAGGAAGTAAATTTTGTTTCATTACAATATCAGAATCAAAATAGGAAGTAAATTTTGTTTCGTTACCGAATCAAAATCAAAATACATTGATAATTTCGTTTTGTTTTGAAATATCGTAACGAAATCAAAATTTGATTTCCGTGACGGTCCCTGGTAAGAAAGAAATGAAAAATTAGTTACACCTGATTAATTGAATCAACCAAAAAACCATTTACTGAAACATCAGTTATTTTTAATTAATTATCAGTAACAATATTACTATTTGAATTAGTTACTGACTTTTTACTTCTAAATCAGTTATTTTTAACTGATTCAAATTTAGAAAGTAGCGGTCCGGTCGGAAAGAAGATCTCAAGTTCTTTCCAGCAGCTAAACATTTGTTCTGCACCTGTTGCAATTCATCTACCATCTACCTGGTAGTACTTTCCCAATGTAAAGGGACAATGTTTGTAGGATTAAGCAACTTCCAAAATTTTCTTCAGAACGGTGATGAATCTAGACACTTACTGACTGTAGTCGCGATTCGCAACAAGAAGAAGTAGCTTAGCAAAGTTGGTGCCCGAAATGATAGTTGACTAGTGATTTTAAGTGTCTTTATATTATCTAATGAATTGGATATAAAGTAAAAGGTAAGTTTAACATTTTTGAAAATTTAAATGAAAAAATTAGCACTTATTTTTAGTGGCTTTTACTGTAAGTAAGTTACAATCTTTGGTTCAAGCAATGATAAATCGTTTTTTGGATATTTATATATGGGGCATTCCACGCCAAATCGGAAATTATTTTGCTTTTGCATCTCAAATTTTTTTTAAACATTTTTTTTTCTTTTAGTACTCTTTAAAATGAGCTACCTTGATTTTTTTTTAAATTTTTTCATAAAGCGGTTTAGGAGATACAGATTTTTAAAAAATGACATTTTTTACGTACATTTTTTTTAATGCTTATAACTCGGTCAAAAATTTGTCAAATTGGACGTTTTAAAAATGAAAAGTTTTATTCTCACGCGTAGTTTTTAATAAAAATATTTTTAAAAATTTTTAAATAATTTACGATAAGATTTTTAAATTTTTTAAATAAAATTTCATTTTTAACAATGTATGTATCGATCAATTTTTTTCAAAATTTTTTGTAAGAAACTAGCACTAAATTAACAATTTTTAAGCCTTGTCCGATCGTGGGCAAACGATGGGATCTATTTATTTTTAAATTTTTAAATTTTATATACACAGTGAAAACGGTAGGCCAAACTTGTCATTTGACCAAATCTCAATTTTACACAGAAAGAAGGTTAAGTTTGGAGAGACTCAGTCTGAAAACACATTTGCTCTGAAAAATTTGTGTGATTTGGTCAAATGGCAAGTTAGTCATTTGGCCACCACTGCGTATATAAAAATGAAAAATTTCAAAATAAATAGATCCCATCGTTTACCCACGATCGGACAAGGCTTAAAAATTGTTAATATAGTGCTAGTTTCTTACAAAAAATTTTGAAAAAAAATTATCCATACATACATTGTTAAAAATGAAAATTTATTTAAAAAATTTTTAAATCTTATCGTAAAGTATTTAATCATTTTTTAAAAATATTTGTATTAAAACTACGCGTGCTGTGTTAACTAGACTCTTTATTTGTTTCAAATAAGTTTTATTTGGCTCAAAATGTTTCATTTATGTTGAATAAAATATTTATTTAAAATAAATAAAAAGTCTAGTAAGTTCTGAGACAAATATACGTTTATTTAACTCAAATAAAATATATTTGGTTTAAATAACATTTTTCTCTGGGTGTATATAACTGATTCATATTCTAAAAACGTTTTTAGATAAGATGAAACGTTTTCAATGCGTTATTTTAGAAGATAAAACATTTTAAAACGTTTTAAGAAACTATTAACTATTCTTTATTACATCTTTATACGAGTCAAATTGAGGGTTCACGTGCAATTAGGGGACGCGCAGGCTATTCGTTGTCCTCTCGCACAGCCGCAGAATCGTTATACGCGGGGACTTTCACTTCCATGCGTATCCCCTTATTGCACGTGGACCCTCAATTCTTAAATTAAAACATTTCACTGTTTGCATTATACGCATGTGTCCAATTTTAAATCAAACAAACATTTATTTTATAAATACTAATAATTGTTTTTATTTAAAACTAACAAGTACGTCTATTTTAAATAAATAATAGTTTTTTTTCTAAATAAAATATTTATTTGTAACAAATTGTTTAAAAAAATTCATTTTTGTCTAAAATATAACTAACTTTTTTCTCTGTAGAGAAATAACTAACAAAATGCTTGTACTCTTAAAGTTTGTATTTTATATTGATATACTTTCTGTTCGAGCAAATATCTATAGAAATTATTTTCCGGACAGCACTTATGTTAAAATACTATCCAGGCAACGTTGAATAGACTGATTCCATTCTACGGGGGGTCCGTAAGGGTCTATTACGCACCGATTTTTATTGTTTGTTTTCTTTTCCTCTTAAGTCTGCCTATTTAGGGATAATAAAAATAAGGAAAGACAGCAGTAAAAAGTTGTCTCTGGACCGTACAATGGTTTATATGGTTAACAAAGTTTTTCATACATCCAGAGAAAAAAGTTAGTTACTTTAAATAAAAACGTATATTTTAAAAAATTATTTTATAAAAAATATTTTATTTAAAGGATGTAAACTAATATTTATTGACAATTTCACTGTAAACCAGTGTAAATGGTGCATCAGCGAAAAAAGTGACTACACCAATTTTCGAGTCATTACCTCGAAAAATGGAACTGTCAAAAAAAAGGAACCAAATACCGATGATTTGCTTTTAAAAAATATTAAATATTTTTTTTTAACAAAAAAACATGCATACAAAATTAATTTAGTTCGTGTACAAAATTATAATAATAATTTTGTACACAAAAAGTCATTATAAATACGTTTAATTTGCATTTCTAAAAATCTGTTTTAATCAACCAGAAGTATTAAGAAAATGGAGATTCATGTAAATTTCACAGCAGTGAATTATAATATTAATTAAATAATTATTTTAGTAGAATCGCTACGAAATTTGTATATATAAATATACAGTTGAAAATACAAAGATTATTTAGAAATTTTTTTTGTTCTTAAATATTATATATTATACTATTTATCTAAAAAAAAAAATTATTATCCTCGACAATTGGAGCACCCTCGGCAATTGGTGCAGTTACCCTATCAAACATCTATTTTATTTGCTCCAAATATGAAATTCAGGGCCGAAAAGTTCCGAATTGTAATTTTTATACAGATATTTTTTTATTTAAATTATTTAATTTATATTTGATTTACAATTTTTGTTTATTTTGTCATATATTTTATATATTATAAAAAATAAACATAAAAAATGATAAAATGAATAGAAAAACTTTTAAAAAAATAAATATTTAAAATTCTCCGGAAGAATTCAATTATTTTCAATACAATTTTAATAAACTTTAAAAATCAAATATTTAAAATTATTAACAGACACGATTATTTTAAAAAGTTGAAAAAAATCTTTGTGTAATTCAATTACTTTCAAAATTTTTAATTATAACTATTAAAGAAACTCCATTATTTTAAAAAAGTTTAAAGATATTCTACAAAAGAATTTAAACGGGATTTTTATAAACTTTAATTAAATTTTTCGCGAGAACTCGATTATTACCCGTGTATTCGAACTGTTCGGTTCGAATTATTTTGCACAGGTCTAATATATTTCTTTTAAATAAACACATTTTTATTTGAGTCGAATAAATTTTATTTTTTCGTCAAATATATTTCATATTTAGAGCAAATAAAATTAAAATAGATTTTTGATTTTAATAAATGCCAATGTTTTCCAACAAAATTCTTAAATACGGGACTAAAATATTGAAGAACACCCAGAGAATACGTATATTTGGCCCAGAATTAACTATAGATCTTTTATTTATCTCAAACATATGTTTTATTTATGTCGAATAAACTTTTTATTTAAGACAAATAAAAAGTCTACTTGGTTCTGAGACAAGTATATGTCTATTTAACTCAAATAGAATATATTTAGCTTCTAAATAAAAGTTTTATCTGGCTGAACTCACATAAAAACCTGACCCTTTTTACTAATTAAAATATTTTCACTTAAAACGAGAAAAATTCTGGACTTTACTTAAATATATTAACTATTCTCACTGTTTGCATTAGTACACTAATGCAATTATATATATGCAGGTGTCCAATTTATCCAAATAAACTAGTTGCCCAAACTAACTAGACTTTTTATTTCTTTCAAATAAATTTTATTTAGCTCAAATGTATGTTTTATTTATGTCGAATAAAATTGTTATTTAAAACAAATAAAAAGTCTAGTTTGTTCGTAGACAAATATACGTTTATTTAACTCAAATGAAATATATTTGGTTTAAATAAAATTTTTCTCTCGGTGTACATATACATATAATATATACTGTTTACTGAGTGCTAATAATTTCTTTAATTTAAGACTAATAAGTACATCTACTTCAAATAAACATTACTTTATTTGTTTTAAATAAAATATTTAATCTGTAACGGTTTTTAATGCTTACACCCAGAAATAACGTAACCTTGCGGAAACATTGCCGCAATGTTGGATACTTAGAGCCGTATCTACATAAAGAAAAAAAGTGAGAAACGACAGACGCAGACGCGAAAAATTGCCATGTATCACTTTTTTTTCGCTATGTAGATGCAGCTTAGTAATGTTGTGTCAATATTGCTGTGATGTTGTCGCATGGTGTTAGAGTTAGTTTGCAAAAATAATTATAATGTTGCCGAAAGGTTACCGTGTAATATTAGGGTATCCTTGCCTTAAAATGTTGCAAAGGTGAGAGATTTTAAGCTAGTAGAAATATTGCAGTGTTACATTGCTACGCTTGGAGGACAACATTGCGGCAATATTGCCTTCAAAAAAAAAAGAAAATTGAAAGTAATTTAAAATTTATTTCTATTTCAGAAATGACTGAACAAAACAAGGAGTTAAAGAAGCGTAAAAGGTACAAACAATATTTAGATCCAAATTACAATCCAAATGAAGTCAGTACACAAACACGTATTCGATGGAATCAGCGATCACAAGATGCTTATTGCTATGATGACCTACTTTACGGTATTCTTTTTTATTTCTCAACTGATACATAAAATATGGATATTGTAATAATTTAAATTAACTCAAATAGCACAATCTTTACAGTGTAACAATATTGAGTCAATATTGACATAACATTATATATGATAACGCTTGACTTAATGATACATGGCCATATTTAGTGCTACTTGTAAATGAAAATGTTGAAGTAAACCATAAAATATAAAATTTATTTTTACTTTTTAACTAGGTCCTTCTTCTCCAAATGAAACTGAACAATCGGATGTAATAACTGAAGAAAATAATAGAGCAACTGAATCGCATACTGCACACGATTCTATCTTCATAAATGAGCAACAAAGAATTCTGGAAACATGTAATGAAGAAGGAAAATCGAACGATCAGTTACACCGTTCGATTTTTGTAGATTCAGACGATTCTTTTTCCTCTGGAAATGAGTCAAGTCTTCAAGATTCTGACACTGACAGCGTAGATGAATTAGATACGGAGCAACCAATTGAATTTAAGGAAGAAACGGATATTGGCTTTTCTAAGCTTATCAATTTTGGAACAGAAATTATGTTTCCAAAAGCTGCACTTTGTGTTTCTGATGTTCTTTTCATGATATTAGGATTTTGTTTACGCTTCTCGCTGTCTGATACAGCTAGAATGGCTTTACTTGACTTGGTAAAGGTTTTAGCTGGGCCGGAATTTAAAGAATGGCGTTTATCAAAATACATGTTTTCTCAATTATGTGATGCTCCTGACAGCGTTATTAAGTACAATTTTTACTGTCCAACTTGTTGTATATGTTTGTTTCCATGTACATCGAAAAAAGAATTTAAAAATACAGTAGTTACTTGCAAAAAGTGTAGTCAGAGCTTCAAATTAAAAATGTCATCAACAAACTACTTTATCTCAATTGACTTAGAATATCAATTGAAATTATTGTTTAAAAACTTAGATGTCAAGAAGGCATTTTTGGAATATTCTACAGAAATTCGAAAAAAATGTAATGATGGCTTAAATGTAATACGTGATGTTTATGATGGTAAGTTGTATAAAAAGTTGATTAATCTTTCAGATGATCAAGACATTACTTCCTCATTTACAATCACATTATGCTTTAATACTGATGGTGCTCCAATTTTTCACAGCTCTAAAAAATCCTTTTGGCCCTTGCAATGTTATATAAATGAACTTCCACCTGAAATTAGATTTAAGTATCCACTTCTCTGTGCATTAAGTATAGATAGCCGAGAACCTTCACCAATACAAATGCAATATTTCATGCACAAATTTGTAGATCAGACACTGCCTTTAATGCATGAAGGTTTTCATTGTAAGAACTTGAACGGTCAAGATATTAAAATAAAAGTTGTACCTCTATTGTGTTGTGTGGACTCTGTTGCTCGTCCTGTGATTCAAAATCGAGTTCAATTTAATGGATATTGTAGTTGCAGTTGGTGTTACGCAATGGGAATGCACGAAGAAAACTGTGTACGATATCCGATTTTGAAAGAAGAAGATGACTCTGTTAGAACAAATGAAACTCATACTGCCGACGCAAATGAAGCTTTAAAATCAGGAAAATGGATAAATGGAGTGAAGGGTATAAGCAGTTTAATGACGTTAATGACATTCAATATGGTCTGGGGATTTCCCTGCGAATATATGCATGGTGTCTTAATTGGTGTTGTTAAACAACTGTTTCAAATATGGACTGAAAGTACTTCTTCTTGGCACTTTACTAAGAACCAACGTCAAAAATTAAACGAAATACTTTCTAATATAACACCATCTCATGAAATCCACCGTTTACCTAGGTCTTTTTCAGCTAAAGCAAAATGGAAGGCTTCTGAATGGCAAGCATGGTTGTTATTCTATTGTCTACCGTGTTTAGAATGCGTTTTGCCAGACAATGACTCTCAAACAGATAAAAAAACAGGTATTAACATTATTAAACATACTTCATTGTTGGTACAATCAATATTCGTTCTTCTTCAAAAATCGATAACTTCGGCAGAGTTACAACAATGTGAATACGACCTCTTGAAATTTGTTGGAGAATTCGAATTATTGTATGGCATAGGCAATATGACATTTAATGTTCACACACTTCTTCATTTAGTCCAATCTGTTCAAATGTCAGGACCCCTATGGGCCACATCAGCGTTCCCATTCGAAAATGGAATTTTTTATTTAAAGAAGCAGGTAACTGGTCCAAAAGGTATTTATGATCAAATTGCCCACCGAATTCTTCAAAGAAATTCCTTTAAATGCCTATGGAAACAAACAACACAATCTGAATCAGCTGCGGAATTTTGTAAAACTCTTTTTTTTAAAAAGCAATGTACACAATCTGTACGAAGAGTAACTGCTGATGCAGATGTAATACTCTTAGGACCAAGCTCAAACGAATGTTTTTATTCACGCTGTATTTATAAAGGTTCAATATATTGCGGAACTGATTATACCCGAGCAAAAAAGACCAACGACACAATTGTGAAGTTAAAAAATAATTCTATTGTCCAAATTACACGTTTTATTTATGAAACAGAAACATCTGTTCTCGTTAATGCTAGAAAAATGTGTATGGAAACTGATCGACAGGTCTCATTTAGTGTTAATCATTTGCTGCCTGTCAAAAAAGGCAAACAAGTAATTGTTATTCCTATTTATGAAATAAAAGAAAAATTGATGTTAGTAGAAGTAAAAGAAAAAAGTTATGTTTGTGCGTTTCCATTTCTTAATAATGTTTCATAAAATTTATGTAAATAAAATTACAATCAAAAGCATTAGACAATTGAATATTTCAGTTCATTTTTCTGATATAAATATATAGTTATGTAGATAATGAAAAATAATAGATCTTCAAGAACACAAGATTTCATAAATATTTAATATAACTCATGAATAGAGAATTATAAGATTTTTCAATCAATAGAATTTGGTAGAATTTGTATCAAAATCTTTTATAGAAAAATAATGGATTCTCATTTGGAAAGAATTTGATAGGTCTTCAATCCAAACGCAAGGATAGAAAATGATAAGATTTTTAAACTCATAGAATTTGATAGAAACATCATGAATTGAAAATTGTAACATTTTTTAATCAACAAAATTTGACACAGTGTGTAATTAAAATGTATAAAAATAATTTTAAAAAATTTTGTTTAATTAAAGTTTTATTATTAAAAAACACTGTATTTTTCCTTTCATTATCTTAAAACTTGAATATAATTTTCATTTTTAACATTTAACAACCCGAATGATGTTTATATTTTAACAATTTCTGTATATCAACAATTTATAAATCAACTTTTGTTTTAAAAATTTATATTAATATAAAACGATCCTACTAAGGATAGTTTAAAATTAAAATATAGTATTTTTATTATAAATATATTTTTAATATTTTTTTTGTCTAAGTGTTATCAAATGTCATAATGATAGTCAAATTGACCAGCATAGTGTCAACAGTGAAATAAAAGGAAGTGTGTCAACGGAAGGTTAATAATAACTCATAAATAGAAAATTAGGACATTTTTCGAACAATAGAATTTTTGATAGAGTAATAAAGGGAAATTCCATGTGGAAGGAAATTAATAGGTATTTTATCAAAACTCATAGATAGAAAGTTATAAGACGTTTTAAATAATAGGATTTGATAAAAACTGTATCCAAATCATTGATAGAGAAATATTAGATTTTCGTGTTGAAAGAATTTGATATAGGTATTCAATCAAAACTCATGGATAGAAAATTATAAGATTTTTAGACTCATAGAATTTAATAGAATTTGTATCCAAATCTTGGATAGAGAAATATTAGATTTTCATTTGGAAAGAATTTGATAGGTCTTCAATCCAAACTCATGGATAAAAAACTATAAGAATTTTCGACTAATAGAATTTGATAGAATTTGTATCCAAACCTTGGATAGAGAAATATTAGATTTTCATTTGGAAAGAATTTGATAGGTCTTCAATCCAAACTCATGGATAGAAAACTATAAGAATTTTAAACTCATAGAATTTGATAGAATTTGTATCCAAATCTTGGATAGAGAAATATTAGATTTTCATTTGGAAAGAATTTGATAGGTATTCAATCAAAACTCATGGATAGAAAACTATAAGAATTTTCGACTCATAGAATTTGATAGAATTCGTATCCAAATCTTGGATAGAGAAATATTAGATTTTCATTTGGAAAGAATTTGATAGATATTCAATCAAAACTCATGGATAGAAAACTATCAGAATTTTCGACTCATAGAATTTGATAGAATTTGTATTCAAACCTTGGATAGAGAAATATTAGATTTTCATTTGGAAAGAATTTGATAGGTCTTCAATCAAAACTCATGGATAGAAAACTATAAGAATTTTCGACTCATAGAATTTGATAGAATTTGTATCCAAATCTTGGATAGAGAAATATTAGATTTTCATTTGGAAAGAATTTGATAGGTCTTCAATCAAAACTCATGGATAGAAAACTATAAGAATTTTCGACTCATAGAATTTGATAGAATTCGTATCCAAATCTTGGATAGAGAAATATTAGATTTTCATTTGGAAAGAATTTGATAGATATTCAATCAAAACTCATGGATAGAAAACTATAAGAATTTTCGACTCATAGAATTTGATAGAATTTGTATTCAAACCTTGGATAGAGAAATATTAGATTTTCATTTGGAAAGAATTTGATAGGTCTTCAATCAAAACTCATGGATAGAAAACTATAAGAATTTTCGACTCATAGAATTTGATAGAATTTGTATCCAAATCTTGGATAGAGAAATATTAGATTTTCATTTGGAAAGAATTTGATAGGTCTTCAATCAAAACTCATGGATAGAAAACTATAAGAATTTTCGACTCATAGAATTTGATAGAATTTGTATCCAAATCTTGGATAGAGAAATATTAGATTTTCATTTGGAAAGAATTTGATAGGTATTCAATCAAAACTCATGGATAGAAAATTATAAGATTTTTCGACTAATAGAATTTGATAGAATTCGTATCCAAACTCTTGATAGTAAAATATTGAATTTTAGTATATTATTAACTTTGATAGATAATACATCAAAACTTATGATAGGAATGGATTTAATTTTCTACTTTGGATAGAAGTGGATTGGATTTTCAATATTTGATTAAATTGGATTCGAATTTCAAGGAGTGAAGGAAGAAAATTCTATCAAATCCTATCCATTTTAATAATTTTTTTAAACAGGGAAGGTAAATGCCAGCTGATCGTCTGTTTCCATTTGTGTTAATTTCAGATGTGAATATACTATTATTTTATGAAAAACAAATAGTGTTAATATATATTTGTCTTCAAGAATTGACTTTCAAAAAAATATTTTTTGTTTTGTGTTTCTCACAAAACAGAATGTTATGTAAGTCTCAGTTTTCAGTGAAATAGCATGTCTCAGAAGTCGTGAAAAATGTCACCATGTGGTATATAAGAACAATTCGATACGTACTTTTAAGTGTTAAGTGTGTGTTTATATTTAAGTTATACGCGAATATATGTGTGTGTTATAGGTTAGTTCATAAGTGTTGACGAACGTCGAAAAGTGATACAATAATTGTTCTTTGTTTGTGTGATTAATTATCCAAATATGTGAATGAATGAGTGAATTTCAGAAAAACGGTGTGAACAAGTGGAAATTATTTTTTTTATTTTACAGTTTTTTTGAAAGTCAATGAAATTCTCAAGCAAGGTACTAGAAATTTTCATTGACTGCTTTTGAAACTCTCATGCAAAAGTACTAGACTGTTTTTAGTATTTTGTGTCGTATCCAAAAGTCAAGTACCGAGTCAATGAAAATTTCACGTACTTTTTTTTTCCGTGTAAACTATTTATTTTGCTACTCTCTGTTTTTAAATAAATTTTAAAACCTTATATAAGTATATTACAAATAGCAAATTTTTTAATTACAGCTTTTACAACAATTCCTTTGTTATTTTAATATTTTATTCTATTGTTGCAATGCATATTTAGAGCGTGGTGCGCACAGCGCCATCTCGCGAGTTTTTTTCGCACATAGAAGTGCAAACCATTAAGCTGACATGTTCCAGCATCAGAATGCATGGAAGTCAGACTGGGGTGATATAAAGTACTTTAAGGCCAACGCAGAATAGATCTGTAACCGGAACCGCAATCGTAACCGTAAGCGTAAGAATGAGTTAAAGAAGGATAAACAATATACCTATCCTTCTTTAACTCATTCTTGCGGTTACGCTTACGATTGCGGTTCCGGTTACAGATCTATTCTGCGTTGGCCTTTAGATGGACAAGTTGTTTTATTCTACAAATAGAAGCTTTTTTGTAGCGCAAGCGCAGTTGCGTTTGGTGAGGGTACCTGGCAGCTCTTGTACGTTTATGTGCGCGCGCATTATAGTTCATATCTCGTGAAACGGTGAAATCTTGATTTTCTATTTTCCTTAAGGTGCATTTTCACTGCTGGAAAATTTTCATTCCACGAGCAGGACGAAAAAGTGAGAGAAAAAAATCCCACTGGAAAAATTTTCTATAAGCAACAAGAATTTTGCCAAAAATACAAATTTCAAGGGAAAAAAAATTCAATTTTTGATTAAAAGCGAAAAAATTTTTTTTGGTTAAAAAAAAATTAGTTCGAATGGTGCTGGGAATTATTTATTCAACACTGAGTTGAATTACAGTATTTACACCTATACACTGAAAAAGTTTTAGGCCGTTGGCTGTACTGGTTCTCTTAAAACGCCAGAACAAGTGTTTTCCTTCTGACCAGCACGTCAGACGTCCTTTTTCTTGACAGTAGACTAAGGCCGCAGTCCCATGGCAGCGTTTTGCGTTGCGTTGTAATGAGAGAGAATGCAGCAAACGTATATTTGCGTCTTTTTCTCTCCCATTACGACGCAACGCAAAACGGTGCCATGGGACTTCAGCCTTACTTTTTCAGTTCAACCGCCGCACTGAGAGAAGTCCGGGAACTAATACGTCCCGTGCGAGGCTTGAGTGATAATTTTGAATGTTCTTATGTGAACCCTCGATCGGGACGTCTCAAGCCCCGATAAAAAACGTGGAACCTCCCGAAGCGGGATTAAGGCCAACGCAGAATATATCTGTAACCGGAACCGCAATCGTAACCGTAAGCGTAAGAATGAGTTAGAGAAGGATAAACAATATACCTATCCTTCTCTAACTCATTCTTACGGTTACGCTTACGATTGCGGTTCCGGTTACAGATCTATTCTGCGTTGGCCTTTACTTACAACTTTTAGTTTCGGTCACGAGTTGTTCTCTCACATGCGGGAACAATGTTTGACAGACTCGGGGCGTCTGAGCCCTAGATTCGAAACATCTCAAACGCAACAAGAACAGTAGCTTATAGCGACGTCTAGCGGTAACTATTACGCCCTGGACTTCTCTCAGTGCGTGCTGATAGCTATTTCCCACTATTTCCCTAAACCACAGAACAACGCATGCGCTGAACACGGAGAGAAATTTGAACCGTAAAAGACAGTGTCTAATTGAGAAGGTTAAAAGAGGGGGAAAGTTCACGGTAAATCTGAGTGATTTCACCGAGTTTTTCCATTCACGAATCGCAAGTGGCAGTGACAGTAACCGTCAGAGAGCGCTACATCTTGTAGAAAATTATGATGAGTTTCCATTCATCGCCTAAGACTCTGATCACACCGTGATTTTACGTTCAACCTTCTCTCCGTGAAGAAGTATGTCTACGTCTACTGTCTTGAAAAAGGACGTCTGACGTGCTGGTTGAAAGGGGAACTGGTTGTTTCGGAACCAGTACAGCCAACGGCCTAACATTTTTTCAGTGTAGGAACTGTCAAAACAATGTTTGAATTGTTATGAAAAAAAGAGGAGAACTCTCAGCATATTTAAGGTATAATTTTTATTTCTTACTTTTTTGTTGTTATTGTTGTGAATAAAGCTTGTAAATTTTATACATTTTATACTATTTGTCAAATAAGTAACTTGAGGGAAAAAGTAATAAAATATTTTCCTTCTAAATTGGAAAAAAAAGAAAAAAAATTTTCCTTTATTATTATTTTTTCTGTTAGTTTAATTATTCAGTTGTTTTATATTTTATTAGATTATCCTCGAAGACTTTGAATTTAGACCATTTAGACGAAAACAGAAAGTAAGATTAGGTTTGATAGAAGCCTTTTCGAAAGTTATACTTATTTCTTACGTAATTTGAAAAAATTCCAATTAAAAATAATTTCAAAAAACATTTGGTAAATATAAAATTTATTTTACTATTATCTGCAGATTATAATATAGAGGATAATAAATTTTATATTTTTATTATATTCAAGTTTCAATTAATAATAGTTTTCTTTCAATTAATTTGTTTTAATTAATAATTGATATCCCCAGTAGCACGTAATATTGGGAACATACCTGTAACATTGAGGCAACATTGGTTATGTTTAGGCAGTGTTCTCCCTATTGCTGTAATATTACGTGCTACTGGGGATAATACTATTTTTAAAGTAATTATAATATTAAATTAATAATAATTAATAGAAAATATTAATTACATTTTTATAAAAATAATACACTAAAAAAATTTTTTTCAATTAACTGATTATTCGTCTGTCATCAAATAAATATTTATACTTGAATCAAATCATTTTTCTTTAAATCAAATAAATTGTAGGTAGAGGAGAACGGGGCGAGGCAGCCAATTGCTTCTTATTTCTGCATAATTTTTTCAAATCGTGCGGTATTGATAATTTAGACTGCTTATGGTAGTTTACTTTAGTTGCTAACAGATGGGCATTATTGCTGCAGCAGTTTAGCAATGACAGTATCATTTATGAAAACAGACTTTTTGGATGTAACTTTTCTAAGAGTTATTTTGGTGATTTTAGTTAATAGAGTTACACAAATAAAATTCTTGTAAAGTGATTTTTAATGCAGAATTCAGTGTTGAAGACGATGGTGTTAATGGAATTGCTACTAACAAAATAAAAGTAAGTTAAGGACAACTACTTTGTTATGTTTCACTAATTGTAACTTTAAGTTATGTTTTTTTAACTATTAAAATAGTTGGCCGCCTCACCCCACGTTTTTGCAAATATGCCAAAATGTGGTCCTTTGGGAAAAGGGTTGTAGAAATTTTTAAGTGCAACTTACGTCAAAATGTTCTATGGCGATTTTTTAGCCAATAAGACAAGCTTTCTAACGCGATATTAAAATTGAAAAAACCTATTTAAATAACTGCCTCGCAAACCAAAATGTGCCTCCTTGGCTGCCTCGCCCCGTTCGCCTCTATTTGAACCAATAATTTCATTATTTGAAAAAACAAATACCATTTTAGTGATTAATTGATAAAAATAATTTAATTCAAGTTTAATTTATTTGGTAATAGACGAGTAATCGGTTATTTAAATCAAATAATTTCTTTTCAGTGTAAGAATTCAGTGTATGCATTTATGGTTTATAGAAAAACATTTTTGTTTTATAAATAACAATAAATTATTTTATATTTTTATTAAATACTAGCTGTCGTACCAATACTAGTTTCTACCAATACATTTAACAGTATATCTACCAAACTGGAAACCGGGAAATAGCCGGGAATTTAATTTGACCGGAAAAAATAATAATTATTTACCATTAACTATTAATTTCATTAGGAAAATATTACTATTTAAATCAGTGACTGACTTTTTATTATCAAATACAAAAAAAGTTTTAATTAATAATAGTAATAATAATAAAATTTAAATTTATAATTTTTATTGCAATCAAAATTTTATGCAAATATTTTGAGAAATATTTTTAATAAGAAATATTTCGTTCATTTGAAATTTAAAAACTTGAAAACTTCAAAAATTATTAAAAATTATAAAAAATAGTACTAAAAATATATTTTCAATTGTATTATTAAACGTAAATGTAAAATAATAAGAAAAAATTACTGTTACAGATTCATGGACGAAGCAACTTTAAATAGGTATATTTAAAGTATTTAACATATTTTTTTATATTTTAATATTTTATTATCAATATTCACAACAAAATTTTATTTTCTTTCGTCGGTTCTAGTTTTCAGCGATAAATATTAAAATGTTGCAAGTCTTTCAATGATATTTTTTCTCTTATGTTCTCTTCAATTTTCTAAATGACAACATTTTTTAAATTTTCAATTTAAAAATTTCAAATTTGAATAATTTTTTTTTTAAATTATATTCTCTAAATTTGAATTAGTAAAAATGTTTATACTAATTTAGATTAGTGACTGACTTTTTTTATTTAGTAAATTTTACTAATAAATAGTCATTTCTAAGGGAGTGTTGTTAGAGTTGAGCATAGTTTTGACTTTTCTTCATAACTTCTCCTGTAGAACGAATTTCGCGATTTCGCGCATATTTTTGGAAAGATGAACTCAAATGCAATGCTTTTGCTGAACATTGTAAAAAAATTTGACCAAAAGATTCAGAGTTATAAGCAATTTAAAAAAAAAATGTTGTCAGAGTTAATCATGGTCGCCAGAGTTGAGCCACTGTAGAAAATCAATGAAATATTTAGGTAAATGATTAAAAATGACCTTCAAATGATAGAATGACACTTGGGAATGAGGAAAGGAACCATGAAATTAAAATAAAATTCCATATTATTCATTTTCATATAACTTTAGATAATTTATTCCTCATGAACGAAATCCAAAATTAAAAAATTGAAAAAATGAAGAAAGTTTATCAAAAAATTTTTTTTTTCTCTTTCCAGTGAAAATGGAGTTTTTAACACCTTTTTAAGTGAAAAAATGAATTTCTGTTGCAAATACGCTTTGTAATTGCAAAATTTCCCTCATGGCCCAACTCTGACACACGGGTCGTTTTGCGTCATAGGGGCACAGAACACAAACGCGTGACACAAACACCAAAGTACTTTACACATTTTCACATATCATCCTAATGAACAATTTCTGTAAACTTATTTTGTCTTTGGCACATTTCTTCTACATTTTGTTCTCTTTTTTTGACACCACAAAAAAGTTTTTGCTGAGCCTATATCACAAATTGGTACGCTGGTCAAGTATAGGTTCGTATACTTAACTGCGACTCATATGAAAAGATGGCTGACATTAGTAGCAAGTATTTTCGTAAAAAGATAGATCGCGCTAGTGCGATAAAACAAAATAAACGCGGTGGCTCAACTCTAACAGCTGCCCAACTCTGACAACTCTCCCCTACTAATAAATTAGTTAAATTTACTAATTTTAAAAAAATCAGTCACTATAATTCAAATTAGTAAACATTTTTACTAATTCAAATTTTAAAGAATATAATTAAAAATTACCATGTGACATTCTGTTCATTTTCGCCCCAGTCTCCCCTAATAATAATAAATTAATTTTTATTAAATAAATACAAAAATTACTTTAAAATTGAATTGGTAAAAATTATTACTAATTTGAATTAGTGACTGACCTTTTGCTTTTGAATTCATAAATTTTACTAATAAATTAGTAGAAATCACTATTTTTTGAGTAAAATTTCTACTAATTTATTAGTAAAATTTACTAATTCGAAAGCAAAATTCTGTCACTAATTCAAATTAGTAAACTTTTTTTTTACTTATTCAAATTTTTTTTTTTTTTATTGTTAATTATTATTAATATTATCATTATAAATGAAGGGGTCGTTACAAAATATGACGAAAGGGGGAAGGGAGGTGTAAATATTAGTCCCAAAAACAGTGACGCAGTTTGGTGAGCAATCCCTAATTAAATTTTAATCAAATTTTATTTCAGATATAAAATAAAAATTGAAAAGAAAATTTATTAAATTAAACTAAATTTGTTTGTGAATAAATTTTTTTTGTTAATTAAATTAAAAAAACAATGATTTTGATTTAATTTACAGACTTGCAGTGGAGGCATTGCTTGACGAAGCGAAAGTTGGCGCAAGACGTGCCGAAATATTGGGACCAACTGGTTGGGTCAAACCAAAGGAGAGTGTTAATAAACGATTTTTGCATTCAACACTTCGCAATGCCGTGCAGTCGAATAAAAAACGTGTTAATAGAGAAAATACTGTCAATCCATCAACATCGACAGAGGCAAAAAAAAATTTGGAAACAATTAAAAAACGCGACAACACATGACGTCAAATCAAATTTAGAAAATATATGAATTATTTTGTAAAAATGCTATAAATAATATTATTGATAATTTAATGTCAAATGGTCAATAAACAGGGTACGTAATTTAATAGAAAATAATATAATATTAATAAATAGGTACGTTAATTAAAAAATATTTTCAAGAGTTTAAATAAACATTTTAAATGATACTTCGTGATTATTGTATATATATAATATATATTTTTGTAAATAGAACAAACACAGAAACTCCCTTGTATAAAATTAAATGTCCTAATTTATAAATACAAATTGAATATTAATGTCTATGGCAATTTTCTTTTTCTTTTTAATATTTTACATAAATAATCCAGTTTATCTACTTTCCTATTTTCAAAATAGTTTTCAATAATTCCTTTTCTTTTAAGTATTTACACAAAATTTGTAGTATAAATAAAATTATTTTACTTTCAATATTCTAATTAAAAGAAACTAATTTTAAATAATTTTCTGTTTTCAATTCTGATAAATTCATTCATTATTCTAATTTGTCATAGAATTCTACATTCTGGACCTCTTTATCCAAGTTTAGTTAAAAATTTGAAAAACTGTACAATTATACTGAGTTTTTTTACAATGAAAAAAGAATTTTTTTTCACAATCAACGAAGTGTTTTTTGCATTAATTTATGGAGTATTTTACAGCTCAATATGAAGTTTATAAAAAGTACACTTCACAGAAGTTGTAATTTTTTTCGTCCCAATAATTGTATAACTTTTAATTGTATCAGCAGTCTTTTCGAAAAAAATTTCAGAATTTAGAAAAACAACCAAATTTATAATTTGCAAAGTTTACAAAAATAATTTTAAAAATTATAATCTAAGAAAAATATTTTCGTAATATTTGTTGAACTTATTTTTAAGAATTATAATTAAGAAAACAATTGAGCTTATCTAAATTAAAAAAAAAAATAAGTAAAATTGTTTATAGTCACAATTTACAAAAACTTTTTGTTTTGTACACAAGATGCTTTTGCATCAGCCACTTGAGGAGATCTCAAATTAAAAAGATTTTTTAATTAACTACATTTTGCACTGGAAAAATTTTTCTATAGACAATCACTTTTTTCTTTCGTCTCTTTTGTGCTTTTCTATAATTTTTCTAGGCAAATTTTTCTTTTTTTTTTGGAAAATTTACACAACTATTTCTAACACGAGATCCTCCTCCACCTTTTTGCTTTTTTCTCTTATAGTGAGAAAAAAAATTGTACAATTCCAAATCTGAAATTCATTCAGATAATTTTCTCCCTTAATTATGTTGATCCATTCTTTTGAACCGTGGGCTTTTTCTTTTCCTCTAAGAGATTTTTCATGTCCATTAGAGCCTTCTTGATTTGCTCGCCAAATCGCACTGAGTTCTGAGACAGAAAAAATTTTTTTTTAAATTTATTTTTCTTAATAATCAAATAAAAAAATTAATAATAAATAAGATAGAAAAATAATTTAAAGCGAAATTTGTAAAATCAAGAAACAAGAAAATTCTATTCTAAAATACAAGGAATAAAATAATATTTATTATAAATATTTATTTTTATAAATAAAATAGAAGAAAAATAAATAAAAATAAAAAAACTAAAATATTAAAATTAAATTGAGGGCGTGGAACTATACCAGTCAGACATCAGTGAGCGCCTCTAAGCCTCTCACTGATGTCTGACTGGTATAGTCCCTTTCGACCATGCGTTCCAGGCAGTTATCCGTTCCACGCCCTCAATTGTGATTGAATTACAAATGGTAAAAAAATACCGTCGCAGGGGAGCTACGTTTGCTAGAAATATGGAAAAATATCAAATCCTCTCCTGCAATAATATACGAAACACCATAACCATCATCGGCTACTGGACCAAATCCGCCACCAGCGGAAATACAATTCGGAAATTTCTTCAAATTAATTCTCGTTGTTTGTCCATGAGGCGTTTGTGAAGTTGATAATTTCCAAGGCTCACTCAGCACCTCCTAAAAATTTCAAAACCACGTTCTTTTTAGAAAAAAAATACAATACAATAAAAAACAGAATCAAAAAATAAAAATAAGAAAATGCAAATAAAATAGAAATAAAATTTTAAAAAAATAAGAAAAAGGAAAAGTAAATAAAATAGAAAATGGAAACAAAATAAAAAATATAAGGAAAATAAATAACGGAAATAAAATAAAAATAGAAATAAAATAAAAATTGAAATAAAATAGAAAGTAGAAATAAAATAAAAATTAAAATAAAATAGAAATAAGAAAAGAAATAAAATTACCCGTGTGGAAATTTTCTAATGGCCCTTTATTGGTTCTACCTAGATTTCCCCTTTATTAACTTGGTCCTAGCTTGTTTATCCTCGTAGGCCCTAGGTTGAAACGTCACGCTCTTCTAGCCTGGTTCTACCTAGAGAATCTAGTTAGGCCCAATAAAAGGAACAGTTTAATTAACTATTAAAAAAAAATTATTTATTCTTATTTATTATTATTGAGATTCATTATTTCATCTCTTTTACCTACTTTTGTTATCATGTAATTTATAATACTTAATTCCTATATACTAACAGAGAAAAAATCCCCACACGTTGGGAGTTGAACGCACGACCCTAACATTCGTAAACCGATAACCAAACCACTTAACCACGCTCGCTCGGTACGATGCGTTGCATGATACTTCAGGTTATTCTTGTCATCATAAGTCATATGAACTATTCCATTATAAATTCCTCAAAATAATAAAACTGAAGTCAGTAACATTTTCGTTGACGCAAAATGGGAAAAGAATTTTTTTAAAGATCAAGATGCAAATAATTTCTGATAAAAAGAACTTAATTCTTCTTTTCATTACATCCTGCATAGATTTTTAATCCAATCGGGGAGGGAAAGTCAATTGTTATTTAAAAATTGAAGTTTTTATCTCATTTCGTCGACGTCGTCGACGTAAACGTTGGAAACTTCAGTTTCATTCAACAAAATATGATTTTAACAGAAGTTAACAAATCCGTGAACGGTTTTAAAAATTTAACTTGAAAAATATATTGTAATGAAAATTTTAATTGAGTTAATTAACTGAAGCTTAAATCAAAGCTTATGAAACTTTAAATAAATCTTTAATGTCAGCAGTTTTTCAATGTTGGGCGCAAAAGTTAACTGAACGTTGCATGAAGTAAAAATTTTTTTTAATTTAAATGAATTTTTTCTTTAAAGGAGGAAGTTTAAAGACAATTTTAAAAAGTTTTGAAAAACTTAAAAAATTAAAGAAAATTGTAAACATTCATGCAATGTTTAGTCAACTTATGCGCCCAACATTAAAAAACTGCTTTAAAGATTTATTTTAACTTTCATAAGCTTCGGAACTAAGGATATATCTAAATATACTGGTGGCCAAAGAGAAATCAACATAACCTTTAAATTCAACTGATAAATTAGTAAATTTGACTATGTCATATTTTTGTACAACAGATTGAATCAGTAACTTATATTTTATTAATCGAATCAGTAACTTTCTACTAATTATCAGTAACTCAATTCTGATAATAGCAATTAGTAGAATTCTACTGATAATCTGTCAAATTTTACAAATGAAAAGTTAAAAGTAAACATTTCAGTTCAATATTGTCTCAATCTTGCTATGAGATGTTTAAATATTACTTCAAATTACACATAAACAATTACTGATACATATTTTTAAATATATTTATAACTTATAATCTAACAAGAAGTTCTAGCTATCACCAAGCTAGGGCCAGGTTAAGGTACATTCCAAGCTAGGACAATTACAGACCCAATAATCAATATTGGCAAACCTTGGCAATTTCCACACGGGTAATAGAAATAAAAATAATAAAATAAAAGTAAAATAAAAAGAAACCAATACCAAAAACAAAATAAAAATTTTTTTTATAATAAAAAGAATAAAAATACCTTCAGAAATGGGGAATCAACTTCCAAATATTTGGAAACAACATAGAGACAAAATAAATGCCTGTCGATTCCCTTGCCGACCATTGCCTTTTGATAGCCCATTTGATGGACGATCACTGCTTTATCTAATAATTTAAGTCGTTCGTCGACTGTTTTTGATTTATCCTCCATGGCCTTAACCCAAGCGGACGATTCAATGGTGCAAGGTCTCACTGTCTCGGTTCTGCCTTCGCGGAATAATCTCGTCATTGATGCCTCATAGGTGAGACTAAAATGTCCCGCGTCTCGATAATAAGCCAATTGCAGTGCCATTTGAATATAAGCGTCCGGTGACATCGAACATTTTTTCATAAAACCTTTTCCATAAATATCGTGAACGTAAATTCTCAATTCCACATCGTTCAATAATTTTTCCACTTCCTGTTTCCAAATTATTATTATTAAATAATTACGAAAAAATAATTATTATTGATAATTAATTATTACTGTTTGTGGCATTCCAGGAGAAATTTACTACTTTTCGGAGCACCCTCACCGATTTCTTTCAAACTTGGTAGTATTACATTTGTTGGTCTAAAGTTTCAGAAAATCAATTGTTTATTTAAAAGTTACAACAATTGCTCAAAATTGTTTAAATGCCCATATCTTTTAAACGGTACAAGATAATTGAGTTTTCTTTTTTGCTAAAAATTCCTAATGACGAGACGCTTCAAAAATGTTATTAACATTTTTTCTTATTTTGTTAATTAAAAAAGTTATTTCAATAAATAAAATTAACTTTTGAGCCGGAATTCAAAATTAAATGACTTATGAACCAAAAAATTCCTTGTTTTTCACACTTTTATATTCCGAAGAAAAAAAGTTGTTTGAGTTTTTCAATCACTTATAAGTAATTTAAACAATGATTCGCTCACGGAGAGAAATCTGTTGCTATTATTGCTTGCAGAATCTTTACAAATTTTATTAGTCACTGCTGAATAGAATTTTAGCTTGAGGTTATAATAATTTATATACGAAATCATCTATTTAATGTAATGGAGAGTTCGATGCAATAAAAACAAAAAGCAGCTGCTAATTTTGCACGAAATCTTTATTATAAATATAAAGAGAACGTGCTATAAAAGTATCAGATTCTTCTTTTATAAGAATCGCTCGAACTCCGACTGATTTTCAGGCGGACTTTATACAACACAATCTTACTTGCGTGTACGCACATATAACTCACACACACATATATTTCTCTGGATGGTTTCGAGGAACGGAACGCGTACAAAGCGGTGACGTTTGCAATAACATAACCTAACAATTTTCACATGTTGCTTATATATTCAAACACGAATAAAAATGCAATAATTTTTAAATAATATACTTACTATTAAATAAATATTATCTTTTTATAACAGCAACAAGTATTAAATACTACATATAATATATAATAATGTTTTACAGGACAAAGAAATATCAAATATATATATAGAGAGAGAGAGAGAGAGAGAGAGAGAGAGAGAGAGAGAGAGAGAGAAATATATGTGTGTGTGAGTTATATCTTATATGTGCATATACGCAGGTAAGATTGTGTTGTATAAAGTCCGCCTGAAAATCAGTCGGAGTTCGAGCGATTCTTATAAGAAGAATCTAATACTTTTATAGCACGTTCTCTTTGTATTTATAATAAAGATTTCGTGCAAAATTAGCTACTGTCTCTTATGCTTATTGCATTGAAAGTATTTTTACAATAAGTATATGAATCGATGCTAAAAATATAAGAGAAACGTTAAGCAGTTTAAGTAATGTGCTCTTTCGAGTAATATTAGCAGCAGATTTCTCTCCGTGCTTGTTTACAATTATTTTGCAACTAAATGATCATCACTGTTCTCTCCTGCGCGCGACTACTGCTACGTCACGTCCGTCTGTCGGCATAAGGTAGTCCAAGTTGGGTGGGGGAAATGCAATATGGCTGACATCAGCTGATTTACCGGAGGACAATAACGATGCATTGAATGATTGAATTCAATGGGACAAATCAGTTTTTTAACCATAACTTTTTAAATATTCATTTTTGAACCATAGTGTAATGGAAAATTATTCTTTATTTATCGAAATCTATTTTTTAAAACAATAAAATTTAATTTTTTGGTTTTATTGTTTTAAAAAATAGATTTCGATAAATAAAGAATAATTTTCCATTACACTATGGTTCAAAAATGAATATTTAAAAAGTTATGGTTAAAAAACTGATTTGTCCCATTGAATTCAATGCATTGTTTGTCCTCCGGTAAATCAGCTGATGTCAGCCATATTGAATTTCCCCCACCCAACTTGGACTACCTTATATTATAATATATTTGACAAGCGTGGAAAAATTGAGGTTATGTTTAATCAAAACAACGCATTTCAATCTTTTTAAAGTTTTTAGCAGTCATGGAAAAAAAGTTAAATCAAGATATTGATATCCTGATATCCTAAAACTTTAAAAAGATTGAAATGCGTTGTTTTGATTAAACATAACCTCAATTTTTCCACGCTTGTCAAATATATTATATGCCGACAGACGGACGTGACGTAGCAGTAGTCGCGCGCAGGAGAGAACAGATGATCATTTAGTTGCAAAATAATTGTAAACAAGCGAATCATTGTTTAAATTATAAGTGATTGAAAAACTCAAACAACTTTTTTTCTTCGGAATATAAAAGTGTGAAAAACAAGGAATTTTTTGGTTCATAAGTCATTTAATTTTGAATTCCGGCTCAAAAGTTAATTTTATTTATTTAAATAACTTTTTTAATTAACAAAATAAGAAAAAATGTTAATAACATTTTTGAAGCGTCTCGTCTTTATGAATTTTTAGCAAAAAAGAAAACTCAATTATCTTGTACCGTTTAAAAGATATGGGCATTTAAACAATTTTGAGCAATTGTTGTAACTTTTAAATAAACAATTGATTTTACTTAAAAAATTGATTTTCTGAAACTTTAGACCAACAAATGTAATACTACCAAGTTTGAAAGAAATCGGTGAGGGTGCTCCGAAAAGTAGTAAATTTCTCCTGGAATGCCACGTTTATAATTGTCTACTCAAATTATAATTATTATTGATTAATATTATGTTAGGTGACGAAAAATAATAACAATGATAACAATAATAATAATAAAAATAGTAATTAATATTAACTTTTAAGAAATTATTATTTTATATATTATTTAGCAATAAGTATTAATTAGTATTAATTAATAATTAATATTATTCGCTAATGAGTATTAATTAATATTAAGTAATAATTAATATTATTCGGCAATAAGTATAAATTAATATTAATTATAAGTTTGTAAACTACGTACTAAATACGATTTTTCTATTGCCTCCAAGCAATCTTTGTTTAAATCCCACTGAAGACGCGATGGAGCTGGAGGTACTAATTCCGGTGTTCCAAGGGTGTGTCCATCTTCTCGAAATCTAAATAAAATTCAAATTCTCAATTTTTACGAATTTTTTCCCAACTTCCAAAAAAAATAAAAGCTATACAAAACTACTAAACACACCAACTACAACTTTTTTTTTACTTTCAATACACTGAGAGACCTTTGGGACTATATAGTGGAACAACGTATGCGATAGCAGCTCCACTATGGTTTTGGTGCGCTGCGATACCATTTTGGGCGCGTGACAGTCCAAAATGTTGGTGAGCAGCTCACCGAAGTAGTGTTGATGCCGCCTTTGGTTTGCAGCTAAACAACTTTTGGACTGTTACGCGCCCAAAATTGTACCGCAGCAACCCAAAAGTGTAGTCCTGTAGCGTTCCACCGAAATGGTCAGTAGCCGCCTATCGAAAGTCTGCTGCTGACCCAAAGGTCCCTCAGTGTACCCATTTAAAAAAAAAATAAATAAATAAATAAAAGAAAATATAAAAGTAAATGAAAAATAAATAAAAATAAAATAAACAAAAACTGCCAAAAACTATTTATGAAGCAATTTACAAAAAAATTTATATTTCGTAAATTAAGAAAAAATCATGCGATTAAAAAGAATAGTGATTTAAAAAGTGGAAAAAAATTGTTGTCGTTTTTTTTTATTAAAAGAAGCTAAATTAAAGAATGTATTATTATGGTGAATTATTATAAAGAAAATAGAGATAATATAAATTTGATAAAGAGAAAAAAATTTTTTAAATTGTCAATTACAAAAATCATTCACAACAGAAAATTACTTGTTAAATCACTGCTTGTAAGTAAATAAGTGTTTGTAACAAATTACCCAACATCAACTGCGGTACCGAGAACACTTTCCCACAAGCTTCCCATAATAGGTGCATCGGCCCTTAACAATCACAAAGAATAAAAAAAAATTTTTTTTTAGTACCAGAATTAAAAAAATAGGTTTAATTCTATGAAAAATTAGTCAAATTAATTAATCTCCAGTGTTCCAAACTTCTGTACTAAAATCCAAATAATTGTTGCATCAATATTTTTTTCTCTGCCGTATTATTTTTATTTTTCATCCAAACAAATTTCTTTGTATTCGAATTCCCCATTTTTGAATTTTTATCGAAATTAGAAAAAAAAATGTTCGCAAATTTGATCAAAATTTGGAGTTGATAATTAGAAGAGAATTATAATAATAATAATAATTACAATAAATTAAGTTAGGAAAATTAGATAGAAAAATAATTCGAATTTAGACAAAAGAGAAAAGAAGAATTGGAGGTAATAATTAGAAAAGAATTATAATTACAATTATTTTTGCAATTATAATAAATTAAGTTGATAGAAAAATAATTTCGAATTTCGAAAAAAAGAATTAAGAACAATTGACGAAGATAACTAGAAAAGAATTATAAAAAATTAAAAACCCAAAAAGGAAAGAAGAATCACAGTTGATAATGAGAAAAAAATGTAATTTTTATATCAATTATAATAAATTCAGTTGATAGAAAAATAATTTCGACCTGATTTAAACCCAAAAGGAATGAAGAAAAAGAAGAAGATCAAACGTGTGCTTTTGATTAATCCCATTCATATTATAGTTTCTAAATAGTAGAAACTTAAAAAAGAATTTTTATTCTTAGAAAGTAGATAAGATAGATAATTTGTAGAAATTTTGTGCTCTACCTTGAAAAAAGCCAATAGAAAATTAATTATTAAGATAGAAGCCAATTTTTTTTGTTTTCACCCTTAGAAGTTTAGATGTTGAATAAAATTCTTACACTGGATTTTGAGCATCGTCAGAAATCACGTACTCCCACATGTGTGACATTACTGCTGCGTCTGCCCTACTCATTACTCATTTATTATATAAAATAATTCTCACAATTTGATGGAAAAAAATAAAAATATGTGACTGTCCACGACAAAACACGGCTTAGGTCCAAAAAATCAATTTGAGTTTTTTATGGTAATCGACAGATTTTATGTTGCTTTTTCAGATGCAAAAGTCAAAAGTTAAAAATATCAACTACTTTCGACAATATATCGTTTTAAAGATGGGTATTTCAAGCGTAGTTAACTTCAATCGTAGTACTTCAATCGCTCGCCCTGTGAAATTCACGTTTGGGAGCTAAGCCCTGTTTTCTCGTGGACAGTCACATATATGTGAGGCATTTCATATGAAAAGACGGGGTCATATCTCCGTTTTTTTTCAAAATTTGGAAAAATGTTGTCCCTAAGGTGAACAATAAGTCTACCAAATTTGAATTAAAAATTTTGCATATTTTCGCAAATATTTGCATTTAAAGATTTTAACAATTTTTTTTCTTTTGCTCACAACTTTTTTTCTAATAAAAATAGAAAAAAATTATATAAATGTTTTTTACACAAAATAACGTAATGTTTTAGGAAAAAAACATTGAAAGAAAAAAAAGTTAATTTTTAATTAATTTATTTAAAAAATAAAATTTATTTTTAAATTTTAACCCTGTTCTCCCTATTTTTCAAGCTTGAAAAAAATTGTAAATATAGCTTATTTCATAATAAAGAAGTAGTTAAATTTTTAAAATGGCAATATTTTTTGTTTTCGAGAAAAAAATTATTTAGTTTTGTAATCCGATTGCCCCACAGTGGTTCAAAACTGCAATTTACTGCTCAAAACAGTCTACAGCCTACAATTTTTAATCGATTTGAGTATTTTTTGTTTTAAATTAAAGGGGAATAAATTCTTAAGACATTCCATGAGGTCGATTTTTAAGTTTTTAATTGTTTATGATTTTTTTAATTAAAGTTAATAAATTAATATAATTTTTAAAAAAACGACGTTTATATTTTTAACCCGTTACTGCACATACCCTAAATCAGTTTCAATTAATACGAAATGACCACTAGACAATTAATAAAACATAAAATAATTTATTTAAATTGTTATAAACAATATTAATTAACAAATAGATAACTTTGATTCCTCTCCACTAAAATGTGTTCTTTTAACACATTTTCTTCATAATTTAAGTTCGATTGAATAATATATGTCCTTTTTGTTTAAAAAGTAACTTATTTAAATTGTTATAAACAATAATAATTAAAAAATAGTTAACTTTGATTCCTGTTCAATAAAAAATTTTTTTCACGTTTACTTTTTTATTTAGGTTCATTCAAAGAATATACGTCCTCCTTGTTTAAAAAATAACGTGTTTAAATTGTTATAAATTAATAATTAGTTAACTTTCATTTCTCTCTACTAAAAAATGTTATTTTTACACATTTTCTTTTTAATTTGAGTTCATTTTGAGAATATATGTCCCTTTGGTTTTAAAAGTAAAATATTTAAGTTGTTATAAAAAATATAATGTAAATAAAAAATAGAAACTTTGATTCCTGTTCAATAAAATTTTTTTCATCAAAGTTTACTAATTGTTAATTAATTTTGTTTATGACAATTTGAATGTCATTTTTTAAACAAAAAGGATATATATTCTTTAAATGAACTTAAAATAAATAGAAAATGTGAAAAAAAATTAGTGGAGAGGAATCAAAGTTATATATTTGTTAATTAATATTGTTTATAACAATTCAAATAAATTATTTTATGTCTTATTAACTTTCTGGTGGTCATTTTGGATAAATTGGAACTGATTTAGGGCATGTGCAGTAAAAGAATAAGAAAATAAACGTCTTTTTTAAAAATTGCAGTTTTGAACCACTGTGGGGCAATCGGATTACAAAACTAAATAATTTTTTTCTCGAAAACAAAAAATATTGCCATTTTAAAAATTTAACTACTTCTTTATTATGAAATAAGCTAAATTTACAATTTTTTTCAAGCTTGAAAAATAGGGAGAACAGGGTTAAAATTTAAAAATAAATTTTATTTTTTAAATAAATTAATTAAAAATTAACTTTTTTCTTTCAATGTTTTTTTCCTAAAACATTACGTTATTTTGTGTAAAAAACATTTATATAATTTTTTTCTATTTTTATTAGAAAAAAAGTTGTGAGCAAAAGAAAAAAAAATTGTTAAAATCTTTAAATGCAAATATTTGCGAAAATATGCAAAATTTTTAATTCAAATTTGGTAGACTTATTGTTCACCTTAGGGACAACATTTTTCCAAATTTTGAGAAAAAACGGAGATATGACCCCGTCTTTTCATATGAAATGCCTCATGTACGAATTTTTCACTCTATTTAGACATTTTTTCGACATCAATTTCTGTATCCCATAAATACAAAAAAAAACAAAAAAAAACAGGTTAATTAATGTTTAGCATTTGTAATATCAAAAAATAATAAATAAATAAATTGAAAAATTTATTCCGAAAATAATAAAGGACAAATTGTAAAAAGAGTTAATAAAATTTAAATATTAAAAATTAAAATAAATTGTGAACAAATTTTTCTTTTAAACATACCACGAGTGCTCTGCATTAAAACCAATCTGCAATAAATGAATAAATTTAAAATTTTTAATTCTACTTAACGAGGAATTTTTTTTTTAATAAATTTTGTTACCCTGCCATTGCTGCCAATGCACAATGTGAATGATTTGTCGAACCACCTGTCGTAACCTTTTCCATGTAGTAAAATTCTACCGTAATTGTCAAGTTTTTCCGGATGTTTCTAAAATCCAAAAAGAAAAAAAATTAATCCTAAAAATTTTACTTATTACAATAAATAATTATTGTTTGAAATTAAATAAAATAATTTCACGAACCTTATCGAATTCATAAGGAACGTCGTCAAGAACAACAATAAAGGCAGCTTTTTCAACTAAATCCAAGGAAGCTCGATTAACGCCTTTGAAAAAATATTTTTGTCTAGTTTGTGCCCAGTGAGTTCTTTCTCCAGCAGTGAGCGACGCTAATCTTTCTTCTCCCTCAGCTGGCAACGAAGTGTCATTCAAAATTTGTTGAATTTGCCTACAAATAATATTTATTACTATTTTTTAATTTTAAAAATGATTTATTGTTACAATTATAATATTTATAATTATATTACTATTTATTAGTTTTGAAAATAATTTATTATTGTAATTATAATATTTATTACTATTAGTTTTGAAAAATTATCTATTATTGTAATTAGGGTCAGCCGGGGTAAATCCGAACACTAATTATTTCAGCTTAATTAAAATTTTTAAAAATAAGTTAGACATGAGAATTTTTACCTCAGATCCTCTTCAAGAGATTCTAAGTATTATCCCATTTTTCGTTTGTTAATTAGCAACAGCATAAACAAAGATAACGAGTATTGCAAAAAAGATTGAAAATCAAAGATGACACTCTTTCAGTACTTTGTCTCGTATTTGAAGAAAAAGAAGCTAAAAATTCATTTTATTATTTATAATTGTTTGTTATGAATACTAGAACAAAAACTATTTTTGATTTTTGCCTTCTGTTAAATTTTATTAATAATATCAGACCGTTCGTATTTACCCCGGAAAATTGAAAAACCGGGGTAAATCCGAACGGTATTTTCAATAATTTTTTCTTATATCAGAGCCACACAAAATTGTTTTTATTTGATTACACTATTATTTTAACATTATAAAAGTACATAGAAAAAAGTTTTTCTTTCTATATGTATCCTCGTTAGTAATTAATAAGCAGAAACTTAATCTCTGTTCTCTCGAAGGAGTGTTCCACTTTTTTTGCCACATGGTTTGTTGAAAAAAGTTTTTCAGGATCTTAATAAAATTTAGTATTCTAGGGTTTTTGGGGTCACTGATTACGAATTTAGAGTTAGTTTTTTAAAATTCAAAATGGCGGATCCAATATGGCGGACGAAAATTAAAAAATTCATTGGATTCGCTCGAAAATCGTTACTCGGGGGTTTTCAGGGTTGCTGATTACGAATTTGAAGTCAGTTTCTCAAAATTTAAAAATCACTTAAAAATTAAAAGAAGCGGATTAAAATTTCTAAAACTGAAGGAATTTTTATGAAATTTGTGTATCATATTGTACCCGCCATTCTGAATGATGAAGCTCTGATGCCCAATTCGTTATCAGTGACCCCGAGTAATAAATTTTAAAACAATATAAACAGTTTTTATAAATTTTTTTAAGATACGCACATGTGCGTCATGAAGCACTTTTGACCAGTCTTTTCTTGCCGCTATTCATAACATTGACAGGCAAGGGGTTAACATTCCATAATATTGCACAGTGCATAGATCGCATAAGTGCGCAATAGAATCTCTCATACAAATCGGAAAGAGTTAATTATTTTTTAAGGATTCGAAGCGTCATGTGCGTCATAAAGTACTTTTGACCACCTTTTTTTTGCCGCTATTCATGACATTGACAGGCAAGGGGTTAATATTCCATAATATTGCACAGTGAATATAGATTGCATAGAAGCGCAATAGCATCTGTTTCATACGCATCAGATAGAAATAATTATTTCTTCAGGATACCAGAACACAATAGTGGTAAGTAGTGTGGAAAGAAAGAGAGAGAGAGGGGGGAGAGGGTGGCAGTGACAATGTGTCAGTGAAAGTGTCAATGTGATAGTGTGTTAGTGACAGTGTGTTAGTGACAGTGTGACAGTGACAATGGGACAGTGTGTAAGTGAAAGTGGGAAAGTATGTTAGTGAAAGTGGGACAGTGAAACTGTCAATGTGATAGTGTGTTAGTGACAGTGTGTATCTACTATGCAAAAGAGTTTGAAGTCGTGGAAGTGGCCCGAAATTCCTGAGGTAACTGCATATACTTGGACAGATATTGTAGAACACATTGCGCCTCCAAAGTGTATTTCGAAAAAAGGATTCTATTCAATTCCTGCCATGTCGAAATTTGGTTGGGCTTAAAGTTTTTATTTTTTGTTAAATTTCTAATTTTATTATGATAAAATTAATAATGTTAAACGATTATTTTAATATCAATTCTAATAAATATTATTCTTCCACAAAAAATTTAAACAATTTAAATTATCTTCTTTCTAGACCTTTTAACAGAAATGTTGATTTTATTTTTAAAATTTGTAATGTTTTTGAGTTGGATTCGCCATTTTGAATTTTACGAATCTGACTTTAAATTTGTATTCAGCAACCCTGAAAACCCCCAAGTGGTAAGATTCAAGCACATTTGATCATTTTTAAAATTAAGTTTTAAGAACATCCGCCATATTGGATCCGCCATTTTGAATTTTAAAAATCTGACTTTAGATTTGTATTCAGCGACCCCGAAAACCCCCGAGTAACGATTTTCGAGCGAATCCAATGAATTTTTTAATTTTCATCTGCCATATTGGATCCGCCATTTTGAATTTTAAAAATCTGACTTCAGATTCGTATTCAGCGACCCCGAAAACCCCCAAATGGCAAGATTCAAACAAATTTGATCATTTTTAAAAATAAGTTTTAGGAAAGTCTGCCATTTTGAATCCGCCATTTTGAATTTAAAAAATTTGACTTTTATTTTTGTATTTACATTCAATCACTCCAAAATACTTTCTGTACCAAGTTTTGCAAAAATCCGTTATGATTTGATAAAGTTATTGAAGGTTTTAATTGTGTAATGCATTTTAATTTTTAACCTGTTTGATTTTTGTATTTATATATGATGCATTATTACGTAATAGGTTTATTATCGTATTTTTTTAGTTTTTATATAAGTTTAACAATTGCAATACTTTAAATTTATTTTCCCTAAGATTTTTCTGAAATACAATGGCGTTCGTATTTACCCCGGTATTTTAGGAAAGTTGCAAAGTATCGGGGTAAATACGAACGCTAAGTTTCCTGCGATTGTAATTTATCAAAAATTTTTGCTACCCCATAAAATTGTTCTATGGAAGTAAAGCAACAACTTCATGCACCAGAATACCGGAAGTATTGTCTTTTAAAAGAAAAAACTTATGTTATTGTTGAAACTTACTAAAAGCGTTCGGATTTACCCCGGCTGACCCTATATTTTCACTTATTTTGCCAACTGATAAATTTGTAAATTATTATTATTATTAAAAAAAATGTTTACCCAATTCGTATGAAATTCGAGGCTTCGAGTCAGTTAATTTAAAAAATTAAAAAATAAAATAAATTACTATTTTAATTAATAAAGAAATAATAAATAAAAATAATAAGTAATTTATTAATAAACATAATATGGAAAAAAATGAATACAAATTTTAATTCATAATTTAAATTATAATAAATTGGTAAGAAATTACGAATTGTTAAAAGTAAATCGAGTTGTGTGAAAGAAGACAATTGGAAATATGAAAAAAATGCATCACTTACTGTTCAATTTCACACGGCATGAGAATTCTATTCTTGTAATAGATAAGCACCTTGAAGTATCTGCCTTTATGATAAACAACAACGTGTTTAGCATCTTGATAATGAATTATTTTATCTGTCTCAATTCCAGGTATTCTCGTTGTATTAAAAAGTCTTTCATATTGCCACGAGCACAAGGGCACCAAGCCTTGTATGAGAATCTACACAAAAAGGAAAATAAACAATAGTAAAAAGATAGAATAGACAAAAAAAATCTCGATAAATGACTAAACAAATTTTAAATAAGTAAAATAATTAAAAAATAAAAAAAATGAACAAAATACAAAAATAAACAAAATACAAAAAAATGCAAAAATAAATATAATAAAAAATGAAATGATTTAAATAAATATTTCTTTTAAATTTCTAATCATTCTACCAACTGGTTCTAATTCTTGTCGTTCGATGAGACGTCTGTATTGTAGACATGAATGAATCGTCGATGCAGCACGCGCCGCCTGAACTGTCGTTGGATGCATTAAAATTGCATCGATACCATAAAAATTGGAATTCACCATTAATGGCGAACGACCACGTAAGTAGACATATTCCTCCCACCAATCGGAAACATAATTCGTCGACCACCATGATTTTAGCATTAAATAACGTTGCAGTTTCACGGCAATTCCTTGTTGAAATTCTTTTGCCAATTTTTCCATTCGTGTGTAATTCCCATCGTCTAATAGGGGACGTGCACTCATTAAATACTGTTCCAAAAAAAGAAGGGAAATGTACAATTATTTTTGATAAAAAAAATATAATTATTATGACAAAATAGTTTCACTCAAGAAAAAAGTATATGTAGAATTATTTTTTAACAAAATACTGTTTCGACAATTGCAGTAAAACTATTTTGCAGACGAAATTTTGTTTCGTTAAAAAAAGTGTTGAATTATTTTGAAAAAATACTGTTTCGACAAAATTAGTAAAACTATTTTGACAAAATTTGTTTCGTCAAAAAAGTATATTAAATTATTTTGATAAAATACTGTTTCGACAAAAGCAGTAAAATTATTTTGACAAATTACTTTTTTTTCTACAAAAGCAGTAAATTATTGTACTAATTAAATTGAAGAGTTATAAATAAAATAAAACGAACCCTTTTCATCGTGTCTTCAACGGAGGGAAGTGGAAGTCTTGGCAGTGAACCTTGGAAACTGTACAGCATGGGTTTGTTCCAGCCAGAAAATAATTTGACTAAATAAAACCACAGTAGGGTTAAATAAGAGGGACGACTTCCCCTGCCTCTTGCTTCGAAAAGCCATCCCTTATAAATAAGTAATAATTTTAAAGTGTAACGAATTGCGTATATCACAACCAGCCACAATAACAGTCCCACTACAATCGAGCCTGCGAGATGTGCCGGTATGGAAGACCTGCAAAATAAAAAAATATTTATAAAATGTAAACAAAAATAACAACAAACATAAAAAGTACAAAAATAAAAGCAAAAAAAAATAATGAAAATAAAAACAATAATTAATTAACGCTTCAAATAATTAATTAATTTTTATTATTGTGTTTTGTATTTTATAAACATTTTAACTCTGAGGATTCATAAATTTGCTTTACATCTAAAATAATCTTTCACCGGGTCATAAATTATACTTTTAATTAACTAAATAATTAGTTAAGAATGTAAATAAATGAATATTTAATCAATAAAGTAATTAATTAAATATTTGATCAATAAAGAAAGTAATTAAATATTTGATATCAATTTAATTAATATAAACAATTTTTGACAAAAGAACTTTAAAAAATTATATAATTATAATAATTATCTGTACAGAAATTACAGTTATAGAATAGATAATTATTTTAATCGATCCCGTGCAGAAAAACGGTGAGGGCCCCCGGCGGGGCCCTCGTGGATTGCCCTCTTGCCATGTGGAACCCGTAGGGGCAATCCACGCGGAGCCCTCGAAGGCGTGACATGCTTTCCCTCATAGGTGCCCTCGAGGAAAATCCTCATGGATTCCATATGGATTTTCCACGCGGTGCCCTCGTGGATTTCATAAAATGCCCTCAACTTTATTTTCAATTAAATTAATAAATTAATTATTTACTAATAACAAATTAGTCCAATTATTGATAAATAACATTCTTATTTAACAATTTTTACTTTTTTTAATTAAATCGTGACAAAAAAAAAAAAAATCTGACGCACGCAGGAATTGAGTCTACGACCTACTGACTACCAGACAACACTCTTACCACTATTTTTTTTTTTTTTTTTTTTTTTTTTTTTAGTTTATTGATCAACAAAAATATAGAGAAATATACAAAATAACGCAATAAACAACAACGTTGTGATACATTTGCAGATATAACAATAATTTATTGTCGAAACGGTCATCGAGGACTACTCGTCGACGCACACTCTCATCTCATAAATAGAAAATAATTATAACAAAAATGATTTTTTACTGTGAGTTTAAAACAATTATATTACAACAAATTCATTAGAAAACGCCGAAGCTAAAAACTAATAAAACTCTTACCACTATGCTACGGGACCTACTTGAAAATTATTGCTTTAATGTAGGTGACTTGCTGACTTGCTTTTGATGATTCAATAAATTATTTATTGACACTAATACACCATGACAAATAATTAAATAGTTTAATAATAATAATAATAACAATATTAATAATATAATAATAGACCATAAATATTCGTAAATTAATATTTTTATAATTTCAAAAAAAAAAAAATCTCAAAACATTTGTGTTAAAAACGCGTTTTTCATAGTTTAAAATCATTATAAACATTAATTTGTTGATGTAAAAAAAATTTTTTTTTTTTGGACTTAGAAATTTTTTCTAGTTAATGATGTGGGCAATCCATGAGGGCCCCTCGCGTGGGCCCTCAAGGATTTGCCCTCATGTAAGTTTTATATTTTTTAAAAAGTAACATTAAATATTTGTTAAAAACGTGTTTTTCATTGTTTAAAATGATTGTAAACAATAATTTTTTGTTGTAAAAAAAAATTTTTTGTTTGGACTTAGAAAAAATGTTGAGCAGGGCATTCACAATGGCTAAGAGCAGGGGCCCTGCTGGTGCCCTCGTAAATTTCCATAACTTTGTGATAGGATTTCTGGAAAAATGTCACTTAATGTTTATTTCAGGTGCTTTGAAACGTAATTTAATGCATTCTGAACTAAAGTTTTTCAATAAAAAAAATTTTTTTTTTGAAACTTAGATAAATTTTTGAGCAGGGCAACCGTTAGGGCAAAGAACGGGGCCCCTGCTGGTGCCCTCGTGGATTTATCCTCATGGATCTTCCACGAGGGCCCCCAACGGGGGCCTCGGAGCTGTGGGGCTCGAACGTGGCTTTTTCCACACGGGATTCGAATGAAATTAAAGAAAAAAATCTTTTCGATCTTCTAATTTTAAATTTACAATAAATCTTACCCTGATAGGTATGGAGATACTTTTCCTACTAAATCATAAGGAACTTTATATCCTGCAAAATGAACTGCTGTCACTAAAGTTATTGTGAGCCACAAGCTTCCCAATGAGGCTGGGTAAACGCCACTTTTTAAATTATTCTAAAAATTATAATCTTTTTAACTTAATAAATTAATTAACCTGAAATAATTAGCTGAATTAACACTAATTAAATATTAATAATTGGTATTAATTAGTAATAAAATTAGTACTAATCAATATTAATACTTACTAATTAGTACTAGTACGAATTACTATTACTAATTAAATTATTTACTAATTATCTAGTTTACAAAATTTTTTTTCATTTTGGGTACCTTATTCTGTACATGTGCTTCTTTGGCTAATTTGGGGTCGCTAAAAACGAATATGACCACAAAAAATTTTTTCAAAGATAAGCATTTTTGAGATACTGGCAAAAAACACGTTTTCCGGTTTATTCACTGTAAAAAAAGAGCGTCTTGGTTTAAGACGTTTACGTGGTCACATTGAAGACGTTTATAAGCGTCTTATTTGCCTTCTAAAATGCATGTATTTGGAGGTTATGTTTTTCATTTAAGACGCTCAAATAAGACCCTTATTTACATAAGACGTTTATAAACGTCTAACGTCTTACTTTTAGACGCCATTTTTTGCAGTGTTTCTCATTTTTTTCAAGAAATATTTAAAATGATGAGTATAACGAATATGAAATCGATAGAATTTGTAAGGAAAGTTATTTTTTCTCATGATGATGTACACTACCGTCCACGAGTATCATTTAAATACTTTTACTAACCATTGGAACCATTAAACATCAGAAAATATAGTAAAAAGTTTTAAATCACAGCATATATTTTTCACTTTTACGAACCCAGTAATAAGGGGTGAATTAAAGAGGATTGGTACTTTTATGCCCTTAAATTTCAAACCAATTCCGTTTTTGTCCGCAATCTTAATGAATTCCTTTTCTATTGTTAAATTGATAATTTCTATCCAATTCAATTCTCTGTAACCACGTGACCAAAGTCTGAATTCACTTTAATGCCGTTTAAGGGAATCTTTTGTTGTGGAGTTAATGCCTTTTAATTAACATTGAATTCTTTAAAGGGCATTAATAAGGGGTTTCAAAATCTGGTCACGTGGTTATAGAGAATTGAATTGGATAGAAATTATCAATTTAACAATAGAAAAGGAATTCATTAAGATTGCGGAAAAAAACGGAATTGGTTTGGAATTTAAGAGCATAAAAATTCCAATCCACTTTAATTCACCCCTTATTACTGGGAAGTTTAGTTTAAAATAAAAAATTATGTGGAAAAAATTTTTTTATATAACTTATTAGAAGTAATAAATGGGTGTAAATTTCAAAAAACAGTAAAAAAATCATTTTTTTCGACTTTCAGCTATGATAAACAACAAAATTTTAAAAATATTCATATAAGTAATACATCATCATGAAAAAAATAGCGTTCCTTACAAATTCTATCTAATTCATATATTCGTTCTACGTTTTTCGTTCTTATTTTCAATATTTATTATAAAAAATGAGAAATAAACCGGAAAACGTGTTTTTTGCCAATATCTCAAAAATGCTTCTTTGAAAAAATTTTTTATGGTCATTTTCGTTTTCAGTGACCCCTAAATTAGCCTAGAAAGCACAAGTACAAAAAGATACCCACCAAAATGAAAAAAATTTTGAAAACTAGTGATTAGTTATTAAATTAATTACCTATTGCTACTAATTAATTTATTAGTAATTAGTTATAAATTAGTCATAACAATATTAATAATTAATATTTTGTATTTTAACATTTTTTACCTGGAATCGGAAAAATCTCTTTTTCCAAGAACGAATACCAGATTGCCAGACAAGATGGAGAACTTCTCTATCAAAGTTTACGTCCCATCCCTCATGAGTAATTGCAAAACTAAATGCGACAGCTGAATGGGCTTCCGCCATAATTGGTTATTAATAAAATTCTAAAACACAAAAATTCTCTCATTATGAAAAGTTGATTGCAAATTTTGCAATTTTCTAAAAACCTTTTTTTTAAACTACTTTTTTTATTTATTCATTTAATTATTAAATTGCCTTGTCTATTCAAATATTCATATTTTGATATTTATATTAATTTATATAATTCTTGTTTTCAAGTTTAGGCCAAAGAATTCAAATTTTTCATTAAAAAATTTTGAAGACAATTTTTAAGTTTGTCAAAATATTTATTATTAATAAAATTGTCTCGACGTTTCGATAGTAGCCACCATCCATTTCAAGAGAAAACATTATGAAAAATAACATTTAATTATAAAAATTATAAGTTATTATTAATTACAAAAATTGAAAAAAATTTCTTTCTGTAACAGAAACGTGAGAATACATAGTACATACGTGGTAAAGCATCCCAGTAAACGAAAACTAATTGAAATGAATTAAAAAGAATTCACAAAGAGCTTTCGTGAATCCCGCTTTGTGACAAATACGAATTGGAGCCATGATGCAATTTTCCTGAATTCGTGAAACTGTATTGAACTTCCGAACCTTCTATCCGTACCAATTCACTGGACAAGTTTTGAGCCTTTAATTTTTTTCAATTCGTTAGCACGAATTCAATGCATTCCTTGGCCATTTCTTTCGAATGCGAATTCGTTTGGACAAATTGGTACATATTGAATTAAATTCAATTGAATATACAAAGAGCTTGAGTGAATCCCGCTTTGTGACAAATACGAATTGGAGCCTACCAAAAATGTTAATTCGTTTCAATTCATTTGAATTAGTTTTTTTTTACTGGGATGTTTAATTTGTTTTAGAAGTTGGGAAACAACTCCTCATATATTAATTTATTACCAAAATATTTTTGTAAATAGACGAAGCAAGCAACTACAAAAAAAAGGTATATAGAATTTGCAAAGAAAAAATTTTTTAGTTTTTGGGAAATTTTTTATCACTCTGTATGTGTATAGTACAAAGAGAATGTAATTAAGTCGGGGACAAAAGAAAGCGACTCTGGCTTTTTTTGTTTATATCTCATTGAAAAAAAATCTCTCAACATTCTGGTAAAAAAATTTATGAAAGCTTAAAGTCTTGAGAATGAAAAAAAGTATATTTCGAGATCACAAAAAATTTTTTGCAGTAGCTTTGACACAAATTGTGCCAAAAAACACAGTTTTTCAGCCCTTTTTACAAGTCTATACTTTCACCTGTTCCCCAAGCGAAACTGCTAGTAGGAAAAATTTGAAAAAATTCACAGATATTCTTTAAGGTGTGCACAATTAATTTTTGTTTTTGAAATTAAAAAATAATAATTAATTTATTGTTTACTTCAACTCGCGATATTTCAGACAATTTTAAAAATTTTTCAATGAAACAAAAATGAAAATACGTCTTAAGGTATTCTACGAATGATGAAAAAAGAAAAAAGTGGTTTTCTTTATAAACAAAATTGTTATTAATTTTTTTCTTTATTAATGTAAAAATCACGAACTACAATCTTCACGGCTCTCGTTTAACGGGCGAATTTTGAGTAACAGAGAACTTTCAGTGAGAAAGTTGTTCATTATGATCCAAAAAAGTTTTCTGGAAAATAATAAGGTTAATAATTAATTAGTGTCGAAATGGTAAATGTTTAAAGTTGCTAGCGACCAAACGCATAGCACGCGCCACTGGCCATAACCTATGAAACAACACTCCCAAGCAACTATGGCGAGTGACGCGTGCTATGCGTTTGGTCGCTAGCAACTTTAAACATTTACCATTTCGACACTAATTAATTATTAACCTTATTATTTTCCAGAAAACTTTTTTGGATCATAATGAACAACTTTCTCACTGAAAGTTCTCTGTTACTCAAAATTCGCCCGTTAAACGAGAGCCGTGAAGATTGTAGTTCGTGATTTTTACATTAATAAAGAAAAAAATTAATAACAATTTTGTTTATAAAGAAAACCACTTTTTTCTTTTTTCATCATTCGTAGAATACCTTAAGACGTATTTTCATTTTTGTTTCATTGAAAAATTTTTAAAATTGTCTGAAATATCGCGAGTTGAAGTGAAAAATGTCATTAAATTTACAGTTTTCAAAAAAACAGTTTTTCCAAAATATTTCGAAAACGGTAATAGATAGAAAAAAATTTCATAAGAAAAAAAGATGCAGAATGAAATTTTTTATAAGGATGTGTATTTAAAATATTTAAATTCAGAAGTTGAATTTTGAGTGTTCAGGGGACTTAGATTTCGCTCGAGAAAAATTTACGTGCCCTTCTACGATTCGGCCGCTCAATTTTATAGTAGGATAAAATTACATAAATTAAAAACTAAATAAATTGAATATTCTTTTCAAAAAATGAATATACATATTTTGGGCTTTAATGAGAATCGACGTGTGGCTGCCATAAAGCAAAAAGTTGTAGAAAAAAAAGAGTTTCGAGTGTACAATAGAAAACCCAGAAGAAAATCGCCAGATGTGGGATTGCACTCAGGGATGTCTCTACGCTTAACAGATAAAATCCTTGAGTGGCTCCCAATAAATGAGACAAAATTTTATGAAATAATATTTTTATCCAGAACAATTTTTTAAACTACTACTTATTAATTTTTAATATTTGTAATTTATAATATGATCTACTTATTAATTTATAATAAATTATGCTACATTCCCAAGCGAAATTTTATACATTTATTATTTAATCTTTTTTCTAACGAAAATTTGACTACATAAAACACATTAAGTATAAAATAATTAATTACTGTAACATTACCTGTTATGTTAAAGTAATATTACCATGTATATTACTGTAATGCTATTAATAATATTACTAATACATTGCAATATTACTAATATTACATGTTATACTACAGTAATATTACGTTCTACTTGGGATATTGCAAAAAAAAAACTGCAAATTGGATTTAAAAATTTTTTTTTACAAAACTGGTTTTGCAAAATAAAATTTTTTACATCAAATTTGCATAATACTATAAAAATGTAGTATGCAACTTATTAAAAATCTAGTATGCAAAATTAATTTTGCATAAACAATGTATAAAGTTTCGTTTTGTTTAAAAAATTGTTCTGGATAAAAATATTATTTGATAAAATTTTGTCTCATTTATTGGGAGCCACTCAAGGATTTTATCTGTTAAGCGTAGAGACAGCCCTGAGTGCAATCCCACATATAGCGATTTTCTTCTGGGTTTTCTATTGTACACTCGAAACTCTTTTTTTCTACAACTTTTTGCTTTATGGCAGCCACACGTCGATTCTCATTAAAGCCCAAAATATGTATATTCATTTTTTGAGAAGAATATTCAATTTATTTAGTTTTTAATTTATGTAATTTTATCCTACTATAAAATTGCACATTTTAAGCTAAAAACGTCATTTTATCTCTATTTTTTTAAAAGATAGCATTAAGCTGAATAAAGCTGTGTAAACAATAAATTAATTATTATTTTTTAATTTCAAAAACAAAAATTAATTGTACACACCTTAAAGAATATCTGTAAATTTTTTCAAATTTTTCCTACTAGCAGTTTCGCTTGGGGAATAGGTGAAAGTATAGACTTGTAAAAAAGGGCTGAAAACTGTGTTTTTTGGCACAATTTGTGTCAAAGCTACTGCAAAAAATTTTTTGTGATCTCGAAATATACTTTTTTTCATTCTCAAGACTTTAAGCTTTCATAAATTTTTTTACCAGAATGTTGAGAGATTTTTTTTCAATGAGATATAAACAAAAAAAGCCAGAGTCGCTTTCTTTTGTCCCCGACTTTAGTTATCTATACAATTTATTATGTTTTTTTATTAAAAACATTTAAATACATGTAAATAGATACACGGAAAGAAAAGGTCTGGGAGAGATGTCCATAAAAATATTGTTGAGCAGAATATTGTTGTGTTATCCAATTCAATGGAAGAGACAACTTTTAGAATGGAAGCACATTCCATATTCAATGGATGAGGGAGCCATATTATATTGTTGAATCAAATATGGATGTGACATCAATAGGCATGGTTGGGCTTACAATTCATGCTATGGATTTTCACATATGGCTGCCTCATCCATATAAACTTTGGTTGGGAGATCCATAGTTAGTTCAAAATTTCGATACATGTTGCGCGCAATTCATTATCATGGCATCCATTTAAAAATGGTCGTCTCAATTTGTCCGTCGCGTCGGTTTCCTGTCACGTCTATATAATCGCGTTGTGAGTTTATTGTGTATAAATAGTGTTATAATTGTTTATTATTTATTATCGTTATTGTCTATTAGTTTTTATGTAAATTCATTTTCATGAAATATGTGTAGAGTATATAAGGAATATTATATGCTCAAATATTGTAGTTGTGTGTATACCCAGTAATAAGGGGTGAATTTAAGTGGATTGGTACTTTTATGCCCTTAAATTCCAAACCAATTCCGTTTTTGTCCGCAATCTTAATGAATTGCTTTTCTATTGTTAAGTTGATAATTTCTATCCAATTCAATTCTCTGTAACCACGTGACCAGAGTCTGAATTCACTTTAATGCCGTTTAAGGGAATCATTTGTAGTGGAGTTAGTGCCTTTTAATTAACATTGAATTCTTTAAAGGGCATTGAAGGGGTTTCAAATTCTGGTCACGTGGTTACAGAGAATTGAATTGGATAGAAATAATCAATTTAACAATAGAAAAGGAATTCATTAAGATTGCGGACAAAAACGGAATTGGTTTGGAATTTAAGAGCATAAAAGTACCAATCCACTTTAATTCACCCTTTATTACTGGGTAGTGTAGTGGATAGCGTTAGTGTTTAGTATGCGTTAGGTCTAGGGTTCGTGTCTCCCCCCATCGATTAATAATTTATTTCGTTAATATGCGCTCTCTAAATCTGAATATGTGAAATTTCACTTATTGTACGTTATAAGTCGTCCTCTCGATCAATAAGTGCATATACACTTATAAATAAGTGAATTTTTCACTTATTCTGAGTGAAATTTCACTTATTATAAGTGCATATGCACTTATTGATCGAGAAGACGACTTATAACGTACAAATATGTGAATTTTCACATATTCAGATTTAGAGAGCGGTTATTCAATAAGTGGTGTGTATTAATTAACAAAAATGTGTATAAAATATCTCAAGTGACATAGACAGGCTTCGAAGTCTAGTAGCAGGTAAAAAAAAGTGTGAAAAAGTAGCATTTTGGAAGAAAAAAGTGTCCTCTAAATTGAAAAAAAGTAGCAAAAAGTAGCATATTAAAAATGAAGTAAAATTAGTTTTTTAAGTAAGAAAATTAAGTGAATATATGTTGTTGTCCAAAAAATTGAAAGAAAAAAATACTAAAAATAGGAATTCACAAAATTTTTTTTAAATTTTGATTTATAAACATAAAACATGAAAATATAATAGCTTTTTTGTCGATATTTTACATTAGAAAGTTTTATTTACATAATGAAATGTAATTGTTAATAATACTTAAATGAGATCTTTCATAAGAATTTGTTTTTTAATAACAGGCTCATAATTTTGAGAAGTTAAATTGACACCTTCTTTCTCCTTATTATTTTTTAAAAAACTATCAATAACTTTTTATCAGCCATCTAATTTTTAAAAATGAAACGTAAACATTTTTTAGTAATTTACTAATAACAACTATCAAAATGAAAAAATGGATTGTTTTTAGTCATATAAATTTTTTAAATTTTAGAATCCACATAGCCATAATTTTGTACAATAATAAATTATGAGCAATTTAATTCCAATAAAAAAAATTATAATTTTTTTTCTAGATAGATCTTAAATCTTTATAAATGATTTTTTTACTATTGAACAACCGACTTAAAACACTGTATTATTGAAAATACAATTAATATTTTTAAATTTGACATAAAGTTTGTAAACATAATATAATAAATAATCACGTTAAATAAATATTATTTTGGATTCTTAATCAAACAATTTATATAACCAAAAGAATTAAGTTTTCATTCTTAATTGATTTTTTCTATACTTAATGAAACTTTTATAAAGTCAAAAAAGGTATTACTATTGAATTATATAGTAAAAAATAAAAAATTTAGTTTTTAATTTTTTTAAGAAGCTTAAAGAATAATAAAATTAGATACGAAAAATTCGAAACGTTAAAAAGTTGTAATTTAATAAACATCCACTATTAGTAATTATTATAATATATTATAATCACATATTATAATATATAACATAAATATAATATATATATATGTTATAAATACATGTTATAATAATAAATTTAATTCACTTGGCGGGTTTTTTGAAATCTACGAAATTCACCAAAAAAGAAACTAAAATTCTTGAATTTTGTAAATTTTTTTTACATTTTTTGGAAAAAAGTAGCATTTAGTAGCTTTTTGACAAAATAAGTAGCAAAAAGTAGGCTTGACCAAAAAAAGTGTCAAAAAAGTGGAAAAGTGTCACTTCGAAGCCTGCATAAAATTTAATTAATTGAGTGATTCAAATTTTTTTGTTTCCCATTTCCATTACTATGGATCACCCAACCATAGATCTTTTGCTGCTCCAACAATATACAGCCAGCCATAGAATATGGATGCAGCAACCTTAACTATGGATATCCCGTATTTTTCAATATAATATGGCTGCACGGAAAAAAATTTCCTGTGAAAATTACAAGATTTCCTGTGCCATCTATGAACGGCGGTTGTAGTATAAGGTAGTTCAAGTTGGGTGGGGGAAATCCAATATGGCTGACATCAGCTGATTTACCGGAGGACAAACAATGCATTGAATTCAATGGGACAAATCAGTTTTTTAACCATAACTTTTTAAATATTCATTTTTGAACCATAGTGTAATGGAAAATTATTCTTTATTTATCGAAATCTATTTTTTAAAACAATAAAACCAAAAAATTAAATTTTATTGTTTTAAAAAATAGATTTAGATAAATAAAGAATAATTTTCCATTACACTATGGTTCAAAAATGAATATTTAAAAAGTTATGGTTAAAAAACTGATTTGTCCCATTGAATTCAATGCATTGTTTGTCCTCCGGTAAACCCAGTAAGAAACGAAAAATTGAAAAGGATTGAAATAATTCAAACTCTGTATGGTGTAGTAGAAATTATCCAATACTTTTGAATGCCATTTCTGTCCAATACTTTTCTATACCATGATAGGACCACGTTTCGTCTAAAAATGAATGCTATTCAATTCTTTTTGTAATTTTTAACAAAGACAAAATTTTTTTCTGAATGCTTTCCAATCCCATCCGAAATTATTACAGCCTGTCATTATATCACTTTTCAATTTTTCATTGGAACCGCGTTTCTGCATGCATTCAAGCAATCTTCTGGATTTTTGTAATCTATAAGATACATACAGTGGCAGATTTTGTAAGAAGTGTTTGTGTTCAAAGAAAAACTTGCTGAAAAATTGATTGTTTACCAATTTAACGTCATTTAAACGAGTCAGGGCCGTTATTCTGTTAGACAATAAATCATAACCTAAAAATTTCAGAGACCTTTAAACACTTTTAACCCTCTTAACTGATAATTTAATAATTATTCCTTTTTAAAATAGCAAATAAATTCTTGAGTGCAGTTATTTGAAAGTAATTGAACATTCTATATGTCAATAATATTAGTATTATATTATTATACTACTGTCGCGGAATTCAGAAGCATAGGGCAGAAATGGTATTTAAAAGGATAGAATTTTTTTAATGCTTCTTAATCTTTGCTTTCTTACTGGGTATTCAAGAGGATTGATATCGTTACTTTTCATATTGCTCTCACTGGATAGAAAAGTATTGGACAGAAATGGCATTCAAAAGAATAGAATCTTTTTAATACTTTTCAATTTTTCGTTTCTTACTGGGAATCAGCTGATGGCAGCCATATTGGATTTCCACCACCCAACTTGAACTACCTTATCTACAAACGGCCGAGTTTGGGAAATACACAAACCAGAATGAGTCTTGTCACAAACTTCAGTTTATGATTCAACAGCTTAAACAGTCACGCAGCAGACGACAAGCAGACGTTCACTTGAATTTTCTTGCGCATGCGTGGATTTCTTGGTGTTATAACAGATTGGTTTGTGGTACACGGAAAAAAAAAGTACGTGAATCCTTCCTTGAAAGTGCTTGACTTTTGGATAGAACACAAAGTACAAGGCTGTATCATATACTTTTTATTAGAAAATATAGAAAAGTCCAAGAGTTATTCTAGTACTAGTATGGGCAACAGTGTTTTTTAAATTTTAACGAAAAGTCATTTGTTCAGTTTTATAAAGTACGTGAAAGATTAGTTGACTGCGCTTGAAAATTCTGTAGAGCATGCGCAGTGTGCGTTGCGCGTTTCTACCCAAGGTAAATGCCAGCTGATCGTCTGTTTCCATTTGTGTTAATTTCAGATGTGAATATACTATTATTTTATGAAAAACAAATAGTGTTAATATATATTTGTCTTCAAGAATTGACTTTCAAAAAAATATTTTTTGTTTTGTGTTTCTCACAAAACAGAATGTTATGTAAGTCTCAGTTTTCAGTGAAATAGCATGTCTCAGAAGTCGTGAAAAATGTCACCATGTGGTATATAAGAACAATTCGATACGTACTTTTAAGTGTTAAGTGTGTGTTTATATTTAAGTTATACGCGAATATATGTGTGTGTTATAGGTTAGTTCATAAGTGTTGACGAACGTCGAAAAGTGATACAATAATTGTTCTTTGTTTGTGTGATTAATTATCCAAATATGTGAATGAATGAGTGAATTTCAGAAAAACGGTGTGAACAAGTGGAAATTATTTTTTTTATTTTACAGTTTTTTTGAAAGTCAATGAAATTCTCAAGCAAGGTACTAGAAATTTTCATTGACTGCTTTTGAAACTCTCATGCAAAAGTACTAGACTGTTTTTAGTATTTTGTGTCGTATCCAAAAGTCAAGTACCGAGTCAATGAAAATTTCACGTACTTTTTTTTTCCGTGTACACACAAACCAGCTTGTTGGAAACACAAAACTCGCCTGCATAAAGCACAACTAAACCTATTTGTATATTTTACGAAAAAGTTTGTGTTTTCTATAAGAAATTTTTTTCCGTGTGTGATATCCATGTATCTGGATGTGTCAACTATTCCTTTTTCTCCGTGTATTTATTACAGAACGTGGCTGTAAAAAAAGATTGTGGTTGCATGTAAAATGAGAAAATAAAAATTAAATATTATTAATATTAGTTATTAAAATTTAATTATTATTGTAACTACACTACCGGCGGAAATTGTGCGACCGCTATAACACTTCGAGCTATTAAAAAACACACGCGCACAGAAAGAGTGATAACTCCGTCAAAAATGAAGCTAGATGCTTTTCTTAAATTGCATTGAAAAGCTTATTAAATTTCCAATAAAATGCCACTATTTTCATTTGTATTGCATAAATAGGAAGCGAGATATCATCTTATAAACACAAAAGAATAATTCTATTTTTTTCGCAATTTCTTACCCTGACTTTGACTCTCGGCAAAATTTAGAAAAGTTGATGAAAAAATTGTTACTTTCATTGACGGTTCCTTGTAATCTAAGCTTTAAATAGAGACCAAGAACAGCAAAAAATATTAACGGGTTCCCGAGATATTACAAAAAGAGTTGGACCGTGCGAAGCAAAATTTTCTACCATCGTTTTCTCTAATTCGCCGTTGAGTCAGTTGCGTGGCTGTGAAAAAAGAGTCGAAAATAAATTTTACCAAGTATCGGTCGTGTTTTTTTAAAAAAAGTAAAAATTCACTTTTTTAAAAAATTTTATTAACAAAAGTTTCGACGTTTTGGGTCGGTACCGACCCATCTTTTGGACTAAAAATCAGAAAAGAATTTATTAGAAATTTTTTTTATAAAATTAATATGTATAATAAAGTTTACCCCCATACTGGCGGTATGTTCTTTTCATATAAATTACACTGTGTTACAAAAAATGAAAAAATAAAATTACTTTGAATCGGACCTAATACAACTTGTTCGTCTTGAAAAACTGAAGAAAATGGTATATAATAAATTGCTGAAACACCCCCAAAATTTCATTTTAGAGCAAAAAAACCAATTTTTTGTAGTTCAAGTATAAAATATCTTATAACTTTGTAATTTTTGGTCCGATTTCAACGATTTTTATATGATTTTAAAGCTGAATAACAGGGCTTTCCAATCATTATCGGTATTTTTTGTTATAGTTAAATATGAATTTAGAAAATTAAGAAAAAGATCGAAAATAGTACTTTTTTAAATAATTTTTCAACTTTAGTACTAATTTTCTGCCCCAAATTTTATTTGAAGTAGTTTCTTTCAATTACACGTTTAAAGAGTATTTAATCCTGCGTCGAATGCAATATTTTTTAAGAGAATTCGTTAAAAATTGACTGAGTTATTCCATTTTTTAGTTTTGCAGTCATATTATTGAATTTATGCTTAAGAGAGTATTTTCTTTTTTTCTTACCTATATTTGTTGCTTTTTCTTTGTTATTGATTTCGTACAACATTTTCTTAAATTTAACAATGCAGTAAATTATGTTCTTAATATAAATATTAAGTATTAATGATAGAACACAAAAAGATAAATTTTAAAATTCAAATATACTCATTAACGATTAATTTTTTTTCAGTTTTGTTGAAACAACTTTTTTCCTAAAATTATATTACACATAGTTTCTTTTAAAACAATTTATTGTTTTATTAACGATTTCCACAAGTTGTCTATTAGATATGTAATATTGAAACAAATGCAAACGACATTTATGACAGATTGTTCTTTCCTTGGTTACTGGTTATTTTGTGTACGTATCGAGTTAGAGTTTGAATTTATTCGATTTCATTTAAATTGTTTTATTGTACGTATAGTTCGTTCATAAAATTTGGTATTCCTTGTTGATGTGCAGAAGATAAAATGTGCGATAAACGTAATAGTTTTTGTTATATATGTGGCTATTTTGTGGACAATCGCCATCGGTACAAATTTGAAAGCAACAAAGTTGCCATTGAAGAATATAATAAATTATTTAATACTTCTTATGACGGTAGTTCTTGGTATGAGCCGGAGTACATATGTTTACTTTGTTTAACAATACTTAAAATAGGAAAATCCAAAAATAACGAAAAGCACACTTCCTTGCCCTTCTCGGTTCCAATGACATGGCATTATCAAGTTTATCATAAATCGGATGATTGTTACTTTTGTCAAACAAATATTGTAGGTCATCAATATAAAACGCGTAAGTTAATAAAATATGCCGATGTTTTGACTATCACAAAACCAGTACTTCTTGAGTCTTCTAAGACTGAAAAAGCGGAAAAAGAGGAATTGCCTGATTATTTTGATCAAAAGATGAATGATCTAAAGATTTCTGAAGATACAGATTATGTTCCACCCTCATCGTGTTCAAAGGAACCACATTTTGTTTCAAATCTGGATTTTATCGATCTTTTACGCGATCTAAAATTATCTGGAAGACAGTCTGAAGTCCTTGGTTCTAGATTAAAACAGTGGAATTTGGTCGAAAGAGATTTTAAAGTAACTTCCTGCAGAAATAATGATAAAAATTTGTTTAAAGAAATTTTTAAAACTGCCAATGACTGTAGCAATCTCGTGTATTGTTCGAACATTCCAGAGTTATTTTCAATTTTAAATCACGATTACATACCAGAGGACTGGCGACTATTTATTGATGGATCATGCAAAAGTAAGAATTTTTTCAACAAAATAAGGTGAAAATAAATTGTTTTTATAATTTAGCTAGAATGTACATACTTCTTTTTCTTTAGGTTTGAAGGCTGTATTGTTGCATAATGAGAATAAACTCCCATCAGTTCCTTTAGCGTATGCAACTGATTTGAAGGAAACATATGGGACATTGGCAAAAATTCTTGAATCCATCAATTATGCTGCCCATGAATGGAAAATTGTCAGTGATTTAAAGGTTTTAACAATTTTGTTAGGGATGCAAGGTGGTTATACGAAATATCCTTGTTATTTCTGTGAATGGGATAGTCGCGCACCAAACAAGTATGATCGAAAAGAATGGCCAGCACGTAAAATGTTTCAGCTTGGAAAGAAAAATGTTTTAAACATTCCTCTAGTGCAACCAGAAAATATTATATTACCACCCTTACATTTGAAACTTGGCTACATGAAGCAATTTGTTAAAGCTTTAAATTCGAATAGCGAAGCATTTCTACATCTTCAGAAAGTGTTTCCTAAATTAAGTGACGCTAAAATTAAAGCAGGTACGGCAGATTAGGTTGTAAAATATTTTTTTAGGCCTCAATTTTGCTGAAATAAATTACATTAATCACGATATTAACTGAATTCGTGGTCTTCGTTGACTTAATACTAAGTAAGCATACATATTAATATTTAAAACTAATTTTCTCATACTTTGTAGGTGTATTTGTTGGACCTCAAATAAGAAAGATTATGCGAGACAAAGAGTTTGCTGATAAATTAAATGATGTAGAAAGAAGAGCCTGGGATAGTTTTATTTCATTGTGCATTAATTTTCTTGGAAACCATAGGAGTGACAACTATGTTGATGTTGTCCAAGAATTTTTGACAGCATATGCTGAAATGGGATGCAATATGTCAATTAAGGTCCATTATTTACACTCCCATTTGGATTTTTTTCCTGACAACCTTGGTCAGTTCAGTGATGAACAAGGGGAGAGATTCCATCAGGAAATTCAGCATATTGAAAAACGCTTTCAAGGGAAAAGTTCTGTAAACATGATTTCAGAATATTGTTGGTCTCTGAAACGAGACACTGATGATTCTTTGTTCAAAAGAAGTACAAAAAATAAGCATTTTTAATTCAGATTGTACTTTGTTTCTTATGATTAAAATATTCAGTTCACAATTAATGAAATTGTTAAAATTTACAAACGATTTCAAGATACTTAATATTTATGTTAAGAACATAATTTACTACATTGTAAAATTTGAAAAAATGTTGTCAGAAATCAATAACAAAGAATAAGCAACAAATATAGGTAAGAAAAAAAGAAAATACTCTCTTAAGCATAAATTCAATAATATGACTGCAAAACTAAAAAATGGAATAACTCAGTCAATTTTTAACGAATTCTTTTATACAATATTGCATTCGACGCAGGATTAAATACTCTTTAAACATGTGATTGAAAAAAACTACTTCAAATAAAATTTGAGGCAAAAAATTAGTACTAAAGTTGAAAAATTATTTAAAAAATTACTATTTTCGATCTTTTTCTTAATTTTTTGAATTCATTTTTAACTATAACAAAAAATACCGATAATGATTGGAAAGCCCTGTTATTCTGCTTTAAAATGATATACAAATCGTTGAAATCGGACCAAAAATTACAAAGTTATAAGATATTTTATACTTGAACTGCAAAAAATTGGTTTTTTTGCTCTAAAATGAAATTTTGGGGGTGTTTCAGCAATTTATTATATACCATTTTCTTCAGTTTTTCAAGACGAACAAGTTGTATTAGGTCCGATACAAAGTAATTTTTCACTGTTGCACAGTGTTATTAATCTTCTTAACTTTATTATATTAATTTTATAAAAAACTTTTCTAAGAAATTCTTTTCTGCACGGAAAAAAAAGTACGTGAAATTTTCATTGACTCGGTACTTGACTTTTGGATACGACACAAAATACTAAAAACAGTCTAGTACTTTTGCATAAGAGTTTCAAAAGGAGTCAATGAAAATTTCTAGTACCTTGCTTGAGAATTTCATTGACTTTCAAAAAAATTGTAAAATAAAAAAAATAATTTCCACTTGTTCACACAGTTTTTCTGAAATTCACTCATTCATTCACATATTTGGATAATTAATCACACAAACAAAGAACAATTATTGTATCACTTTTCGACGTTCGTCAACACTTATGAACTAACCTATAACACACACATATATTCGCGTATAACTTAAATATAAACACACACTTAACACTTAAAAGTACGTATCGAATTGTTCTTATATACCACATGGTGACATTTTTCACGACTTCTGAGATATGCTATTTCACTGAAAACTGAGACTTACATAACATTCTGTTTTGTGAGAAACACAAAATAAAAAATATTTTTTTGAAAGTCAATTCTTGAAGACAAATATATATTAACACTATTTGTTTTTCATAAAATAATAGTATATTCACATCTGAAATTAACACAAATGGAAACAGACGATCAGCTGGCATTTACCTTGGGTAGAAACGCGCAACGCACACTGCGCATGCTCTACAGAATTTTCAAGCGCAGTCAACTAATCTTTCACGTACTTTATAAAACTGAACAAATGACTTTTCGTTAAAATTTAAAAAACACTGTTGCCCATACTAGTACTAGAATAACTCTAGGACTTTTCTATATTTTCTAATAAAAAGTATATGATACAGCCTTGTATTTTGTGTCCTATCCAAAAGTCAAGCACTTTCAAGGAAGGATTCACGTACTTTTTTTCCGTGTGTTTTTTAGTCCTGAAGATGGGTCGGTATCGACCCGAAACGTCGACACTTTTGTTAATAAAATTTTTTAAAAAAGTGAATTTTTACTTTTTAAAAAAAAACAAGACCGATAAGCCATTTACTCAAAATACATAATTAATAAACGGTCACTAACTTCAAGTATACAAGTATAATATAATTATTTACAAATTATGCACTATATGCGACTTTAAAATTTTCAAGTTGTCCCGCTAAGTTGATATACATACACCCTTTGATTACATTATTCATTACCTTAGACGTTGTCCCATTATGATAAAAACACAATTGCCAAATCGAATAAAAGTATTATAAAATTTAAATTGGGTGCATCTTACGCAATACTATTATTCAATTAGGTACTGTTATATGTCGATTCTTTTTAAATTACCCAGTGAGAAATTTCTTACCGGCCCAATATCGGTCCAATATTGGGAGCCAAGAGACCAATCATCGGTCCAATAAAGGCTCCCAATATTGGACCAATATGGGCTGATGCTTGGGATCTAACGGGTTCGCCAAGCATCGGTTGTTAATATTGGTCCAATATTGGCAACCAAGAGAAAAAAATGTTTTTAAATAAATTTTTTTAATTAAATAATAATAATAATAAATTAATGTTTATAATTTTTGTTTAATATATTTATTTGTTTAATTATTTATTTTTAATAATTCATGTAAATAATAAATAATTTATTATTTATAAATTATAATTATTTAAAAATGCAGCAACTATTAGGAAATAGCATTCTGCAAAAAAATTCTATCATTGAAAAATCAATGATAGGCGAGAGATATCCGCGTCATTAAACAGATTCGCAGATATACTCTGGTCTCGCGACGAATCTCTCGATACTTATATACACTGGAGTCGCCGTGTCAGTTGCGAGAACGGTTACAGCGTCCCTCTTGCGGCAGAGATAAGAATTGTCACGTAAACTGCGGGTATAATAAGGCCGTCGGTAAAGCGATTTAGCAGTTTACGTGACAATTCTTATCTCTGCCGCAAGAGGGACGCTGTAACCGTTCTCGCAACTGACACGGCGACTCCAGTGTATATAAGTATCGAGAGATTCGTCGCGAGACCAGAGTATATCTGCGAATCTGTTTAATGACACGGATATCTCTTGCCTATCATCTGCGAATCTATTTAATGACGCAGATATCTCTCGCCTATCACTGATTTTTCAATGATAGAATTTTTTTGCAGAATGCTATTTCCTAATAGCTGCTGCATTTTTAAATAATTATAATTTATAAATAATAAATTATTTATTATTTACATGAATTATTAAAAATAAATAATTAAACAAATAAATATATTAAACAAAAATTATAAACATTAATTTTTTATTATTATTATTTAATTAAAAAAATTTATTTAAAAAAATTTTTTCTCTTGGTTGCCAATATTCGGCCAATATTGGACCAATATTAACTACCGATGCTTGGCGAACCCGTTACATCCCAAGCATCAGCCCATATTGGTCCAATATTGGGAGTCAATTGGCGCCCAGCACGGCAACCAATATTGGACCGATTAAAGTCTATTGGCAATTTCTCACTGGGTACTTCCCTGCTGCTCTATATATAATACTTTCATTACTTTTCGACATACCTGATATATATATATATATATATATTCTTCTTTTTACCACTTTTACATCACATTCTCAATATTAAAAAAATATATTCACAATAATACTAATAATAACAATAAATTATTAATTTCATTATTTTATTTCGTTACATTCTTATTATATAGGTATTTTATATTTTTTTATTATTAACATTATTAAAAACTAATAATATTCTGTCCTTTCTTTTAATTTTTATTTGTAAATAAAAATTATAAAAATAAATTTTTATTCTTTTATTTTTATTATATTATTAGTAGTATTGTTATTATTATATTATACAACAAAAATTTAGAATATAATTGAGTCGCATATGCAATATGCAGTAATAATTTTGCTGGGAACGCAGATGTACTTAATTGACCTTATTTAAAAGGAAAATCAGCAGTTAACATTTTAAAGCGCTGAATCGTCATAAATTGCAAAAAATAATAAAAAAAAGTTTGTTATTCTTGTACTGAAAGGGGAAAAAAATTTGTTTTCCCTAAATACATAAAATGCATCTATATAGACATAATTATTGCATTCTCATTTCTCAAAGAGACGATGACTTCTGAAGTATATTCTTTTGAATTCTCTACACTGAGACAAATAGAGTTTGAAAAACTGGGAGTCAATATTGAAAAAACTGGACTCAGTCCAGTAAAAGTACATTAATTCAATTCCATCAAGCATCTTAGGGTGATGCGTATAGTGTATTAGAGGGCCTTAGTTCCAAATGTCACTGTAAAGAGCATTGAAACACAGGCGAAGATTATAAGGCGCGCTGCAGTGTGCATAGTAGTATGGAGTTTGTAGTTAGTATTCAGGATAAATTATTCTCCATTTAACTCCTCCAGAAGTGCGTCGACCAAGACAATCAATATAGACATATAATTCCACTGTAGTTATTTATTCAGACATAAAATACACTTAGGTTGTGATGAAGACACCGCCATGTTCTCTCACACTACACTTTACCACAGCCTGCCTAGCCAACAGCAGTATTGCTTCTCTAACTATATCGCGGTCACGCTTTCCGCGGTAGCCGCAGGTTAGGTTAGGGAAGAGAGAGGGGTGACCTAAAGGAGCACCCACAGTAGAGAAACTGGACTCAGTCCCCTACTTCGAAATTTTCACAATAAATGAACGCAGGCGCGGAACCTGTCAAAATAAATGGCCGGCGTGACGCGAAACGAGTGTTTCCTTGTATTCACTTCGTCAATTTTATATAAAAAAAACAGTAACCAATCATTAAAAAAAAGAAAAATATGTTAAATGCACTCTTTATATATTCATATTCATTAATTCACAAGTTTTATTCTTCCCACATCTTCATACTTACAATTAACAACTAAATGCATCGGAAAATCTTACAATCATACGGGATTGAACACCTACCTAACCATACAACTAAATATACGCATAATTATAAATCGCACGCTTTTACATTAAGCCTCTCGGCTACGCAATCGATGGGGGAAATTTCCTATTTAAGAAACATCCCTTACCAATGCAGGGTGTCTACAACACCTGGAAAACCTGGAAAACCGGGAAATGTCAGGGAAATTAAAAATGTCCTGGAAAACCTGGAAATGTCAGGGAATTTTTTCGAAAGTCAGGGAATTTTTTTCATTAAGACTTGAAATACTCTTGAACAATATTTTTAAAGCCCACAATTAGTTTTACAAATTTTTAGTAAAAAATTAATAATAATAATTAATATTGCCTTTCTAATTTGCAATTCTATTCTATTTTGATTTTTGAAAAATAATATGAACTACAGACATACATATAATCAAATAGAAAAAGATTAACCACTTAAAATTCTGAAAGATCAAAAGAAAAGCAGAAATGATGGCATTGGCATATTTTGTTTTGTAAAATAAGTCAATTTATTTTTAAAATACATAATTCAAGGCTCGAACTAAATCCGTAAATTCCGTAAAGTTCGTAAAAGTCAGTGTTTTTGATAAAAGGTCCGTAAAGTCCGTAATTTGATTGAAAAAGGACGAAAAGTTTGTAAATTGTACAATATAATTTGGGGAATTTTAGAGAAATTACAAATGATTGCAGAAATTCAATTATATTTAAATTTTTTTTTAAATTCTTGTAAAAATTTCTATTATCTTTATAAATAATAAAATTCTTCTCCAAAGTTCTATTATTTTAAAAAATTTTAATAAAATTCTTGTCAAAATTTCAATTATTTTTAAAAATGTTCCTCATTTCAACGTTTTTCAATATCTACTATTTTAATAAAATTTTTCCAAAACAATTTAATTATTTAAAAAATTTTTTATTATTTTTATAAAATAATAAACATTTAACAGGAATTCAATTATATTTATTTACAAATTCAATACTATTTTAAATCAATTAATCGAAAAATTCAATTATTTTCAAAAATAAAGTTTTCCAGAAGAATCCAATTATTTAAAATAAAATTTTCATAATATTTCTTATATATTTCGAAAAAATTTATTATTTAAAGCAATTTTTATAAAATTCTTATGAAGAATTCCATTATTTTCAAAAATAATAAAATTTTTCACAAAAATTTAATTCTTTTTAAACATTTTAATAAAATTTTTTGCAATAATTCAATTATTATAAATAAATAATATAAATTTTTCAGGAATTCAAATATTTTTGAAAATTTTATTAAAATTCTTTGCAACTATTCAATTATTTACATAAATAACAAAATCCATTACCGGATTTCAATTATTTTTAATAAAATTTTATAGAAATTGCTAAAAAAATGTAATTATTGTTTAAAAAAATTTAATTTCAATTCCTCGAGAAAATCAATTACTTAAAAAAATGTTTTTTTAAATTCTTTGGAAGAATTAAATTATTTTCGTAAATAACAATATTCATTACAGGAATTCAATTATTTTTAAAAACTTTTCACAATTCAATGACTTTCAATATCTACTATTTTTATAAAATTTCCAAACAAAATTCAATTATTTAAAAATTTTATGTACAAATCTTCGTAAGAGTTCCATTTTTTTGAGAATAATAAAAATTTCTCAGGAATTCAATTATTTTTGAAATTTTTTTGTAAAATTGTTAACAACTATTCAATTATTTTCATAAATAATAAAAATCATCAAAGAATTTCAATTATTTTTAATACAATTTTAATCGAATTCTTCGGAAAATGTAATTATTCTTTAAAATTTTATTAAAATTCGTCATCAATTAAAAAATTTGTTGGTAAAATTCTTTATGAGAATTAAATTTTAAGAAACATTCAATAATTCAATAAATTATTTATTTTTGTTTTCAAATAATTGAATTCTAATAAAAATTAATTTCAGTTAAAATTTTAGATAATAATTAAATATTAAAAGCCGTATAGCATGTATTTTTATAATTAATTGAATTTTTTTAATTGAAGTTTTTATTTTCGAATATATATTTAATTGAAGAATTTACTAATAATTGAGATTTCGTAAAAGTGATTTAAAGATGAATTTTAGTTAAAAATTGTTGAAAATAATAATTTATAGTTGTGAAAAATTTAATTTATAATTTTAAGTAAAATGTTCTCTTATTTGACTCGGACTGCTGATATATTTTTTTTTCGTAATTTTTCATTTTTGGCCCGTGAAGTACATATTTTTAAATACTGTGTCACTGGTTCGAGTCCTGATAATTTTTTTAAAAATGTTCATTTTATATTCATAATTTATAACGTTGGTGACATTTACAATAAATTAGAAGAAAAAATAATTTTCTATTCAAACTTTTGTCTTAATAAAACTTTTACAATGTTTCTTGAACAAAAAGTTAAAAAAGGATAATTTGGTAAACGTAAATATTCTTTTCTGAGTGAAAAACAGTTTTTTTTTTCTTCAAATCGTTGATGATAAACGTTGTGAATACTTCTCCCACGTCATTTATAAGTGTTATCAAATAAAATTTAAGGAATGTATTTTTTATTATGTCGATTCTTAAAACCTGGAAAAAAATTTTAGAAGGCCTGGAAAACCTGGAAATGTCAGGGAAATTTTTTTCAGATTAGTTGTAGACACCCTGCAATGAAATAAATTAGAATATGCGTCGATTTTACTTTGTAATTAATGTAAGTATGGATGTCAACAATATTCATAATATTGAATAAATAATATTGTCAACTAGTTTAAAATTGATACGGTTATTAGAATTTAATAATAAATAAATAAAAAACATTAATTTTTTTTTAATAACCTTGAAACCTTTTTTAAGTTTGACAGTCCTCATGGTAAATTTGATTATTCTTTTTTTTTTCGTGTACAAAATAGTGAATTGACCTTGAATGAAATGTATAATTAATTATTCTCACAGCAATATTTAATAATTTAATTAACTTAACTGCACTGCATAATAGTTGAGAGTAGTAAGAGTAAGTGAAACGGTAAGATAAGTGAACGACCATTAGTGTGAGAGAGAGAGAATAACTTGTGGTTTTCGAGTAGGTATCTACTTAATGTGCACGGCGTTCATTTTTCGAAAGAACTGGACTGAGTACTATTTGTTCAATATTCGCTTCTATTATTGACTTGTGTTTTGTACACTGCCGCGTTCATTTAACAATTACATGAGAAAGAAATTTCTCATTCCAATTTTTTATACTCTCATTCCCTCTTAGACTATATAAACAGTCTTGTTTAAGCTGATGAATGGGATAACTTGTGTTGAGTCCCAAACTGTTCAGCTATGAAACTTCTAATACTATAGTGTGTACCTGTCACATATTATTCTATAAAGGAGTACTACACTGACTGCATAAATCATTTTTCCATTTTTCTCCGTGTAGATAAATATAAATACTCTAGACTGAAAAATGAATAAAACACGAGAAAACTAATATGAATAAGTATGTAAAAACAGAAGCCAAGTAAAGGTAATAAAAAATAGCATTAAAAAAGATAAAAAAAAATAATTAAAAATTTTATAATATTTTAAATAATTAACAACTAATAATTTGTTTAATAATTAATTTAATAATTAACATAACATAACAGTCACAATAACAAAAAATAATTATTATTAAATTTATTAAAATAATAAATATTAAAAATAATAATTATAAATAATTATAATTATTGGCATAATTATTATAAAAATAATAATAATAATTATTATTTTGTTAATTTAAACAAAGTTTCTTTTTCATAGACACAATTTACACTTTTTACAATTCAGCAACAATTGTAAAGAAACTAATTGTCAAAAATTCAAAAACTAAACTCTGATACAATTTTCTACTTGTAATATTATTAAAGTAATCAAAATAATCCATCAGAATTATGATTGCAATGATGATGCTGGTAATGATTTTGTCAGTCGTAACAAACCAGTTATAATCAAATGTCAGTTTTCAACTATTATAAGTTTATATATACATATATATAGAGTTTATTCGATGACGTACATATCGCAATCGTGTATAACCTTGGACTTCGAACTGAGATCGCATAGACATGAATATTCTTTTAGAAAATAATTTTAGTAAACGTTTGTAACTGTCAAATGTCTCTTCTCCACAGGCATTAGAAGCGTTCAATCTTTCGCACTATATATTTATATACACACATTACACATAATTGATAATTTTATCGAAAGTGATTTTGCAAAAAAAAAATTCAAAAAGAAAAAAAAAACAGAAAACTATCTCAAACACGTCGCGACAAGAAGAGAAATATATAAAATTTTTAATACTTCTATTTCTTTGCGATAAGCTCTTGTGATTAAAAATTAAAGAAAGTGAAAAAAAAATTAATTCACTGTAACAATTTTTCGACAACGAATTTCAATATTGAATTTAAATGTTATTTAATATTTTATTCAATTGATTTTTTGCATAAATAATCTTCCATAGAAATGTAAACAATCTATATTAATAAAATCAGACTTCTGTCTGTATACATTGCTCCAAGCTTGAAAATTTTTATATATTTTTTCGTTTTGAGACATTAGAATTCGAAAAATGTAAAAAAAAAATTTCTGTCCTTCTGTCTGTCTATATGCAAAACTTTGTTCTAACTCCAAAACGGGCCCGTCAATGTCTGCAGAAAACTGGCAAAAATTACTGGGCCAATATATACAAGCATTCAAAACGTCTCATTGCTGGTAACGGGGCTTAGCAAGGACCAATAGTGGCACATTATTATCAGATTATTAGGCTAAACTTATCTATCTATGATGGCAAGTTGTAATTGAAAGTATTGGATAAAACTGAATTCCGGGATTTTTGGAAAATCCATGACAAAAAAATAAAAATCACTACTTTCCTCGCCTTGAATCCTTTTGCAATTTTTTTAAATGGCTTCTGATTATTAAGAGAAAAAAAATGCTTGCGAGGCGAGGAAACAATAATTTAGTTGAATTTCCAGGAATTTCGGGAAATCCGTGATCTTTTCGTAATTTTTTTAAAGGATTGCTAATATTAAAATAAGCAATTAGCTAAAGTAAAAATTTTTGTCGAATAAACGTTGGTAATTTCAGTTTCAGAATATTGGGACATTGCTCGGCTCAGTAATGGCACATTAATAGCAAAAATTTTGTATCTGCTATGATGGCAAAATACAATTGCCAATATTGGAACGTACCTCCTCAAGTGCGAAATGCCAAGACTGCAAAAACGGCCCATCATTGGTGCAGTAATGTCTGCAGAGAATTGGCAGTAGTTACTGGGCCATTATTGGTGTTCAAAACGTCCCATTACTGGGCCAATGATGGCGCTGATGGTCAGAATTTCAAATTTTTTAAGACTGGGCCAGTTCTCGGCCCAATAATGGCACATTCATGGCAAAGTTGATCAATCTTTAATGGCAAAAAACAATTGCCAGTGATGTCACGAAGATCGGCCCATTAAAGGTACATTAATGGCATTTTAATTTGGTAAAATTTTTTATAAGAATTTAATTTTAAGAAACATTCAGTTATTCAATAATTTATTTATTTTGTATTTAAATAATTGAATAAGCTTGAAAAGGATTCAAATTAAAATATTCAAAACTTTGAATTTTCTATATTTTTAACTGTCAATTTTAAAGAATTAATTTTTTTGAAAAAGTTTAATTAAGTATTAATTTAAAAAAGAAGTTATTAATGTTTTCAAATAATTTTACAATTAAAGAAATTCGTAAATAAATGTAGCAGAAACCTTTTTTTGAGTAAAATTTTTCCTTTATTATCTAAAAATTAAGAAATTTTCAATTTATTCAATAAATTATTTATTTTTGCATTCAAATAATTAAATTCTCGTAGAATTTTCTAGTAAAAATTGATTTCAAAATGGATTCTAGTCAAATTTTTAGATAATAATTAAATATTAAAAACATAGCATGAATTTTGATATTAAAATTTTTTTAAATTCAATTGCCAATGATGTGACGAAGATTGGCCCATTAAAGGCACATTAATGGCACTTTAATGGCAAAAATTTTGTATCTTTGATGGCAAAATATAATTGCCAGAATTGGGGCGTTGCTTGGCCCAATAATGGCACATTCACGGCAAAGTTGATCAATCTTTAATGGTAAAAGACAATTGCCAGTGATGTGATGAAGATCGGCTCATTAATGGCTCATTATTGGCACTTTAATGGCAAAAAATTTGTGTATTTCATGGCAAATTATAATTGCCTGTATTGGGACGTAGCTTGGCTCAATAACGGCACAATATTGGTAAAGTTGATCAATCTTTAATGGCAAAATTCAATTGCCAGTGATGTGACGAAGATCGGCCCATTAATGGCTCATTAGTGGCACTTTAATAGCAAAAATTTTGTATCTTTGATGGCAAAATATAATTGCCAGAATTGGGGTGTAGCTTGGCCCAGTAATGACACATTAATGTCTATCATTTTGTATCTATGATGGCAAATTATAATTGCCAATATTGGGACGTAGCTCGGCCCAACAATGGCACAGTATCGGCCAGTGTAGTGTAGCTTATAAGAACCCTTTTGCTTCCTCGACTTCAAGTCAGAGTAGCAGAGTGGTCAGAGTGTTAGGCTGTGGTGCGTCAGGTTCAGGTATCGATCCCCGCGAGAGGTAAGAATTTTTTAAATATTTGTAAGTTTGCGTTTAACTTAGGGAAATAAGCCGTATAAATGTTATAAATTAATTAGTTAATTGAATAAAAAAAAATTTATTTGTATTTTTTTCTAATTTTGTCAACACTGGGGGAGTAATGGCAGCCAATATTGGGCCATTAATGTCTGCTGAGATCTGGCTGCCAATAATGGGCCATTAATGTCTGCCGCGATCTGGTGCCAATATTGGGCCATTAATGTCTGCCGAGATCTGGCTGCCGACGTCCAACCGCTGTTAACACCACAAGAGTCGGCGCAAAGTCGGGCCAATATTGTCTGCCAAGTCTCGATGCTAGCTTTGCCAATACTGGGCCAGTGTTGGGCCGCGTTGGTTTTCGCACTTGGGTCGCCCCAATAATATCATAATATCGATAAATACACTGAAAAAGTTTTAGGCCGTTGGCTGTACTGGTTCTCTTAAAACGCCAGAACAAGTGTTTTCCTTCTGACCAGCACGTCAGACGTCCTTTTTCTTGACAGTAGACTTACTTTTTCAGTTCAACCGCCGTGCTGATAGCTATTTCCCACTATTTCCCTAAACCACAGAACAACGCATGCGCTGAAGAAGTATGTCTACTGTCTTGAAAAAGGACGTCTGACGTGCTGGTTGAAAGGGGAACTGGTTGTTTCGGAACCAGTACAGCCAACGGCCTAACATTTTTTCAGTGTAGTGTAGCTTATAAAACCATTATGCTTTCTTGACTTCACGTCAGAGTAGCAGAGTGAAATAAAAGACTTATAAATATGATAAATTAAAAAATTAATTAGTTAATTAATAAAAAATGTAATAATTTATATTAGTTTTTGTATTTTGCCAATACTGGGAAAGTAATGGCAGTCAATATTGGGCCATTAACGTCTGCCGACGTCCAACCGTAATAAATTAACACCACAAGAGTCGTCCCAATAATATCGGCCAAGACTAGGTGCCAACTTTGCCAGTACTGGGCCGTTATTAAGCCATGATGATTTTCACACTTAGGGCGATTTTAAAAATTCTAAACATTATCTTTTTACTTTCCTTAAAATTTTGTTTTCTTCTTCATTAATTAATATTAATAATCATCAAGAAAATTAGTTTAAATATACATTATACACTGAGAAAACTGGAGTATTGGACTAAACATCTGGAGGGACAAATCGTTGATATTTGAGAGTTAGCTATTGGATAACAATCTAAATGTTCAAATACACCATTGACAGATATTCGTTCCATTTCTCTTGGAGGGGAAATGAGTTTATAACAGAGGGACAAATTAACCATCTTGAGAAATCCCTTCCTTATCCGGCGCGAAATGAATAAATATGGCAACCTAACCCCTAAATTAAATACACACTGTAAAAAAGACCAATGTTGAATTACAATCGGGTCGTTAATTTTAAATTTTCCAGTTTGTAATTTTACTACGGTACACGTAATAATTTAACACCCATATAGTATTTTCACAATTAAAAAGTAAAATTATTACGCTTATCGTTGTAAATGTGTCACGCGTTAGTAAATGTACATCCCGAATGTTTAATCATTTCGTGATACATTGGAAACTTTTCGCTTCACGTATAACGTTGTATGTTAACAACCCAACCGTAAAAATATTTTCGTGTGTTAAGTAACTTACAGCTGATAGTTTTACCGACAGTATGTAGAATTATGTAGCTGTCTGTAAGTATATATTCGAATATGATATTTTTTGCCCGAATGTTTTTCTACACTGCGTGACGATGAAGTGGCATATAAGAAACTATGCGCATAGGCAAACGTTAATATTTTAATTTTAATTTATTAAAATTTCGACAATTTTAAGAATTTAAAGATTAAAGGAAATTTGTAAAGGTAAGTTCAAATTCTTAACATTTTTCATTTCTTAAATTTGAAAGATTTCTTTTTAATGTTTCATATATATCAAAGTTAATAAGGTAATGTCTTTGAACCTAAAAAGAGACACGTTTTTAATGATTTTTTATACTTAAAAAATTTTATTCAACTGTGTGAATTTTCTGTATGAAAATAATTTTCAAACATAAAAAATTTTTTCAGAATATCTTCATGGACTCTATTGCTTAAGCAGCTCGTATTTTTTTAAAATTAAAGTGGAAAAAGTATTTGTTTTTCCTGTTCTGTTGGGGAATTCGTTAACTTTGTACAAATGACAAAAAAGCTACAAATGTGATTTGTATATTATAAATATTTAATATATTTATTTATTTCTTACATTTTTCCTTTATTTCCTTTTTATAATTTAACCTTTATGTAATACAAAATAAATATAAAAAAAGAATAATTTTAAAATGCAGCGATATTATTATGTAAAATTACCGACGAGTGGTCGATTTACAATTTGATGCAAAATCACATAAGAGAGGTTATGTTACGAACGGTAAGTAAGTTAACATTAGGGCTGTAATAGTACTACACGGAAAAAAATACTAGGCTAAAAACACATGAGCGTCTGTTGTGTATATTGCACGCACACTACCATGCGTGATTAGCTTGGAATCCATCCTATTTTCGCATGGTGCTGTGGCAAAAGTCACAAAAGCCACACGGAAAAAAATTAATCTCTAAACTTGAAATAATATTAATTTGAAGTCCAATGAAATATAAGTGTATCTAAATTAAACATTATAGTCACAATTACTGTGATAAGTTGTGTTTGATTATGTCAAACTTTATACCAGAAAACGCCATAAATTCACATCTCTGATTTAGAGATTTGTTAATTTCACAACTTTTTTTATATGAATTAGGTACATTGTGTTTTAAGTTAATCAATGACAAAAAAGATTTAACCCATTTTAATTAATTAAGTATTAATTTTATTTTCAAATATCCAAATAAAAGCGAAGGTCTGTGAAGGAAGGTCTGTAAAATTTGTAGGTTACAATTATCGCCCGACAAAATACGACACTGACTGATTTAAATGACGTGAAATAGGTAAATAAACATTTTTCAACCACTTTTTCTCTAAACACAGACACTTTTTACAAAATAGGCCAACATACAACGAGTAGGAATCTTCTTAATTACCTAAATTCAAAAGATGGTTTAAATTCATGCAGAAACGCGGTTGTAAAATGTAAAATTGGAAAGTGATGTAATGCTAAGAATATAACAGCTGGACCATTGTGCTCTCTGCATGCTTCTGCCCTCTTCTGGCGACTGGCAGTAATCCGCTTCTTGTTGTCTGTCATTACATTACTTTCCAATCATTTCCAATTTTACATTTTACAACCGCTTGCCAACCGCGTTTCTGCATGAATTTAAACCATCTTTTGAATTTAGGTAATTAAGAAGATTCCTACTCGTTGTATGTTGGCCTATTTTGTAAAAAGTGTCTGTGTTTAGAGAAAAAGTGGTTGAAAAATGTTTATTTACCTATTTCACGTCATTTAAATCAGTCAGTGTCGTATTTTGTCGGGCGATAATTGTAACCTACAAATTTTACAGACCTTCCAACGCCGTTAAAACAAAAAAATGAAATAAAAATATAAAATTCGTATTGTGTTTTAAAAATATCCAACTACTTTTTTATACTTGTCAATGTATAGTTCATACAGGGAAAACAATATAAATATTTTGTGAATAATTCTCACTCTAAATTGTGATAAATTATAAATTCTTATTACATCGAGTTATTACAAAAATAAGAATTATATAAATATACGACTAAAATTTTTAATATTGTTTATTCAAATAATATATTAGATTTGAATTTATTCAAGTAAGTTGATAGTTTAGAACATATGTTCCATATGTCATAAAATTTGAGATTCCTAATATCATTTTTAGGCATAAGAAATACGTGTTCTTCACAATACTAATATTCGGATTAGATATAATACCAAATTTCAGTTTTAGTGATCTGCTTACATCTTACGTCCGATTCCAGTGATAGTTTATGCCTAAATCTCAGATTTAATCTCTAATTTAGAGATTAATTTTTTTCCGTGCATGCATTTTTAGTAAACTCCTGTGTGATATTTGCAAAATGGGCTCATGTAAAAATCGAACCAATAGACTCCATGCATTATTAGGCTGATTTTTTTTTCCGTGTACGTCATACGTGAAGCGAAAAGTTTCCAACGTTACACGTTGTAAATTTACATTGGGCTTTTTTACAGTGCATAAAATGTCAGAAAAATAATTTCGCGCGCATCAGATCGTACACATTTTCTGCGCAACTTTTAACCCTCAGATATAATGGGAGAGAATATACAAGTAGATTTCCATTACCAATTCAAAATTTATTTTAGAAGGACTATTTAACTCTCTTCATAAGCAAAGGAAACATACACTTTTTGAACCTCTGAATTTGACTCTCCAGTTTTCTCAGTGTAATTGGTTAAATACCAATCAATACTCAATATAGAAAACTATAAAGGTTAGTATAACTATAAAGGTTAGAAACACGTCGAAGACGGGTATCGCAGCTAGTAAATAATAAAGTTACAATGAATAGAACAATAGTTTTATTTATTATATTGTCTTATTATCTTATTAATTTTTTTATTTCTTATAATGTATAAATAAAATTATTATTCATAAATAAAACAATAATAAAAAGAAATATAAATAATATATTTAAAAAAATGATAAAAATATTAATAGTAATAATAAAAATATAAAAAAATTATATTCCTTCCAGTAGTTTCATGACCCAGGGCATTTAAAGGGGGGGGGGGGTAAGGTCTAAACGGTGAAGAAAAGCATGTTTTTAAGAATTTTTTTGTCGATACCCAGAAAGTTAATTTATTTTATCGCTTTTCATATAATATAGCTACATTTGAACAATATTTCTCTAAATTTTAATTAAAAAATATTAAGAATTGAGCGAGATAATGAGATTTTCCTCAGGCGCCTCAAAATATCCCAGTGGGAAATTTGCAACCGGCGCGGATCCTCGCCTGTACCGACGCCGGAGTAGTGGTACTGGCTGGGAACCGCCTGCCTACCGCCCGAGAACTGGTATTCTACCAAAAGATGACTTGGCCAGGAGCTGGCTGGCCATCCGTCTCGGAACTGGCATTCTACCGCCCGCTGACCGGCCGGGAGAAGCCGTTCCGTGTATAATTCAACCGGCTGGGACCCGGCACTGTACCGACTGCGGATCTTTCATTTCCTAGCCAGATGTGCGCTGGCAATGCTGGCATTCTACCGCCTGACAACCGGGTCGGATCAAAATGATAATTTCAACAAATATCAATAAAAAATAATAATTAATTGCAAAAGATAAATACGGATGACAATTCATTGACAGTTCACTTTACACATTTTTTTATACACTTAACGGTATTTTTTTATATTCACATTTGAAAAATCCTAACGCTTGGGGGTACGAACCTACGCCTAACCGAATATTTACGCACCGAAATCACGCACGCTAACCACTATGCTACGCTCGCATGGAACTCTCAAATCTTAAATGCTTTCAAGTCTCACTAGCTAAAATGAAAATTGTAAAATTACTACGCGGCAATAAATAATAAAATATTTTAATATTTCGTTTAAAAAGGAACTTGTTAAAATTGTTATTTTATTATTATATTTTTTAATATTTTATTACGTAATTATTAATAATTGAATGAAATTTGAATGCACAACACATTTTTTTAATTATTTAATTTGCAGAAAAGTGTCAATAAATAATTACTTAATAATTATATTGTTTAAATTAAAAAGAGATTATTAATTAATTAATAATCTGTTTTTTATATATTTATTTAATGTGTTATTTATTGTAGGTATTATTATATATTGAACACATTTTCTTTCAAGTTAATATTATTATTTATTGAAAATTATTTATTTAATTGCACATTAATAAAGTTGGATTTTTATAAATATAATGAAAAAATTAAGTTTCTTATATTCTTCCTTTGCATCAATACAATTAATTTATTTATTGGTTGAATAATAATAATAATATTATTATAATAAATGCAATTAGTTATTGTAATAATTAATTAGCTATGATATATATAATAAAATAAATTTATGATTATACTGATAATGTAAACTATAACAATAAATGACGAGATCCGCAGTCGGATCCGCCCCAGCACCGAGCCAGTACAGACCTAACATCCGTCATTCTTCCGACGCGCGTAGAAGAATGAAATCTGCAGGCGGAACAAATCCAGTACCGCGCCAGTACTGACGAAAGTAGAAAGGCGGATCCAAAATTCTGAGCCTAATCTGTTCCGCGCCGGTTGAATTTTGGGATCCGAATCGGTACAAAACATCGGTGCTGGCGGTCCGTACGGGCGCGGATCCCAGGCGGTTGTATAATCCGACATTCGTCCGACTTTTCCTCCTGGGTAAAATTGATTTGCGGTGTACTCTAACTCGCAACAGAATCATCCAAAACAAAAAAATCAAAGTGCATTTGTTAAAGGAGATATTTTTTGAGGTAACGCTGGGAGTAATTTTTTTTTTATTTTTCGATTTTTTGTAGCACTTCACGGAGAAAAATGGAAAAATGATTTATGCAGTCAGTGTACACGGAAAAAAAGAAATTAGCTGCAGCAGTAAACAGATGTTTGCTGTAAAATCTCTGAAAATTAGCTACCACAGCGAAGAAGTTTGCAGTGGCAGCGAACATGTTAGCTGTGACAGCAAACATTAGTAAAAATTTAGTCGAGTTTGCTGTCATAGCGAACTTGTTTGATCTCACAGCGAACTTGTTCGCTGTCCCTATTTCAACGAATAAGGTTTGCTGTGGCAGCAAAATGTTCGCTGCCACAGCAAACCCTTTCTATGCGTGTAGTACTCCTTTATAGAATAATATATGTGACAGGTACACACTACAGTATTAGAAGTTTCATAGCTGAACAGTTTGGGACTCAACACAAGTTATCCCATGCATCAGCTTAAACAAGACTGTTTATATAGTCTAAGAGGGAATAAGAGTATAAAAAATTAGAATGAGAAATTTCTTTCTCATGTAATTGTTAAATGAACGCGGCAGTGTACAAAACACAAGTCAATAATAGAAGCGAATATTGAACAAATAGTACTCAGTCCAGTTCTTTCGAAAAATGAACGCCGTGCACATAAAGTAGATACCTACTCGAAAACCACAAGTTATTCTCTCTCTCTCTCACACTAATGGTCGTTCACTTATCTTACCGTTTCACTTACTCTTACTACTCTCAACTATTATGCAGTGCAGTTAAGTTAATTAAATTATTAAATATTGCTGTGAGAATAATTAATTATACATTTCATTCAACGTCAATTTACTATTTTGTACACGGAAAAAAAGAATAATCAAATTTACCATAAGGAGTGTCAAACTTGAAAAAGGTTAGGAAAAAATTAATGTTTTTTATTTATTTATTATTAAATTCTAATAACCGTATCAAATTGAAACTAGTTGACAATATTATTTATTCAATATTATGAGTATTGTTGACATCCATAATTACATTAATGACAAAGTAAAATCGACGCATATTCTAATTTATTTCATTGGTAAGGGATGTTTCTTAAATAGGAAATTTCCCCCATCGATTGCGTAGCCGAGAGGCTTAATGTAAAAGCGTGCGATTTATAATTATATGCGTATATTTAGTTGTATGGTTAGGTAGGTGTTCAATCCCTTATGATTGTAAGATTTTCCGATGCATTTAGTTGTTAATTGTAAGTATGAAGATGTGGGAAGAATAAAACTTGTGAATTAAGGAATATGAATATATAAAGAGTGCATTTAACATATTTTTCTTTTTTTTAATGATTGGTTACTGTTTTTTTTTATATAAAATTGACGAAGTGAATACAAGGAAACACTCGTTTCGCGTCACGTCGGCCATTTATTTTGACAGGTTCCGCGCCTGCGTTCCCTTATTGTGAAAATTTCGAAGTAGGGGACTGAGTCCAGTTTCTCTACTATGCACACTGCAGCGCGCCTTATAATCTTCGCCTGTGTTTCAATGCTCTTTACAGTGACATTTGGAACTAAGGCCCTCTAATACACTATACGCAACACCCTAAGATGTTTGATGGAAATGAATTAATGTACTTTTACTGGACTGAGTCCAGTTTTTTCAATATTGACTCCCAGTTTTTTAAACTCTATTTTTCTCAGTGATATTGAAAGCTAAAAAGTCGATTTTCGCTATAAAAAAATCGATTAATTTGTTATTGTAAAATTGGTAATTTAAAAAAAAGCTCCCATCCATAACTTAAAAAACATCTCCTTTGACAAATGCACTTTGACTTTTTTGATTTGGATGATTCTGTTGCAAGTTAGAGCGTACACCGCAAATCAATTTTTTTTTGGAGTCGCCTGAGGAAAATCTCATTATCTCGCTCAATTATTAATATTTTTTAATTAAAATTTAGAAAAATATTGTTCAAATGTTACAAAATTATATGCAAAGCGATAAAATAAATTAACTTTTTGCGTATCGCCAAAAAAAAAATTCTTAAAAACATGCTTTTTTCACCGTTAAAACCTTACCCTCCCTTAAAAAATGTGACATTTAAGAAAAAAGATTTGCAGGCATTAAATGCCAGAAAAACAGTATTTTAATGAACGAATTAATCTTAAAACCTCTGTAACAATTTTTTTTCAAATATGCATTAAAAATTGTCTCCCAGATTAGAATTAGAAATCAGAACTTGACATTGACTGAATGTATAATTTTTCCACACTTTTTCTAGTTTACTAATTATTATTATTATTATCTATATTTATTATTTTATGATTTTTACATAACGTTTATTACACGAATCTTTTTAACTTTTTCATTTTTGCTTCCTCATAAAGGAAGCTTTGTATTAGCAAAATTTTGGATTGTCATTTTTTGACATATTTATAAATTTTTTTTTATTATGCCTAATACTTTAGTACTTTATATATGCACAGGAACTCCCCGTATAAATGTTCTAAATAAATAAAAAAAAATTTCGACGTATTTTGACCTCCGAAGTCCAAAAAACGGATTTTAAAAATTTGTCCCGATGTGTGTGTGTGTGTGTGTGTACTAACATTACATTTGCGTCAATATCTCAGAACGAGAAAGAGCTAAAGGCCTCAATTTTTTTTTAAATTGTAGGTCTCCCCGGGGGACATAAAATGAGAGTATTTTCAGCCCGATTCATGAAGTTTAACTATTTTTTTTTTGCATTTTTCATTTTGTAAAAAAACGTTTTTTGGACATAACTTAAAAAAATGGAAGGACACTTATAAATCTTTTTCTTTAGTTTTGTAGAGTTTTTTCACACGCATCTTTTGAGCCCTAATTGGACATTTTTCGTCCATATTAACCGGAGATATTAAACTTTTAAAAATCAAAAATTTTGGAAAATAAGACTTTTTTAAAAATTTTGTTAAAAAATGTAGAAGTTTAGTTTTGTTTTGTATTTAGTTTTGTAGAGTTTTTTCACACGCATCTTTTGAGCTCTAATTGAAGATTTTTCGTCCATATTAACCGGAGATATTAAACTTTTAAAAATCTAAAATTTTGAAAAATAAGACTTTTATAAAAATTTTTTTAAATTATGTAAAAGTAACTTCAAAAAATTATTACCAACTTGAAGAGCATTAAAAAACGCTTCGATTGACCTGTTTTTTAACCTGATTCGGGCAGAAATTTTGAAATTATTGGTATTTGAAAAATCAAAAATTGTGGAAAATATCATTTTTCCAACATTCTTGTTTATTAACTTATATATATGTGTAATTATTAAACTATTATTACCATTTTATAGAATATATAAAAACACGTTTTTTGGAACAAGATTAAATGATTTTTAACCCTTTTATAAAAAGTAATTCTTATATTTCAATTATTATTATTTCTATGAGGAAGCAAAGTGTTCATGAAATGAACACCAAAATTATGAAAATGTACAACTTGGCAGCGGTTTTTTTCTGTCGTAGTCAAAAAAAATTTTTTCATTCTCTAAGAAAAATTATTTCTTTAATACGACACAAATTTTATTATTTATTAAATTAATAAAACAAAAAACAGATAAAATATCTATGTCGTTAATAATGATAATAATTCTCAATAATAATAGTACTAAATAAACGAAATAAATAAATAAATAATAATAATAATCAAAAAATTAAATTTCAATTCTCTATTATTTATTTAATTTGTTTTTTTATTTATTATTAAACTCCTTAATTTGCATTTTATTTAAATGAAAAAAAGTGTAATTCTCAACAAGAAAAAAAAATTTAATTCTTGGTTTTCATCGCGAAAACAAATTTTGAATTTAAACGACATTTTACATGTACAATGTTAATCCGTGAACAAAAATGTATCTTCAATGTAATATTAAAATTACTTTCGCAAGAATCATTGATTGCGAAGACACAAAACGAAGGCTCGAAGAAATAAAATACCCCACCTGATTTCCAAGACTACTTTCATGGGCTTCAAAGTCCAAGGTGCAAGTATTTCCGCAGTTAACAATAACTGGTTTTGAAATGAACACATACCGTACGGAAAATTATTTTATTGCAAATTCATAAATTACTCTCGTAATAATGAAAACACACGGAAAAAAAAGTTCACGAATCTCTCGTGAACTAGTATATCACTTTTGGATAGGACACAAAATTCTTGAAATTCAACAAACACAGTTCGTCAAAATTTCATCAACTCCTTCACTAGAAACATAGTACTGTTTCCGAACTTTTCGTCAAAGTTAACGAAAAATTCGTGAACTTTTAAAAAATGCTAAAAACAAGAAAAAATAATTTCCAGACACTACTTTTTTATAGTATTTCACTTTATTTGATAACTTGACGCCTATTACGCACCCAACTACACAGAATACACAATTTTATCGCCATTAAAATTCGTAATTCGCTTCACGGGATTCGAACCTAGTACCTATACCCTATAACATAATATTTCTAACAACTAACCGCCACGGCTAAATCTAGATACACTGTCCTTCGACAAACGAAACGATTAGCTTTGTCTGCTGTAAAACTCAGGACCGTGCAAAGTAGAAAAAGTCCCTTATCGTAACTTTTAATTCATTTTATGAATTATTTGTTTCACAAAGGAAATTAGCAAACAAAAATATTCACTAAGTAATAAAAAACACTGATTCTAAATAATAACTTTCATCAAAGAATTTTCCCGAATGTAAACACCGATGACACCGACTGAATGATGAATGCTTGATCAGCCATATTTGATGCGCATTACGAACTGCGCATACTACTGACACTCGCGAGTTCACGATTTTTTCGTGAACTTGTACCTCTACTTTTGACGAACTACTCTTCCTTAACAGTTCATCAAAAATTCATTAACTTTGTTTCAGTTTTTCGTTGACGTTCACCATGTCTAATCGAAAGTGAATGAAAATTTTGAAATTTTGTGTCCCATCCAAAAGTGATATACTAGTTCACGAGAGATTCGTGAACTTTTTTTTTCCGTGCAATTAAAAAGAAATCATGGAGAAACAAAAATTTACGATCATCAAGAATAATTTGTCACGAAAATTTTTTTGAAAGCAAACAATAAGAGAAAAAATCTCTCATTTGTCAGGGAAAAAAATTTTTCATACATTCAATGCATCAACCAGAGTTAATTTATTTATTTAACAATAAAATAAATGAGAAATAAATAATTTTTTAATTATTTAAGACAAATTATTATTATTAATAAAATTATTTTCATTTATTTATTTAATATTTCAATTTATTACACCCATATTATTATTTTATATTATAAAAATCATTATTAATTTAAATTTTGTTTCAAGAATTAATTTTGAAATAATTCAGATATATTTTGATAAATTGTATTGAGTAAGGAAAATATTTTATTGTTCAATATAAAAAGGGTGACAAATGACAATAATTACATTGCTTGAAAAATGAACAATAGAAATGAATAAGAAATTAATTTTAGATACTCTAATCTAATCAGGAATACTAATTGTTTGTTAATAATTATTCGATACATTAATTTTGCAAACGTTTCATAATATATGTGTAACTTGGATTTTATTATCACGGTTGCAGTGAATGCAACACTTAATTCTTCTTTACATCTTATTAATTTGTTTATTAACTAATAATAATTTTATTAATGAAAATTATTAAATTAAAATAATAAACTATTAATTAATATTAATTAATTAATTAATTAATTGGTCTATATAACTATTGGATATTGAAATTAAATTAATTAACAGTAATATAATAATAATAACCGTTACCGTTCAAAAGAATTTTTGCACAGATTAGAATGCTCAATTTTTACGTTTGTAGAATAAATACGGGTCGGGTTACGTATAGGTTTGATGCTGATAGTGATTGCCTTTGCTGCCGTCAGGGTAAGGACAATTTGATGCATATTCTTGCGGAGTGCCCTTCTTGTGTGCATTTATGTAAGTCTGCTGTGCCGGAAATTTTCTCAGGGATGGATGCTTTGGATAATATATTGAATATTTTAAGTTGTGAGGACAATTATTTAATTAAAAAGTTTGTCAATTTTGTAAAATCGATTCTCCTGGAGAGATTGCATTTTAAATCCTCTTTAAATTAATCTATTTTATGTTATGTATATACTTATGTCTTTTTATATAGCGATTCTCCTCTTGTATTGCCTTCAATGGGCGTAAAACAAGTGTAAATAAATAAAAAAATAATAATAATAAAATATTTTCAATATTCGTGTAAATCGAATATAATTAAATAAATTTTTTTGCTTAGTTCTTTCATCCAGTTGAAAAAAAAGTTTACCTTGAAATGAAAAGAAAAAACCGAATAATTATTCAAATATTTTTTCTAGTGAATAATTCTACAATAGGAAAAAAAATTTTTCAATGTTTTTTTATTATTTATATTTGTCAATTAACGATAAGAGGTTGTTACCCCGTCGAGACGTTTAACATTCAAGTTGTATGCAGAACGTAAAACACTTTTTCATTGATAAGTTTTACATTCATTATGTAAATGTATTGTCATTTTTTTGATATGGTATTTAAGACCAATTGGACATAAAATTTATTACTATAAACAAAATTTATTTATTTACTTAAAATGTTTCTCATCAAAAAATTTTAATTATTCAAGAAAAAAAAATAATTTAATTATTCTATATTTACAAATTTTATTTTATTTAATTTATAAATTTTATTTTATTCGATTTCCAAATTTTGTTTTATTCTATTTACAAATTTTTACTTTTACCAAATTTACAAATGAATTAAAATTAATTTTCAAAATAATAATAATTCAACTTAATTTTATTCGCAGTTTAAAAATTTATATTATATATGCAATTTCCAAATTTTATTTTTATCAAATTCATCAAATTAATTGAAATTAACTGTCAAAATAATAAGAGGGTGAAAGTAGAATATCTAAGGAATCAATCACAGTGCTTCTCTCGACTTAAAATAAAATTATTTCCTTGCAAAAAGTACACCTTATGTTAATTAAAATTTATATAACAATTATTGCAATATTAACGGGAATTAATAATAAAAAAATTACAAATCAACAAAACTTTCCAATGCGCACTAACGTAACTTTAATCCATTTATAAAATATAAAATTTGAAATGGAAAGTTTTTGAAAGCACTTGAGAATTGACTCCTTATGATGTCAATATTATTGACATTCGATCAAATGATTGAAGTCACATTTTATTATAATATATATGGTTCATAGAAATCTAAATAAGAATAAGTACAGAAAAAAATTCTTTTTTTCATAAATCATATAATAAAAATCACTTTTCGATGAATAAAAAGAATCTATTAGAATTTTAAAGATATTATGAAAAAATTTACAACAATTATTTTCAATACTTACAATAATTTTCATAAATTATCATAATTATTTTCTATTAACTATATTTGAAATTACAATATTTTCTTTCTATAAAGGTGTTCATAAAAACGAGATTGTATATTCATAACAAAAGAATTCAGTTTATGAAAAACAATTATTTATGATACTCGTTTTCTTTCAGGACATATATTAACAAGAAAAAGAAAAGAAAAAAAACTGATTAACCTTTGATCTTGAATTTAAACACTACATTTCCAGACGAATAGAGAATTTCCTAAATTTAGAAATAGTTCTCTTTTTACCGAAATATTTGTAAATAATATTTATATTTATTATAATAAGTATAGTAAAAAATTTATTTATTACTTGGCATAATTTACAAACAATGTAAAGTTGTTATTATTAGTTATTAACGTAAAAATATATTATTAACTTGTACATAACTATTTAATATTAATTTTCTTCACTAGAATTCAAATTTCAGTGCGTTAATTTTAAAGAAAGATAAACACTTATAAACATTGTAAATCATTTGATTTAATTAGCAACAAAGGTTCTCAATCAAGGTTAAAAAGTTCCGGATGAATAATTTTCAATCTCTTTTATGGACTCGCTTTTGTTAAGTTCTACTTCCTTTAAAATTTTCTTTTATTCGAAAAAATCGATTTTTATTAAAAATTTAATATTAATATTATATTACTAATAATATAATAAGAAATAATTAAAAATTCAAATAGAAAATAAAAAGAAAAAGAAAATAAAAAATACTATTAATAGGGAGCGTTCACAAATGATGTCACGCAATTTTTCGGGATTTTAGACCCCCCTCCTCCCCCCTGTCACGCAATTTCATGCAATTTCCCATGTAAAAATACATTGTGTCACGTTTAGTAGAGACCCCCCCCCCCCTCTACCCCCAAAAACGTGACATCATTTGTGAACGCTCCCTAATATGCACTACCACTATAATAATAATTATTATTCAATTATTTATTCTTGTCTATTATTATTATTATAATTAATATTTTATTGCAATAAATAACTTCGTTTATAATTAATATTATATAAAATATAGCTAATATTTAAATTATATTTTAAATAATTACATAAGATAAAAAGGTTTATTTTAATCCCTTCAGTTTTCAATTTTCTTCTCTTTTAATGAGATCAGGTATAAGAAAAAAAAATTCACACAAGACCTCCATTTGAGATAATGAATCAGTGTACGGCCTTCTTGTGTATATGAATACCAAAAAATTACGATAAAGTATATAAAAGTAATGGTCCAAAGTTTCATTAAAATCAAAATTTTAGGAAGACGACATTTTATCAATGCTTTTTTTCTATTTTTTTAAATTCTCCAAACAAAACAATTATAAAAAAAAATGCAGATTTTGATTTAAAAAAATATTAAAAATACAAAAAGATATGAAAAAGATAGAAAAAAATACAAAAGATACAAGAAAAAACAAAAACATACAAAGAATATAAAGAAGTAAAAAAATACAAAAGGTACAAGAAAAAGCAAAAACTACAAGAAAATACAAGAAAAATATAATATCCTTTCTTAAAAAAGACATGGAGTGGAAAGGTCGAATGTATCGAAAAGTATCGAAGTAAAGAATGGGCAATGAGAATGTAAAATCTTAATAGAAGGGTGTTTTTAAAATTGTTTATACATGTGAAGGTGGCGCTGCACTCGTATGTTATTTAAAAAGAGCGCGAATATATAAATTTTATTTTTGTTAAGAGAAAGTACACATAACAAATCTTATTTTGCATTGTCAAAAAAAACGTCAATATTTCAAATATAAATAAGCAAATTATTAACTGAAAAAATTTAAATATTATTATTAATGAAATAATGGACTTGGACAATGGACAAATAAAAACTAGCACCGTAGACGGCCGCTTGCGGCCGTCGGAGGAGCTAGTAAAAATTAAAAATTATGAAAAGATGTTAAAATAATTTATAATAAAATACCTATATGAAAAAATATAATAAACAAGTTGTTCATTTCATGATCATTAAGCTTCCTCAATATAATATATACCAATTGTTTAATTTTTTATTTTAGAATAATTATTTTAAAGTGTTAAGATAAAATGTCAAAAAATACAAAATTTCAATTTTTTGTGAAAATTTAAAATATTTATTAATTCTATAAATTTTGATAAAATATATACTTTATATACATGAATCGATTCGTATTTATGTCAGGAATGCAATTTTGACAAGAATTAATAAAAATTTTAATATAGAAAAAAGTTACTTCAAAAAATCCAAAAATTATTTTTTCAAAAATTAAAAAATTGTTGAAAAAAATTTTTTTTTTAGATATTTTTGAAAATCCTTTTGTCTGATTTTTGGTATTCGTGACCGTAATACACCTACAAAATTTTATCAAAATCCGTCAAGACGTGTAAGAGAAAATTTGTCCACAAGAATCGGTGACATACACACACACACACACACACACACACACACACACATACATACATACATACACACACATCCGGACATTTGTTCCTCTCGACGAATTATATATACTACACTTGAAAATTTGTAAAAATAATTGGTTCTAAAAAATTCGGAAATCGACATCACTATAAGGCTTCCTTTATGAGGAAGCAAAACAAATAAAAAGCAAGTTTTCTTTTCAAATTAAGGTCAAATTCCATTTTTTTCCTCTCAAGAATAAATGATCCGAACACGCATCGCTCTATTAGGTGGAAATTTATAATTATTTCCATTGTAACAATTCTACTTGCATCAAGTGTCGAAAATATTTCAGTCCCTATCAATTCGTAATATGTGGACGTCCACATGAAAAGGGCCCATATTGTCGGTTCTAGTTTTCGAGATAATCGCAATTTAGTAATTTTTGAGCAAATTCTTAATTTTTTTTTATTTTTTATTATCAATCTACATGTTTTGACAAGTCGAATCATGCGGTTTTCATTAATTTATCGATACTTTAACTGTTTGATTTCATTGGTTCTTTAGAAAAATGAAAAGGGCCCATTTTGTCGGTCATTTGCAAAAGTAATCCGTATTTTAAAAATGGAGGTATAGAAAAATTAAAAACCTCTTGATTTTTCATCTCTAAGGTGTCCTGGACTGTAAACAATTCTTATCTGAATAACTTCTCAGAAGAACCAGAGATATTGATGTTAGAGTCCTTGTTTTTGTACTCATAGAAATGAAAAATTCGATATTTCGTGAAATTTTTCGTAATAGAGACTGTTAAAAAAATTTAAATAAGTTTAATATCTACTCTTTTTCTTCAAATGACACAATAAAATTGTACCTAATCATTAATCCTGTAAAAAAAATGGGTTTTTAATAGAAAAACTGTCCTTTTTAGAAAAGGGCCCATATTGTCGGTTTCTCGTACTTAAGTACGAAATTTTTCAAAATTAAGAGGGGGGAAGGTTTTAAAAATTTAAAACTTATTGGTTTTTCATCTTTTAGGTACCCTGGACTGTAAACAATTCTTATCTGAATAACTTTCCAGAGGAACCAGAGATATTGATGTTAGAATCTTTTTTTCGTAATTGTCGAAATGAAAATTTTAATATTGCGTCAATTTTTTCATAATAGAGACTGTCAAAAATTTTTAAATAAGTTTAATATCTATTCTTTTTCTTCAAATGACACAATAAAATTGTACCTAATCATTTATCTTGTAAAAAAATGGTTTTTTAATAGAAAAACTGTCCTTTTTAGAAAAGGGCCCATATTGTCAGTTTTTAAATTAATTAATTAATTAATTAAGGGGAGGGGGTTGTTCTAAAAATTTAAAACCTATTGGTTTTTTATCTTCAAGGTGCCCTGAACTAGAAACAATTCTTATCTGAATAACTTCCAAGAAGAACCAGAGATACAACAATTAGTTGGTATCGCAATCTTTAATTCCGTTTTTCTCTAAATGAGGTTTTTGGCGTTCTAAACTTTGAAATTCCGTAACTCAGCGAATTTTCAACCAAAAAAGTTCTAAGACCACTCAAAATTCTCCAAATTTTGCCAGGATTACGCCCATGTAGATAACTCCAATAGTGCCAAAATGGGCCCTTTTCATGTGGACGTCCACATATAATAAATAATTAGAAAAAAGAAAAAATTTTTAAAATAATTAAAAAAAAGACTTTTATTAAAAGTTCACTAATTAATTGAAAAAAAATTAAAATGAAACCATATAATTTTATTTATAATATTAAAATTTTCTTTTTGTTAAAAATAAATAAAGTGCTAAAAAACAAAAAAAATTGTAAAAAAACAATTAATAAAATTTTACTAATTAAAGAAAGTTCTAAAATTTGGAACGTTCAAATGAACGAATATTTTTTTCTATCACAAAAATTACTAGAATAAAATAAAAAATAATTGAACACTTATAGAAAGGAATTAATTATCTAAATTACCAACACTGAGAAAACTGGAGTATTGGACTAAACATCTGGAGGGACAAATCGTTGATATTTGAGAGTTAGCTATTGGATAACAATCTAAATGTTCAAATACACCATTGACAGATATTCGTGCCATTTCTCTAACAGAGGGACAAATTAACCATCTTGAGAAATCCCTTCCTTATCCGGCGCGAAATGAATAAATATGGCAACCTAACCCCTAAATTAAATACATAAAATGTCAGAAAAATAATATCGCGCGCATCAGATCGTACACATTTTCTGCGCAACTTTTAACCCTCAGATATAATGGGAGAGAATATACAAGTAGATTTCCATTATCAATTCAAAATTTATTTTAGAAGGACTATTTAACTCTCTTCATAAGCAAAGGAAACATACACTTTTCGAACCTCTGAATTTGACTCTCCAGTTTTCTCAGTGAAAAGATTATTATTTTCCTAGTATGTAAAAAAATTCAAATTGCAACGAAATATAAATAAAATCATCGTTTATTTCAAATTAATTAAAACTAAAAATAGTTGAAATCTGTAGAGACAAAAAAAATAAAAAAAATATTATTCTGAATAACAGATGAATTTTACTATTTTAATTGTTATAATATTATTAAGAAATATTTAATTATAAATACAATACAGAAAAAAAATTTCTATCCAAATTAAAATTTCCCCTTTATTTATATTATACAAATAAAAAAAGAAAAGAGCAATGAGGAGAGGGACTAAAATGGAAATTTCGAAGGAAGCTTTCTTTTAAATTCAACGAATTTAAATTTCGTATTCTATTCTTTTTCGCTTTTTATAAATTTCTCGTGATTCGTTGAACCCCAAAATTTAAATTTTTACAAAAGGAGTCAGCCGTCTTGAATGTAAATTTCCGTAATACATTTGCGTAATAAATTAGTCTTTCAAATCACTGTTTTTAAATTTTAAAGGGAAAAAGAATAACATAAAAACTTTTCCTACTTTCTTACATATTTTATTTTTCAATTTTTCCCAGTGAGACAAAATACGAAAATTAAGAAAAGATAATTAAAAATATCAACAACAAAAATAAAAAACGATAAAACAAAAACAATTTTTTCAAAATGTAAACAACCAGTAATTAATAAAACTAAAGAATAATAAAATATTACGAAACTTTACCAAATTTTTTCTCTAGTGAGCCAATAAAATAAAAAATGTTAATAAGTCAAAAACAATAAAAAAATTATATGACAATAAATATAATAATTATTTATAAAATACAAAATAATAAAACCGCTGCCAAGTTGTATATTTTTTTATAATAATTTTGGTGCTCATTTCATGAACACTTTGCTTCCTCATAGAGATAATAATAATAGAAATATATGAATAACTTTTTATAAGTATATGGTAAAAGTGATTGAATCTTGGGTCAATCAATGTATTTTTAAATACCCTACAAGATACATAGTTATAATAGTTTAATAGTTAAACAAAATTTTCAAACAAAAAAGATGAGAAAATGTCATTTTCCACAATTTTTGGTTTTTAAAATACCAATAATTTCGAAATTTATTATCGAATTAGGTTCAAAAATAGGTCAATTGAAGCGTTTCTCAATGCTCTATAAGTTGGTAACGATAATTTAAAAGTTACTTCTACATTTTTCAACAAAATTTTCAAAAAAGTCTTATTATCCACAATTTTTTATTTTTAAAAGTTTAATATCTCCGGCAAGAAGGCTAGAGACAGGAGGTGAAACTTCGGTAGTGGGGATGAGTCAAAAGCCTTTCATTAACCAGGCGTTTTTCGTTTCGAAAAGTCGCCGGCGCGGTGCTTCTGCCCATCACTCACACATTCAAATTCTTGTATACCATATGTTTTACATATGTGTATGATATGATTTTAATTACGTGTGTAGCTGCGCAGAAGTCCGTGTGGTCTATTGCGGCGAAAACTTTTTTTGAAAGTAAACGCCTGACCATACATCAGCTGAGCGACTCAGCATTGCCATACCCCCACTACCAAAGTTTTACCTCCTGTCTCTAGTCTTCTTGATCTCCGGTTAATATATGGACAAAAAATGTTTAATAAGCGCTCAAAAGATGCGTCTAAAAAAACTACAAAATTAGAGAAAAACATTTATAAGTGTCCTAACATTTTTTAAAAGTTATGGTCAAAAAACGTTTTTTTACAAAATTAAAAATCCAAAAAAAATTTAGTTAAACTTTATTAATCTATCTCAAAGCACTCTTATATTATGTCCGCAGGTGAGGTCTACAATTTAAAAAAAAATTCAACACAAAAGCTCTTCATAATTTTGAGATATTTATGAAAATGTGATGTAAACACACACACACACACACACACACACACACACACACATAGGGAATGACATTTTTTAAAAATGTCATTTTTGAACTCCTGAGGTCAAATAACATAAAGATATGTCAAAAAATCGAACTCGAAAAATTTCGGTATTACAATACTTCCTCTATGGAGGAAGTAATATAATAATAATATTTATAATTTTATTAAAATAAACTTATTCTTTTTCTTCTGCTTCTTCTTTTTCTTCTTATTATTATTATTATTATTAATATTATTAATATTGTTAAAATTTTTATTGAAAGTTTTAAATAAAATTAAAAGGAATTGAATTAAATTTTTCCTTTTAATTTGCGAAATAATGAAATTTATTTTCCAAAATCATTTCGAAAACTACTTTTTTGAAAGAATCGTGTGAAAAATAACAAAAGAAGAAAAAAATAAATGCAACCACTGTGATTATAGTAAAAAAAATACTGATCGGTAGATATCAATTGCGTCATGACGGGAAGTAAAACCTCAACAGACCTTACGAAATATTTGTTTACTCACGTGAAAAGTCAAATAAATAATATTTTTTCCCTCCTAGAAGAAAAACTCAAAAAAAACTAACAAGAAAGGAGAAAATTCACAACTTTAGTTCACTCTAACAGAACACCATTCAATTCCTCCCGAATAAAAAAAATTTACAAAAATACTAAAAAACAAAAACACTGAGTTTTTTCCCCCACTTTATATTGTGGGCTATAGGACACTCTCAAACACTATTACGGAAAAGTGAAACTCAACAACATAAGGAAGACCGCACCTCCTTAAAAAAAGGAAAAAAATATTCCCTACTCTAAAAATTCAGTACTAATTCACTATCAGTTCATTAATAGACTGAATTTAAAAATTCCAAAAATTCCCACACATTAAATGTCACAAAAAGGAATTCAAAAATTCAATGACAAAATAAATGATAATAAAAAATAGTATCGTGACAGCTGACACTGACTTATTTTGTTTTTATTTTCAAAACTCTTTTTTTTTACATAAATGAAAAAAAACGCGACACAGTTTCACACAATTTTTTTTATCTGTATTACACTTTTTGAAGGCTATTTTATATCTATGTACGTATTATTTCAACTGTTCTGAGCAACAGGGTACACAAAGAGCGATGTGCCAAGAGCCAAGAATTTCACTCCACACTTGTGCGTCGACTGCTTTGCTTCCCACTTTAAAACCCCACAAATACACTCTTACGCTGGCAGACACAAACACACTCACTGAGGCACTAATGAAATGTTTCAAAATATTTCAGAGACGAGAATTTACGTATTTTCTCTAAAAAAGAAAAAAAATTCTCCTTCCAGTCTCAAACTGGAACACATTTACTATAAAAAGACCCAAATTTCCTTCTGCTCATAATTTTACAAAATTAAAATCAAAAATGTTTCGGGAATTTTTGTTATTCAAGTAATTAAAAATTATTTCTTCAATTATTATTAAACTCTTATAATTTAATTATTATTTTACTATTATTATTATTTTATTATTATTTTTATTACAATTATAATTTTCCTTCAAATTAATAATTAATAATATTATCAGTAACGATAAGAATAATATAAATATTAAAATAGTAAAAAAATTAAAATAAAAAACACTAAGAATGATAATAATAATTATAATAGTATAGTATTAATAATAATAATAATAATAATAATAATAATAATAATAATAATAATAATAATAATAATAATAATAATAATAATAATAATAGTAACACTAAAAAAATGTAATTTATAATTATTACGTGTACTACATAATCAATTATTATTTTATATTAATAATTAATATTATCCTTGACTTCTAAAAATAAATATAAAAATTCCCTTAAATATAATATTAATATTTTACCTGGTTAATATATTTCGAAGTAAACTTGAAAAATAAAATTACGTATAAAAGTACGCACAGAGATAAAACTTACAAAGCTAGAAAATAAAAAATAATTTTAAAAACAAAATTGTTCCAAATTGAATTTTATTATTGAAAATAAAATTTAAACGCGAACATTTTTAATTCTGCGAGAATTTAAAAACCCTTTTTTTGAGGTTAAGTTAAATCGCGAGGACATCAAAATAAACACAAATTTATTTGTGTGTGTGAGAGACACAAAAATAATAATAATAATCGTCAAGCAGGGATGGGTACGTAACATACTTCATGTATGTTACCCGGGTTTGTTACGTATGTTACGCATGTATGTAACTCGTTTGGTTTGCTACCCTACGTATGTTACATTTCATGACGTCAGTCAGAAGTAAGCATAACCTCAATTTCTCTGGTTGTGGCCAATCCGGCACTTGGCCTTGTTTATTATTATTCTTTTAATTAATCATTAGTCCTGGAAATTATTGTTTTTAAAATGAAACGAGGTGGAAGGCCTCTTAATAAACCCTTTTTCAACAACTTAGTTATACTCCTACGACTCCTACCAAATTAGAAAACGGGAGAGTAGGAAAGTAGTTTGGATTTAAAGTATTAATAAATTTTTTTTAAAAATCTGACTCCACAACCGTAAATGGAATGTTGCATCCAAAAACAACATTCCCAGACTAAAGTCTTCTTTTGATAATTCCATTTTAGATTGTTTTCCTGTTCCTAAAAATATAAAAAAATCCGTTACTTAATTTATACGTTTATATATAAGACTTTCTACAGGATCAAATATCTATTACATTAAATTTTTATAACTTAATTTATTGAATCCAAAATCATTCTACTGGAAATTTATATACTTTATACATGTAACTATAAATTATTAATCTTATAATTATTTTACAAAAGTGAGGTTATGACGCACCTTTGATGTTTGCATGTTTGTTACGTTTGCGACAATTTGTTACGTATGTTACTCATTTATGTAACATAAGTAGAAAACCTCGAGTTTGTTACATTTATCCATCCCTGTCGTCAAGGCATTTAAACCAGTGAAGTAGGAATTTATAAAAGAGCCCTTCCCTTTAAAAATTGGCGCTAAAAATTTAAAAAAGATTAATTAAATAATTACGAATGAAAATATTTTCCTAACTTCAATTAATTAACTAATAAAAATTATAAATATTAATTATATTTATTTTCCAGTTTTTTTAATTTTTTCAAATTTTTTTTGTTACACTATTTTATTATTTATTTTGGAAACGTTTTTTCGATCGAGTTATATAATTTAATATACATAAATTGAATAAATTATTGTTTGTATTATTATTTTTATTTTAACTATTTTTTTTATTATTTTTATTGTAATTTTGTTCAAAACTTTATTTTATTAATTTATTTCAAAAAATGAATAATAGTAAAATCTAACTTTTTTCTTTAAATTATAGTCAATTTTACTAACAAATGAGTAGAAATTACTATTTATTAGTAAAATTTATAGTAATTTCTACTACCCCAGTAGCACGTAATATTACAGCAATATTGCACTGCAAAAAGAAGTATCTTAATTTAAGATGTTTTGGTAGACACTTTTTAGTTACTTGAAATATCTTAATTTAAGATGTTAAAAGTATCTTCGTACACATTTTCTGTGGTATTTTTTAGGCAAAAAGTTTTGAGGTTAACTATGGGCTCTTATGGAAAACACTTAATGTATCTTAGTTTTTAGTAACTTACACTTATAGCGCATCTTACGATTCTCAAGTAACTTATCGCTAAACATCTTATTGCAACAGAAACATCTTAATTTAAGATACATTAAAGAACTTACAAAAGTATCTTACTTTTCTAAGATGGAAGAAATATCTTCATCACTGCTAAAACGTATAAAGCATCTTAAATATCAGTAAGATGCTTTAGAAAACATCTTATTTTAAGATGTAAGATACCATTTTTCCATCTTACATCTTATTTTAAGATATCAAAAAAGACACCTATTTTTGCAGTGTGAGAACACTGCATGAACATTACCAATATTGCCTCAATGTTGTCAATGTTACTAGAACATTACGTGCTACTGGGGTAATTTATTAGTAAAATTGACTTATTCAAAAGCAAAAAGTCAATCATAAATTCGAATTTAGAGAGAAAATAAAATATTTTTAGTTAAAATACTTTTAGTTAAAATAGTTTTATTAAAAATATTTTTAGTTACAATACTTTTAGTTAAATTATTTTTAGTTCAAGTATTTTTAGCAAAAAATATTAAATAATAATATTAATAGTTATTAATATTAAAAATAATTCTCTAAATTTTACTAATAAATAGTCATTTTTACTAATTTATTAGTAAAATTTACTAAATTTAAATTTAGAGAGAAAAAAGAAGAAGAAGAAGAAAAACAGAAAGAAGAACTAATATAATTATTTATATAATTTGTTATTAATATTTTTGTTATCATTATTATTTTTACTGACATTTTTTTTATTACTATCATTTTGCTTTTATTGCCATTTTTTTCATAGAATAAATTTTCTCACTACTACAATAAATTAGATTCGAAAAAACTGAAAATTCCTCCCGAAAAATATCTACGCTCCTGCACAAAATACGCATCACGTGAGAAAGAAGACAACTGTCCACGAATAGCATTTCAGTTGGTAGTTGGTAGACATCTCGAATTGAGATTGGTTCAACACTGAAAATATCGCGCACTTATTAATGAAAACCACCTTAAATGTAAGTCCAATGAAATTTCGTTTTACATCAATTTTACAACCAATCTCGTGACAAACGAAAAGTTACACATTTTTCATTGACATTTCCCCAAGTACATTTTTGTTATCGTGCGGAAAAATTTATAAAAGAGACACACACATTGTATTATTTATTTTTCTTTTCGTTGAAAAGGATAAAAAATGTTTTTCACTTCTATTTGCGTTTATTTGACAGTTCCGTAAAAGTACAAAAGAAAAAGAAATAAGGGTCAAAAAAATAAAATGTAAGTTATTTAATTTTAAATAATATCTCAAAGAAAAAAAAATTTATAGAAATGTGTTAATTTTTGGAATAGAATAAAATAAAATATTGTCAATAAAAAAAACACAAATAATTAATTATTAGAAGTTAGACTATTAATTTTTTGACCTAAAAATCTTTTGTTTGTAAAATGATATAAAAATATGAAGATAATTTTTATACAAATACTATTTCTTATGGAGAAAATTTCTCTTCGTAAATTTCTTTTGAAAATTTCTTTTAACTGAATTAACTTACTTTTAATTTTTCTTTTAATTATAATTAATTTTTAATTTTTTGCACTTTTGGTAAGAAATGGTAAGAAAATTTAAGGGTTGTTTATTTTTCAAGAAAGAGTTGCTAATAAAGAATTAAAAATAAAATGTAACATTGTGTGCATAATAGTGTTTAACTTATGTGCATAATCGTATATCTTTGAAACAAGAAACAAATGTTTGCTGATAGTATTCAATTCGACAAATATTTATGCCAAAATTTTTCACGCAACATCGCCGACAAAGACTTTGGTTACATACAAAATTTCTAAGAAGTTCATAAAGTAGTGCGTTTTATTCAAAGTAGAACGTTTGTTAAATTTAAATTTATTGTTTTTTTATTTTTATTACTTTATTTTTTTTTAAGAAGGAGTTGCAATTAATAGTAAAATTAATTCAATAATCAATTTTTATTTTAACAAATTTTCAATTTAATTAAATATTTAAATTACAGTTGTAACTGATATTTGGAAAAAAGTTCAAAAATGAAGTTTGCCGAACATCTTTCTGCTCATATTACGCCGGAATGGCGAAAGCAATACATTAGTTACGAGGTATTTATCATCAAAAAAAGAGAATTTAATGAAAAAAAAATTCTATAAATTAAAAATTTAAATTCACTTAAGAATAAATATTATTAAATAAATAATTTTTTCCCACTATTTTTTCTACAGGAAATGAAAGCGATGCTTTATAGGGTGGTGGAGGAAGCACCATCTTCAGAAACAACAGAACCGGAAGTCATATCAAGACATTTTGCAACATTCGATGAAACATTCTTTACATTTTGTGATCAGGAATTGAAGAAAATAAATACCTTTTACTCTGGTGAGTTACTCGCAACTGAATTTAATTAATAAAATAATCAATTATAATTAATAACATTAGTAATAAATAAGAGTAAATAATTTTCAAATTAAATAATTAAATAATTAATTGGTAATTAATTAGTGAAAGATAAATTAATTTGTGATTAATTAGTAATCAATGAGTTAAAGTTAAATTAGTAAATTAAAATATTAAAATAACTAATAGTGAACACAGTACTTTAATAGTAATTAATTCACAGACAAGATTAACTATTTATTCGAGTAAAATACAAAAATTGTTTTCTTCTTTGAATTTCCATTTGGGAGAGAATTAATTTTATTAAATCAATTATTTAATTTTTGTATAGAGAAGTTGGCAGAGGCAACACGAAAATATGCGGCATTACAGAGCGAATTGAAGAGTGCCCTGGATGCCCATCAAGGCGGTGGAAAAAACAAAGGGAAAACAAATCAGAAACCCCATTTGACAACAAGAAAAATAAGAGAATTAAAACTTGCATTTTCTGAATTTTATTTATCGCTAATTCTCCTGCAAAATTATCAAAATTTAAATTACACTGGATTTCGAAAAATTCTCAAAAAACATGACAAGGTAAATAATCAACAACGAAAAAGAGAGTTTTTTAATTAAAGAAAGATAAAAATTAATTATAATATAAAAATTAAATCAATTAATTACGTAAATTAATTATATTAATTAATTACTTGAATCAACTATAAATTAACTATGTATATATTTATCTAGATAAATGAATTAATTAGTACCTAGTATTTAATTAGATAATCAAATAATTTCGTAAATTAATGAAGTTCGCGGATTAATTAATTATAAAATTTAAATTTCGTTATAATAAAATTGTGTATTTTGTTGATTGTTAGCTTCTGTCTGTGGACACTGGATCAAAATGGAGAGAGGAGTGCGTGGAAGTTGCACATTTTCACACATCAAAGGATATTGATAAATTAATTCAAGATACAGAAACATCGGTGACAAATGGACTTGAGGGAGGCGATCGTCAAAGAGCAATGAAAAGACTTCGAGTTCCACCACTTGGTGAACATCAAAGTCCATGGACCACTTTTAAAGTTGGACTTTTTTCCGGCAGTTTCATTGTTCTTTTCGTCACCGTCATTCTCTCAGGTTAATCTCCACAAATTTTTTTCATACAATTATTAATTAATTAATCTATTAAAAACAAGAAAAAATTTTTAATTATTTCTTCTTCTATTTTTTTCTATTTATTCTTTCATTATTTTTTCTTCTATTTTTCTCTTCTATTTATTCATTTAATTAATATTATTATCTATTTTCAATTAATTTTCTCTATTCAGCATTTTTTTCGCACGAATTTCATTTTCTTTTCTTCAAGAATTAAAAATTTTGAACTGAAAAACAAAATGAAAATGAAAAATTAAATTTTGTAATTAAAAAATGTTACTTTTTTTTATTATTTTTTTTATTTATCATTTTTTTATGAATTTCATTTGTTTCTTCATAAAATTAATTTTCTTTTTTTCTGAAATTAAAAATTTTGAACTGGAAAATAAAATGAAATTAAGGGCATTTGAACCTTGATGACGTTTCAGTTTGTGCAAAGCATGTGTGACGTCATCAAGTTTCAAATGCCCTTAAAAAATTATTATTATCTACTTTTTTACTTAGCATTTTTTTCATGAATTTAATTTTTCTTTCTTTATTTTTCATTCAAGAATTAAAATTTTTAAAGTCAAAACTGAAATAAAAATAAAATTTTACTGAAAAACTGTTCTTCTTCTATTTACAGCAATTTTTCACGATGGCGGTGAAAATTTGAAAGTAGCCTTTCTTCTGTATCGTGGACCATTACTTATTGTACAATTTCTATTTCTAATTGGAATAAATGTTTATGGTTGGAGATCGTCAGGTGTTAATCATGTATTAATATTTGAATTGGATCCTCGAAATCATCTTTCTGAACAACATCTCATGGAACTTGCCGCAGTATTAGGTGTCGTTTGGGCATTGAGCATTCTTAGTTTTTTGTACAGTGCAAGTTTAAGTATTCCACCATACGTTAATCCCCTTGCACTCGTTATAATTATGGTCGGATTTCTCATCAATCCACTGAGAATGTTTCGTCACGAGGCTCGATTCTGGCTGATGCGCATTATGGTGAGTCCAAAATTATTTTATTTTTTTTATTTTTACTCTTAAATTTATTATTAAATTTTTTATTATAAATAGTAATTATTATTAAGTATTTTATTTTATTTATTTTTATTTTACCAATTTTTATTAAATGCTTATTATTATACCAATTAATAATTAATTTAATAAAATAAATTGAATAAAAGAATTAAATTATTGGTAATTAATAAAAATAGTTAGAATAGAAATAAATAAAAGAAATGGTAAAAAATAAAAATATGAATACAAAAAATTAGAATAATAAAAAAAACAAATTAATGATTGTAAACAAATTGAAAATAGAAAACTATTGAAATTAATTAAAAATATAAGCAGAGTGTAAAATAAAAATGAGTGAAATAAGAAATGAATAAAATAAAAAAATAAGTGAAATGAAAAATGAATAAAATAAAAAATGACTGAAATAAAAAATAAATAAAATAAAAAATAAACAAAATCAATAAAAATCAAAGGAAATAAAGTGAATTAAAATGAAAGAAAATAAATCAAAAAGAAATAATTAAAAAAGAAGTAAAATTAAAAAAACGAAATAAAAAAACAAAACTAAAAATAAAAAATTTATTTAAATTTTGATTTTTTTTCCTCATCAGTGGCGAGTGTTAATTGCTCCATTGGTATTTGTGAATTTCGCTGATTTCTGGCTGGCGGATCAGCTCAACAGTCTTGCAACTGCATTTTTGGATTTTCAATTTCTCCTTTGTTTTTATATAACCAATGGAAATAATTGGCTCGAAGCTGGACGTACAGATCAATGCACATCAGGTTCTCTAATTATTAGACCATTGGTGAATTGTTTGCCAGCATGGTTTCGTTTTGCCCAATGCATAAGACGTTATCGTGATTCCAAGGAGGCTTTTCCCCATTTATGGAACGCTGGAAAATATTCGACAACTTTTCTCGTTGTCACTGCAACATCATTGCGTTTCTATTATAAAGGTAATTATAATAATAATAATTTTCATCTGAATTTAAACAAGTCCATAAACTAATTTTATTTTATTTATTTTATTTTATAATTTAAAAAAATTATTAAAAAACAGTATTGTCTTTTTTAATTAGTGAATAATTTCTTTGTAATTTTTTACCGTTCAGGGAGTTATGATAATCATTGGGAAAGTCCATGGTTTTGGTTTTGGCTTGGAAGTTGTCTTTTGAATTCAATTTATTCGCTGACGTGGGATTTGAAAATGGATTGGGGCCTTCTCGACAGTAATGCTGGTGAAAATAAATTTTTACGAGAGGAAGTTGTTTATTCATCTTATGTAAGTAGCTTTTTGTTTAATTTTTGGAGAATTTTTATTTTTAAACAAAATAATTAGAAATTTCATAATTAAAATTTTTTTAAAGAAAATAAAAACTTTTCAAGTACAAAAATTAGAATTTAAATAATTAAAATTTCGTAGAGAAAATAATTAAAATTGTTTAAAGAAAACAATATAAACTTTTTAGAGAAAAATATAATTTTTTTAAAGAAAATAATTAAAATTGAAGTAATTAGGTACAATTTTTTCAAAGAAATTAATTAAAATTTAAGTAAATATTATTTCAAGAGTAATTTTTTCTCTACAAAAAATTAATAAAAATTCTTCTAAAATTGAAATTTTGAAAAATTCAAATAATATTTTTTCAGGGTTTTTATTACTTCGCAATGATAGAAGATACAATAATTCGATTTTCATGGGTCGCTACATTTATTCTTCACGATTATTTTTCCGTTTCAAACGATTTACTGATGTCAGTAGTTTCTCCGCTGGAAGTTTTTCGGTAAGATTTTCAAAATAAGTTACTAAAAATAAAATAAATAAAAAATAAAAACTAGAATAAAAAATAAATACTTGCCAAAATAAAAATAAAAAACTTGAAAAAAAATATTAACTAAAATTAAAAACTAGAATACAAAATAAAAACCAAAATAAGAATAAAAAAGTTTAATAAAATATAAAAACGAAAATAAAATTAAAATAAATTGAAATAAAAAGCAAAAATAAAAAAATAAATTCCATTTTGTAACTGAATTTTCTTTTTCAATCAGACGTTTTGTTTGGAACTTCTTCCGATTGGAGAACGAGCATCTGAACAATTGCGGTAAGTTTCGAGCAGTAAGAGATATTTCAATAGCGCCAATAGAGAGTTCCGATCAAACGCAAATATTGCGCATGATGGATGAAGAAAATGGAGTGATTAATCGAGGCAAACGTAAAGGTATTGGTAATAAAAAAGCCAATCAAAAAGAAGACAAACGCTTATTACTTAAAGACGAAACAATTGACTTGGATGCATCGACAGTCAGTTGAGAGAACAAAGAAGCAAAAACAAAAATTTACAATTGTTAATTAAAGCACTAGTTGAATATTTCTTTTCTCTCTAAAACCACTTGCCTTAACGTTTATTCGCTCAAACAAAATGGTCACACAGCTGAATTTTAATTTAAAAAAAGGGAAGGAATTAAGAAAAACTATTATAAGTGCCTTTTTCTAGCGTTTACTGATTGAAATTACTATTTTTATTGTTCGTTGCATTTTGTTAATATGAGTAAAGAGAGAAAGAAAGTGAGAATGAGAATTAAGACGTTTGGCCAAAGAAAAAACAAATTAAATTCAATTCCCAACAAAAAGTTTCTAATTTATTTTCGATTATTAATTATTAATTTCAAGGAATAAACGAATTATCGATAATTATTATAATAATAATACAAATTATTTTTTGCATAAATAATAATAATATTAATTATAATTATTATTTGTACCAAAAAATAATAATACTAAGAAAGATTATTATTATTTATTATTATTATAACACTCAATGCCCGTAGATGAATAAAAAAATTAATAAATATTAATAATAAATATAAAAATATAAAAGAGTAAATTAAACTAATTAAAATTGAATTAAAATAATAAAAAAATGAAACAACAAATTTTAAAAGCAAAAAGAAATTAAAAAAAGCAATTGAAAAAATAAATTAACAAAAAGAATAAAAAATGTCAGTTCAATTAGTGAAATAATTAGTTAATTTCAATAAAATAATTGAATTTACTTTTAGAATTTAAAATTTCATAGTAAATAAATAAATAAAAAAATATAAAATACAATTTTTTAAAATATTATTTTTTTAATGCTAATATAAATTAAATATAATTAAATATTATTTTTAAATGTAGCATTAGAAATTATATTTCCGAAATTTGTTTGGCCAACAAAAAAATGTCTTTCTATTTGTTAAAAATATTACTTGAATGAGAATTGAGAGAGAGAGAGAGAGAGAAAATGGTAAAAAAATTATAGTTAATAATATTGTTTTTGATAATAGTGTGATATAATATATATTTTGTGACGTTTCATGTCCATTGTCTTCAGCGATTTCGCAATCCCATTGAAATAATTAAAAACATCTAAAAAGAACATTCCAAAAAAAATATCCAGACATTTTTGACTGATTTCAATTTTGCGATAATTTTAAATGTTATTTTTTCTGTTTTTTTGCAACAATAGAAATTTTTACTTTCATTAATAAAAAAACATTCATATAAAAGTTAAAACCAAATTACATGAAGAAAATCAAATAAATTATTTCATAAATCGATTATTTTTTTAATTTTTCAAAATAAGAAAATTAAATTAAATAGTAAAATTTTTTCCTAATAAAAAAATATTTTTCTTTTTCGAAACTATACAGATTTTTAAAAAAGTAAAATTTTAAATTATTACTTTGTTTACTTTTAATTTATTATAATTCTTGGTTTTAAAGTAACGTGCTTTAAGTAAAATCTCGTGACTTAATTCTGGCCATATACTTATTTAGAAGAAAAAGGCAAACTAAATTTTTATGCACGGAAAAAAAAAGTTCCCAGATGTTTCAGGAATTATTTCCTAACTCTTGGATACGTGGTAACAGCTCTGAACTAGCGACGAACATTCAATGGTAATCAATGAATGTTTGAAAGAAATTCGGGAACTGTATTAGAAAAAGCTATAAATAGTCCATTAGTCTCTTTTTCATTACTTTCTCATGTAAAGTTCATGGCACTGGCCGCAACTGTTTCTGAAATTTTCGGGAACTCGTCAAGGAATCTTGGTGCGCAGAAACTGTGCGCACCAGTCTCAACAAGTCTCACCGTCAGTAAGACTTGCGTGCCTTATATATTTATTTTATGCTGAGGTATTTAACTCGCCTGTTTAGCTCAGCTGGATAAGACGCCGGACTTCTATTCTCGGGTACACGAGTTCTGTTCCAGCCGCCGTCGATTTTTCTCTAATATGGTTTTTTCTATTTCAGAAACTTAATAAAAAATAAAAATTGTATGTGACCTTCAAGGATGTGTGCGGACGTGTCAAGGAGGGGAAGTGGGAGGGGGGAAGCAGAATCCATTTTTTCTTGCATTCGCCTAACTTTTCGATTTTCTTGTACAGTTCCCGACTTTTTCAAGAACAGTTTGCCGAGAAGCGGTGAAATAGTTATAATTTGTAGAGAAATAGTAAATTACATATTTAAACGAGGCAACCTTTAGTTATCTGTGTACTACCCGCCGTATCCAAGAGTTAAGAACGAAGTTCCCGAATAATCCTCGAACTTTTTTTTTCCGTGTGTTTAATAATTATTTTACGAAATATTTGAAAATAATTTAGTGAAAAATCTTTAAATAGTAGAATACCTTTTTTCAATATTATTTAAATATTATGAATATGATTAATAATTATTATTCTCTTGAAATTTGTTTTAGTGAAAATTTAGTCACAAATTTACATTTGTAAGAATTTTTTTACTACTTTTCAAGTAATTTTTCACTAAAAATTTAGTAAAATAAATTATTATTAATTACTACTAAACAAAATACTAACATTTTAATTAAAAATTAGTCAAAATTCTCAATAATTTTAAAAATGTTTCACCATAAATTTAGTAAGAGAAATTAACTACTAAACAAAATATTAATATTTTAATAAATAGTAAAAATCCTTACTAAACTAACTTTATTGATGAATTTTCACTAATTCAGATTTTTTTAAAAAGTAAATATTTTTTTTACAGTAAATGTAAATTTTTATTTAAATAATAAAATTAAAAAAACTGTTTACGTGCCAAATATGGGATTGTCTGTCAAAAAGATGAAAATACATATAAGTATTATATTTTGAATTAGAGATTTATCACACTTCCTATTGTTACAGTGTATTAATTTAATCGACTTTTATTGAAGATAAAAGTTATTCTAACTTTTACTCTACACCAAATATAAAAGCCATATCGATGCTGTTTTTTTATTTTTAGAATATTTCTTTAAGTCCAATAATTTGTTAAGTCGTTTTAATTATAGATTTACAAGAAAAAAAATTATAAGTATTCGTTTTCTTTCAATACTGAAATATTGTAGAAAAAAAATTGTTTACCAAAATCGACTAAAAACTGAAAAATTCCCAATTTCCAGCAAGATGAAAATTAGAATAATTTTTTTTCTGTCAAAATTGATTCAAATCGAAGAAATTTAAATTGTCTAAATAGGGTAAAGTGCGGGTATAGTCATACTAGTAGTCGGACACTTTCGTGTTTTTTGGTAAATAAATAATAATGCATTGTGATAATTACTTTAAAAAATATACTAGACGAATGTGTAAAGTTTATATTTTATGAAATTAGTGTTATTTTATAAAATAATTATACAAGAAATATTTTATTTAATATTTTAAAAATCATCGTGTCCGACTATAGATACAACCATTTCTAATATGCTTTAATTCCATTTTCCAGCAGATATCAATTAAAAAATTATCTTTTTTACTTTATAAATCCAAAATATCTGACAGATGTCCGACTATATAGAAAAAAGGGAAAAAAGTGTCCGACTACTAAAGCATTCGTAATTTTCCATTAAAATGTTTATATTTTATTAAATACTCAAGTATTTGTAACAAATTTATATGATTTTTACTCCTGAAGAACTCCTTTACCCAGGTGCGAATTTAGGTTGGCCGCCAGAGTTTGAAGGTAGGCCCAAGGTTGGCCTAACTCTGGCAAGCGAAGTTTTGGTTGCCAGAGTTTGCCCAACTTTGGCAAGTACTAGTGCCCACAGTTGGCCCGACTTTGCAAGCCAACCATTAAATGCAGAGTTTAACCAACCGTCGGGCCAACTTTGGCGACAAAGGTTGGCACAACTCATCCAAACGTAGTTTAAAAGACTTTCAGTTTCGGTTGGCCGAACTCTGGGCCACGGTTGGCCCGACGGTTGGCAAAACTCAAGAAAAGCAGTATAATTGACTTATAGTTTCTTGGTCGGCCGAACTCTGGGCCACGGTTTGCCCAACGGTTGGCAAAACTCTAGAAACGCAGTTTCATTGACTTAAACTTTCTTGGTCGGCCGAACTCTGGGCCACGGTTGGCCCGACGGTTGGCAAAACTTTGTGAAACGCAGTTTAATTGACTTACATTATTTTGGTCGGCCGAACTCTGGGCCACGGTTGGCCCGACTGTTGCAGCTTTAATATACATTTTGCGTTATGCACTCCCATGTGAGCGTAGCGTAGTGGTCAGTGTATAAGTCTTCGGTGCGTTAGGTTAGGGGTTCGATGCCAGAGAGCGTTAGATATTTTCGAAAATGTATGTATGAGATTGTGTTTAATAATAATAGGTAAAGGTTATATCTGATGTTCCCGCTAATAAATAACCTGTTAATTGTTTAAATAATTTAGTTTTTTAATAATTTTTTACCTTTGGCTGTTGAAGTTGGCCAAACTTTGAAAATTGTGGTTGGCCCAACTTACGCATCTAAAGTTGTGCAAACTTTGGCGTCAGTCTTTGGACCAACCATTGAAATGTATAGTTGGCACAACATATCCCAATGGGAAAAAAACCATTGGCGCATTAATGGCCCAATAATGGGAGCCACCATTCCATTATTGTCCCATTATTGGCACCCAATAATGGACCACTAATGGTAAAATCGTGGGATGTCCACGCCGATGCCAATAATTGGCAAACCATTATTGGCACATTATTGGCTGCCATTAAAAAACCAATAATAAAAAAAAAATTTTATTAAATAATAAATTTATTTATTTAATAATTATTTTATTTATTATTATTATTATTATTATTATTAAAAATATTAATTTTTTTAATTAATTATTTTATAGAAATGGTTATTATTTTCTATCACATCAAAACGTGAATAACCCTTTCGTTCAGAGTCTAAAAATTCCCAGTAAACGAAAACTAATTGAAATGAATTAAAAAGAATTCACAAAGAGCTTTCGTGAATCCCGCTTTGTGACAAATACGAATTGGAGCCATGATGCAATTTTCCTGAATTCGTGAAACTGTATTGAACTTCCGAACCTTCTATCCGTACCAATTCACTGGACAAGTTTTGAGCCTTTAATTTTTTTCAATTCGTTAGCACGAATTCAATGCATTCCTTGGCCATTTCTTTCGAATGCGAATTCGTTTGGACAAATTGGTACATATTGAATTAAATTCAATTGAATATACAAAGAGCTTGAGTGAATCCCGCTTTGTGACAAATACGAATTGGAGCCTACCAAAAATGTTAATTCGTTTCAATTCATTTAAATTAGTTTTTTTTTACTGGGTTATTTACCTCACATCCATCAGTGCAAAAATAGGAGAGGACGGGCAGAATAAAATTCTACAAATATTCGTGAGAATGCTGCCTCCTTATATACTTTTCAAGTTTCATGTTAGTTGCGAGAGAGTTTGAAACAACACCTCCTACGGAGCGTTGAGCGAACTACATACTTACTACATGATAATTTCTGCAGCGTCGGTAAGTAATTGTATGTAGTTCGCTCAACGCTCCGTAATAGGTGTTGTTTCAAACTCTCTCGCAACAAATATGAAACTTGAAAAGTATATAAGGAGGCAGCATTCTCACGAATTTTTGTGGAATTTTATTCTGCCCGTCCTCTCCTATTTTTGCACTGATGGATGTGAGGTAAATAATTTTTAGACTCTGAACGAAAGGGTTATTCACATTTCGATGTGATAGAAAATAATAACCATTTCTATAAAATAATTAATTAAAAAAATTAATATTTTTAATAATAATAATAAATAATAATAATAATAATAATAATAAATAAAATAATTATTAAATAAATAAATTTATTATTTAATAAAATTTAATAAAAAAATTTTTTTTTATTATTGGTTTTTTAATGGCAGCCAATAATGTGCCAATAATGGTTGACAATTATTGGCATCGGCGTGGACATCCCACGATTTTACCATTAGTGGTCCATTATTGGGTGCACGGAGAGAAGAGTTGCAGTAAATGTGACAGAACGCGTTTAGTAAATCATTTAGTGCACCGGTTAGTGGCGCCAACTGTATGTTTAGTATAATACACTACGACACCTCTCTGTTTAGTAGAATATACTGTTTGCTCAGTGTATCTTACTATCTTACTAAACAGTGCAGTAGATGGCACTGTCTGTACCGTCAGTCCAAACCTAACGATTCTGTTTAGTAGATTTAACTGCCATGTCAGTAGAATCTACTACGCCCTTCTCTCCGTGTGCCAATAATAAACCTAGAGAAAACCAATGGCTTCCAATATTGGGCCATTAATGCACCAATGGTAGACTAATGGCCATTTCCCATTGGGATGCATTGTAGGTTGGGCCAATTTCCTTATGAGTTGTCGGGCCAACCATCGTCGCCATTAGACGGCGAACCGTTATCATCTGTATGGTTGGCCCAACCTCTGGCACGAGAAGTTGGACCGACTTTGTAAAAGTTGGCCCAACTATGGGCCGACCAAAAAATCGCACCTGGGCATATATGTATAGTGTATCGGAAAAATCGTACAAGTAGAAAATGTCATTTTTAGTGAGACAAACTGATCCTTATTTCTTTTAAGTTCTAATGCTTTTTTCAATTTAAAAATAAAGTCACTGAAAGTTTTTCAGGAGAAAGAACTCTCATAAATTGAAAATGGAAATTTGTATTTACACAACTCTTTCAGAATGGTATAAAATTTTCACATATTGCAGGAAATGGCAAGCGATGAAATTTTTCTCTCTCCCTCTCACTCTCTTCCTCTTTTTTTGAAGCTTTCAATCACGTTGGCAAGACTCCTTCACTTTAGAAAAAGTTTAAAGTTATTTTACCTGTTCGTACAAATAAGTTGATAGTAGTCCAGTGAAAAATCGATTGGGGTCAGTTTGACCTCGACAAGGCGATTCCTTTTTTTTGAGAGAAAGAAAGAGAGAGAAAAATGCTAATTTTTCTTTTTCTTAAAAGAAATACTAATTACTGATTGAAATAATCAATTTCTTTAGTCAATTTTTAGTTTTTTATAGTGATTTTACTTTTTTTTATTTAATTTTGTTTTCTAAAGTTAATTTTTTCATTGTGAATTTATTTATTTAATTTTTTTCTAAAGTTAATTTTTTCATAGTTTATTTTTTTATTTCATTTTTTTCTAAAGTTAATTTTTTCTGTAGTGAATTTTGTTTATTTATTTTCTAAATTAATGTTTTAGTGTTTTTTTCTAATTTTAATTGCAAAAAAATTTAATTTTCAGTGAATTTTTTTCATATTAAAACTTTAATAAACTGTAAAAAGCTTTAATAAACTTTGAATTAAATATTCAGTACATTTTTCTGGTAAATTTAAAAAATGTAATTAATTAGAAACGAATTTTGTATGTACGCAAGGAATGCCTCATCGTTTGAAAGTATAGAAGGAGATTAAAATGTTTTCGTAGATTTTTATTTTTTTTTATTTTTTAAACTTTGATGGAATTTTCGATAAAAACGGAAAGGCCTCATTAACAACAACTTGCTTAAGCTTAGATAAAAACTGATGACTTTCTACTTCAGAGATATGATTAAAGTTCAAAGAACATTTTTTTCCGAATAAAATTGGAACATAGAAGGAGAGGATTTACAAAGTAGATCACAGTTTCATTCCCTTTCCTCAATTTTTATTTTCAAATTTAAAACTATGAAATCCCGGTGTAAAGATCTCTCGTTTCAAAAAAAAAATGAATTAAAAAATTCTCGTTATTTGACACAGAGGAAAAGTGGAAATTTTTGTTTATTTACTTAAATTAGTGTTTATTTTCTTTTTGTCTTAATTTTTTGGTAAAATTTTGATTGTAGTGGAATTTCGTTGTAAAATTATTGTATTGCGTGCGGGGAAAATTTGATTGAAGTGCTGGGAAATTTAGAAGAGAGGATTTTTTTTGTTTTTATTGAGCAATTGAAAATGTTTTAATACATATATAGGAGGGATTGATTAGCAATAAAAATGCATTTTTGATTCGGTATAAAGTGGAGAATTCCAGTAAACATAGATTTCTTCATGCACGAATGCCAATTCAATGCTGTTGCACTCAATCGATCGATGCCTTCTGTTCAAAATTACCATGTAGATTTACGCAACTTTATATAGCTTGTCGATAACATTCCAATTTTTTAAACCCAGGTGGAAAATATTTTTCAAATTGATATCAGACAAAAAGTGCAATTCTTCCCCCTTTTAAAAATATTTGTTTCTAAATTTCTAATCTACAATAAATTAAAATAAAAAATTTGGTTATTTGGGATAATTTTGCTAGTTTTGAATTATAAAATTAAGAAAAAAATTTTTAAAAAACTTTTCTTTCGAAAAAGATTGTTTTATTAGTTAATAATAAATTAAATTTGCTAATTTAATATTTCTAATATTTTTCCAAAACAAAATTTTTTGTTAGTTTTTTTAATTTTGCAATTCAAAAATTATTGCAAAATTTCCTCAAATGACCATTTTTATTAATTAAGTAAATAATAAAATTACAGAAAATAAATTTTTTTTGTTTAATTAGATAACAAGAAAAAAGTGTTAATAAATTCGTGATAAATAATGAATAAGTAATAGGGTAACTGCACCAATTGCCGAGGGTGCACCAATTGTCGAGGATCATTATTTTCGTTTTTAGATAAATAGTATAATATATAATATTTAAGAACAAAAAAAATTTCTAAATAATCTTTGTATTTTCAACTGTATATTTATATATTCAAATTTCGTAGCGATTCTACTAAAATAATTATTTAATTAATATTTTAATTCACTGTTGTGAAATTTACTCGAATCTCCATTTTCTTAATACTTCAGGTTGATTAAAACAGATTTTTAGAAATTCAAATTAAACGTATTTATAATGACTTTTTGTGTAAAAAATTATTATTATAATTTTCTACAAGAACTAAATTAATTTTGTATGCATGTTTTTTTGTTAAAAAAAAATGTTTAATATTTTTTAAAAGCAAATCATCGGTATTTGGTTCCTTTTTTTTGACAGTTCCATTTTTCGAGGTAATGACTCGAAAATTGGTGTAGTCACTTTTTTCGCTGATGCACCATTTATCGATGGTTAAGTGTTTATTTACTAAATGTCAAACATATATGCCAAACATTTATAGATACAGAGAAAAAGAAAAATAAATGCTCCAGAAATTTACATCCAACAGAAAATAATCAACTAAAAAAACGAGGAAGACCGAAAAAAATTAATAAAAAAAATGCATTATTTAAAACTAAAAAATTTTGTACTATAGTTTAATTATAATTAACCATTATATTTACAGTTTGTAATAAAAGTTTATTTTATTCGTTTACAAATTTAATGTGACTTAAATTAATTTATTTTTTCAATTAATTTCCGATTAACAAAATTGATTAAATTTAATTAACTTATTTATAAAAGTTTAAAAAACAGTTAAATAATTTTCTGTCCTGCATCATCTACTATAAAAATGTTTTATATCGATATTATAAATTATTCAATTATAGTTAAATAAATATATTTGTTTTCTGATAATGTTCTATAATATTTTTATCGAAAAAATAAATATCTACTCGATTTTCAAATATCTGTACAGGTTAATTGTTAGGTTATATTGGGTTATATGTTTAAAAATGTCATACCCTCGACAATTGGAACAGACCCTCGAGAACCCAGGTGCGATTTTTTGGTCGGCCCATAGTTGGGCCAACTTTTACAAAGTCGGTCCAACTTCTCGTGCCAGAGGTTGGGCCAACCATACAGATGATAACGGCGACCGTCTAATGGCGACGATGGTTGGCCCGACAACTCATAAGGAAGTTGGCCCAACTTACAATGCATATGTTGTGCCAACTATACATTTCAATGGTTGGTCCAAAGACTGACGCCAAAGTTGGCACAACTTTAGATGCGTAAGTTGGGCCAACCACAATTTTCAAAGTTTGGCCAACTTCAACAGCCAAAGGTAAAAAATTATTAAAAAACTACATTATTTAAACAATTAACACGTTATTATTAGCGGGAACATCAGATATAACCTTTACCTATTATTATTAAACACAATCTCATACATACATTTTCGAAAATATCTATCGCTCGCTGGGATCGAACCCCTAACCTAACGCACCGAAGACTTATACACTGACCACTACGCTACGCTCACATGGGAGTGCATAACGCAAAATGTATATTAAAGCTGCAACAGTCGGGCCAACCGTGGCCCAGAGTTCGGCCAACCAAGAAAGTTTAAGTCATTTAAACCGCATTTGACAAAGTTTTGCCAACCGTTGGGCCAACCGTGGCCCAGAGTTCGGCCAACCAAGAAAAATCAAGTCAATTAAACTGCGTTTCACAGAGTTTTGCCAACCGTTGGGCCAACCGTGGCCAAGAGTTCGGCCAACCAAGAAAAATCAAGTCAATTAAACTGCGTTTCACAGAGTTTTGCCAACCGTTGGGCCAACCGTTGCCCAGAGTTCGGCCAACCAAGAAAAATCAAGTCAATTAAACTGCGTTTCACAGAGTTTTGCCAACCGTTGGGCCAACCGTGGCCCAGAGTTCGGCCAACCAAGAAAGTTTAAGTCAATTAAACTGCGTTTCACATAGTTTTGCCAACCGTTGGGCCAACCGTGGCCCAGAGTTCGGCCAACCAAGAAAGTTTAAGTCAATTAAACTGCGTTTCACATAGTTTTGCCAACCGTCGGGCCAACCGTGGCCCAGAGTTCGGCCAACCAAAATAATGTAAGTCAATTAAACTGTGTTTCACATAGTTTTGTCAACCGTTGGGCCAACCGTGGCCCAGAGTTCGGCCAACCGAAACTGAAAGTCTTTTAAACTACGTTTGGATAAGTTGTGCCAACCTTTGTCGCCAAAGTTGGCCCGACGGTTGGTTAAACTCTGCATTTAATGGTTGGCTTGCAAAGTCGGGCCAACTGTGGGCACAAGTACTTGCCAAAGTTGGGCAAACTCTGGCAACCAAAACTTTGCTTGCCAAAGTTAGGCCAACCTTGGGCCAACCTTCAAACTCTGGCGGCCAACCTAAATTCGCACCTGGGAAATTAGCACAAGACCATCGACAAATGGTGCTTTTGCTCGATTGACTTTTAAATATATTTTTTGCTTAACAATTTAGTTTATATTAAAAAAATAAATATGAATATTAAACATTATTAAATCCTTCGTCCAAATATACAAAAATCAAATTTTAAAGTGCATTTACTTCCGAGAAAAAAAATGTCAAAGTCACATGTTGCCTAAAACCCTCGACAATTGGTACAGTTACCCTACTTAAATTCGTGACAAATAATAAAAAAGTTTTTATAAATTCGTGATAAATAAATAAAAAACTAAATTTATAAATTCTTGATGAATTAATAAGAAATGAAATTTTTTAATTTGTGATAAATAAAAAGTTAAATTCATAAATTGCGACAAATAATAAAAAAGTTAAATTTATAAATTCATGATAAATAATAAAAATTGTAATTTTAAACTATACTTGATTAAATTTTTAAATTCGTGATAAAAAAAATTAAATTTAGAAATTTGGGACAATTAATAAAAAATTAGTCTTTTTAATAATTAGAAAAATTTTTAAGTTTGGCTATTTATATTGTCTATAATTTTTGTTTTTTGTTTAAAAAAATGCAGACGAAAATAAAAATTTTTCTTTCTTTCTTTTTTTTATTAAATTTGTGGTAACTATTTAATAGTGGTTTACACGGACTTTTAAAAATACAATTTCATTTATAAAATTAAATTATCATTTGCAGTAGGGAATTAAATTCGTCGTATTTTTTTTTATTTACAAAGTATAGAATTTTCTTTTACTTACAATTTACACTAGAAGTGAAAAAGTATATTATTAATTTTCTTACCTATTTTAAAATAAAATAAAAAGTAGAAATTAAAATAAGTATTGATACGTACAACTTTGTGCTAGTTTTCCTTTTTTTTAACTTAATTATAAGTATTTGCAAAACTCGTAATTAGAGAAATGACTAATTCAATTGCTGTGTTAATAATTCTTTCTGTTTTATTAGAAATTATTTTGTTTTATTAATAATTATTTTTTTTTGTCAATAATTATTTTCTGTTTATTTTTATGTCAATTTTCATAGGGTAAATGCACTAGTAGTCGGACACTTAAGGATACGATCTTATATTATGCTTATTTTCTTGAAATTACAAATAGCTACTGTGTTTATAAGCACATTATCAATTACCCAGGTGCGATTTTTTGGTCGGCCCATAGTTGGGCCAACTTTTACAAAGTCGGTCCAACTTCTCGTGCCAGAGGTTGGGCCAACCATACAGATGATAACGGCGACCGTCTAATGGCGACGATGGTTGGCCCGACAACTCATAAGGAAGTTGGCCCAACTTACAATGCATATGTTGTGCCAACTATACATTTCAATGGTTGGTCCAAAGACTGACGCCAAAGTTGGCACAACTTTAGATGCGTAAGTTGGGCCAACCACAATTTTCAAAGTTTGGCCAACTTCAACAGCCAAAGGTAAAAAATTATTAAAAAACTACATTATTTAAACAATTAACACGTTATTATTAGCGGGAACATCAGATATAACCTTTACCTATTATTATTAAACACAATCTCATACATACATTTTCGAAAATATCTATCGCTCGCTGGGATCGAACCCCTAACCTAACGCACCGAAGACTTATACACTGACCACTACGCTACGCTCACATGGGAGTGCATAACGCAAAATGTATATTAAAGCTGCAACAGTCGGGCCAACCGTGGCCCAGAGTTCGGCCAACCAAGAAAAATCAAGTCAATTAAACTGCGTTTCACAGAGTTTTGCCAACCGTTGGGCCAACCGTGGCCCAGAGTTCGGCCAACCAAGAAAGTTTAAGTCAATTAAACTGCGTTTCACATAGTTTTGCCAACCGTCGGGCCAACCGTGGCCCAGAGTTCGGCCAACCAAAATAATGTAAGTCAATTAAACTGTGTTTCACATAGTTTTGCCAACCGTTGGGCCAACCGTGGCCCAGAGTTCGGCCAACCAAGAAAGTTTAAGTCAATTAAACTGCGTTTCACATAGTTTTGCCAACCGTCGGGCCAACCGTGGCCCAGAGTTCGGCCAACCAAGAAAAATCAAGTCAATTAAACTGCGTTTCACAGAGTTTTGCCAACCGTTGGGCCAACCGTGGCCCAGAGTTCGGCCAACCAAGAAAGTTTAAGTCAATTAAACTGCGTTTCACATAGTTTTGCCAACCGTCGGGCCAACCGTGGCCCAGAGTTCGGCCAACCGAAACTGAAAGTCTTTTAAACTACGTTTGGATAAGTTGTGCCAACCTTTTTCGCCAAAGTTGGCCCGACGGTTGGTTAAACTCTGCATTTAATGGTTGGCTTGCAAAGTCGGGCCAACTGTGGGCACAAGTACTTGCCAAAGTTGGGCAAACTCTGGCAACCAAAACTTTGCTTGCCAAAGTTAGGCCAACCTTGGGCCAACCTTCAAACTCTGGCGGCCAACCTAAATTCGCACCTGGGACATTCCAAATTTCGAACCATCGAAATTTGCTCAAGAGGCGACAACCGTCTGGAAGAAAGCAGATATTTTCACAATACAATACAATACACTATCTCATTAGTGTAAACAAGAGGACTAATACCCAACCATTAAGGACAACAAGCAGAAGGCCCCTTTTCGTCTAGCGCTCAACACAATTGTGATTGGACAACAGATTATCATCACACCACCAGTATTTGTTATTCTCTAAGTAAGATTCATAATTTTTGTACTCATTGTATTTTTGTCAACTCTTTTCTTTCTTGTTGGTTTTTAAATAAATTATTCTCTCAATACATTTAGTAGGCTCATTGACTTATCCTCATCCCAAATTAGATTCATTTATGAAACTAATTTAAAACGAGGAACGTTAGGTATATTTAAAAAGGTTTCTCGTTTTGACGTAACACTACTATCAAATAAATATTTACTTAAATCAAATAAATTTTATTTAAGTCAATTAAATGGTGTGTTCAATTTAAATACTGAAATTATTGTTTCAAATCAATTTTATTTGACACAATAAGGGCATGTCCCGTTATGTTTCTTAAATAAATAAATAAATAAATAATTTCAGTATTTTAATAAGAAAATAACATTTATTTGATAATTGACAAGTAATTGAATTTAATTATTTGAATGAAATAAATTTTTTTCAGTATAATATTCATTATTATAATTACTAGCAAAAAAAGTTGATTGTTACAATTAATATTTTTGTATTTTGTTAATTGTCGTATAATTTAACAGTAGAAACAAAACAAAAAATTTGAAAGAAAGAGAAAAGTTATTCCTTCAAGTTCTAAGATTCCAAAACTGGTGTTTCTTTTATTCGATCGACCTGATTAAAACGTACGAATCGATTCCTTTTTAACGAGAAAAATCGAAGCTTTCTATAATTGAATAGTAAAGAGGAAATTGCAGCAGCATTGCATATAACCAGAAATTCACAACCAGAATTCGAACAAAAATATCGTTAAAGTATACGCATCGAAATATATTAAACGAAAAACATTTTTTCTTATACAAGAATTTAACTAATACACCTCCAAATAATAAATAATAAAAACAATAAAAATTATATTTATTTAGATGCGATACTAAATATTTTTCTCATTGGCGATTATTTTTAAGTGCAAAAAAAAGTTGTAACCCAATTTTTTTTTTTAGAATACTTTTGTTTTTTGCAGCGAATTTTTGAAAATCTGCAAAATTTGAAAAAAAATTGTTATTACCATACTAATTGCGAGTCGAAATTTTTTAATGATTGTTTTTTACTCTCGGCAATTATCGTATCATCAGAATTTGTATAAATTTTCTTTTTTTCATATCCTCTCTAAAAAAATAAAAATATATTGGAAAAAATAGGGAATGGAAAAACTAACACTACCATTTTTTTCATTCTTTCAAAATCTACCTAATTTGATTAATTAATTCAATTTTCAATTTCATGAACGATAATTTAATTTATAATTTAAGTATAATAATAATTTTCGGTAATTAATAATAAAAATTAGAATCTTTAAACGTTTCTGAAAAGAATAATCGTTATTTGTTTAGAATCAGAACGCGATAACTGTGTCGTTTCGCATGTGTGGAATCAAGCCCTGACCTAGACTCTGTAAATTGATTCGAGATCTCGCGTAAAACAACCCTTTTATCCGCGTTGCGACGAAGTCAAAGATGCACTCAGTAACAGCTGCATTATCGAAGTTTCCGCATCATCTCCTCTCTCTCACTCATACCCCCCCTCTCACCATTTCTCTCCTTCTCTTTTTACCTCCCTATGAAAAATATTTTTGCTTCAAACTGCGTTATTTTGAGAAAGTGTTTAATACTCAAACAAAATATGCAATTTAATGAATACAAAACATTTTCTAATTTAATTTACAAAAATAAAAAAAAAAGTAAATGTCCTGTTGACGTCAAATCTAAAAGAGTGAGATACTGGAGGAGTGGATTTTTTTGACGTCATTCAGTGACTATATAAAAGAAACGGTTCTAAATTTTTATTTTTAATTTTTGTATGTTTATTATTATTATTCTTATTATTATTATTATTATTATTATTATTATATAATATTTTAATATATTTTTGTATTTAAAATAAAATTTTTATTGTCATTATAAAATATTATTATTACACGGAAAAAAATTTTTACTGTGGGGAACAGCTAATTTCAAAAATAAATAACATAAAGAATCTATTCAACTAAAATGAATGATTTCTAATGCAGTAGTCAAACTGTTTCTCTGATATAGAGAAAATGAATTTCACTGGTCAGCCATATTGGAAATATTTGACAGTTTACCATTCTCATAGAAATTTCTCTAAAATCACAAATGTCAAATTTACATTTCTTACCTCTAAATACGTATTAATTTACTAATTTTACATTTTATTAGTTATAATATAAAAAATATAATTAATAAAATTTGAATATACGCTTTGAACATTAATTTAAAAATGTTTTCATTCATCATTTTCATTTTCGCTAGATCAGCGAAAATGGATTATCGATGGAGCCAAATCAGTGAAACTTATAGCTATTATAGTGATTGTTATCTCTACTTTAGTAGAACTTTTTTTAGCGTGTACAGTTATTAATTATTACTACCTATATAGGGTAGGGTGGGGCATTACTATTCGCGGGGCGAAACTATATTCTATAGTCCTGGAGAGAAAACTATTCATCCGATTAAAGTTCTTTTTACACTGTATACTTGTCATGTGAAATGAACATTGTACGCCACATTTGAGCTTCTGGCGCCATCTATCATCATAGGAGTTAGGTACTCAAATGTGATTTTGATATACTCGCTTACTTGTTTTCACTCATTTAGTCTGCCATTGTAAATAGTGATAAATGGTCTGAAAAATTATTTCTAAAGTCAAATTTAGTGCTGAACACGAATATCATAATGGATATTTGATATTCTATTGTTCAAAAATTTTACAAGTGTTTTTTCAAAAAATGTGCGGCGGTTGTGGCGAAACTATTCGCCCACTGATGACAGCGAAAACTACGAAACAGTGTATTTTTTTGTGTGTTTGTTTTTAGGTTAGAATGATAAGTAATTGGAAGAGAAAAACTCATCCAATTAACAAATTAATTTTTATACTTTTTTTTTGGTATTATATCATTACACTGTAAAAAAAGGGAGTTAAATTTTAACTCCCCCGGGGGGTCTATAAAAGTCTCACCCATTGGGGAGTTAATGCCAGGGGAGTTAAATAAAGAGAGTTAAAATTTAACACCCAAATGCTAACTCCCCATGGAAAAAATAACTCGCGCGGGTGTTGAATAAAGGGAGTTAGAAATTAACTCTCTTTTGGAGTTGATTTTTAACTCGAAAAATTTAACTCCCAACTCCCGAGTCCGTTAGCTCCCTAAATTTTTTACAGTGTAGTCATTATTCATAAAATATTTCTCTTTTTAAAGAAATTGTATTAAAAATGGAGACTAACAATAGATATAGTAAATGAAGTAGAGAATTGTTTATAACATTTAAAAATTAAATAATAGACAATTACAGTAAGTGTGCATTAGATTTTCATATTTAGTACCTACACTGTAAAAAATTTTGGGAGTTAACGGACTCGGGAGTTAGGAGTGAAATTTTTCGAGTTAAAAATCAACTCCAAAAGAGAGTTAATTTCTAACTCCCTTCATTCAACACCCGCGCGAGTTATTTTTTCCTTGGAGAGTTAGCATTTGGGTGTGAAATTTTAACTCTCTTTATTTAACTCCCCTCACTGAGAAAACTGGAGAGTCAAATTCAGAGGTTCAAAAAGTGTATGTTTCCTTTGCTTATGAAGAGAGTTAAATAGTCCTTCTAAAATAAATTTTGAATTGATAATGGAAATCTACTTGTATATTCTCTCCCATTATATCTGAGGGTTAAAAGTTGCGCAGAAAATGTGTACGATCTGATGCGCGCGAAATTATTTTTCTGACATTTTATGTATTTAATTTAGGGGTTAGGTTGCCATATTTATTCATTTCGCGCCGGATAAGGAAGGGATTTCTCAAGATGGTTAATTTGTCCCTCTGTTAGAGAAATGGCACGAATATCTGTCAATGGTGAATTTGAACATTTAGATTGTTATCCAATAGCTAACTCTCAAATATCAACGATTTGTCCCTCCAGATGTTTAGTCCAATACTCCAGTTTTCTCAGTGCTGGCATTAACTCCCCAATGGGTGCGACTTTTATAGACCCCCTGGGGGAGTTAAAATTTAACTCCCTTTTTTTACAGTGTAACGATTGAAATCTAGAAATATCGCAAACCTATGAAAATAAACAAAATTGCTGACGAAGGGAATCGAACCTACGACCTACGGACTTACAGACTAACGCTCTAACCACTATGCTAATGACACATTTTTTTTTTTTATATGCTTTTTATTAATAACAGAACAATATATACATATGAGAATTAACGATAAAGCAAATGAGAACGTCAATAACAATTTCTTTAATTTGTACAATGGTCAAGACGGCAGCATACAAGCTGCACTCGCAGACACAACAATTAATACACACAACATCACAAAAAAAAACACCTGACCGGACATTCATGTCCCATTCATGGTCAAGGGAATCACAAAAGAGTCCCGACACTTACATAAATTTGCAGATCATAACAAAAAAAGACAGAGATATAAGTTATCAAACTGTGTAGAAAAAGTTAGATCTGGTCACTTTTCTTGCTAATGACACATGTGTACAGTAAAGTATTAATATCTCAGTATCATTCAGACATACAATTATTGAATCAAAGATGAGAAAAAAATAGGGATACGTTAGAATAAGTAATAAATTGAATTAAAATAAATTAAACTAAATTTTTAATAATAGAATTAAATAACTTTACTTATTGCATTTAACATTTTACAAGTGGTAATTTTTTTATAATTTTTTATTCTTAGTAAGAAGTATAATAGTATTTTAATAACCAAATTATTGTTTAAATTGAAGTATAAATTTTGTTTATAATTTTAATTTGTTTAAATAATTTATTATTTATTAAAATTAAACAATTATGTTTAATTATTATTAAATTTAATAAAAATAAAAAATGAACAACTGAAAAGTAAAATATTAATGTTTTGAATAAATTTATATTTATAAACATTCATAAACTTTTTTTATAATTTTTTTCAAGTTTATGTCAAAAAAGCAATGTTGGCAAAGAGCGTCGTGAACAATAATTTTTCTATACTCAGCCAGCACTTGCCGCCGTGGCTTGTCCAAGCTTTGGCGAAACAAAAATTCTGTACTGCGCCAGCACTAATTGTCGAGGCTCGGCTAGACTACGCCGAACAATCGTCTGAGTACTAAGCCAGTGGTGAACATCGGCACTACACTGGCATTTCCCATTGGGTATTTATTATTTACAATTATATATTATTTTATTTACTTACTGTTTCTATTCATTTACTAATTTCAATTATTTAATATTTTATTGTTTCGATTCATTCATTAATTTCAATTATTTATTATTTTTATTCATTTATTAATTTCAATTATTTATAATTTTATTGTTTCTATTTATTTGATAATTTTAATTATTATTTATTTACTGAAAATTGAAAAGAACTCATATTTTTTCCCTAGAAGTCAATGACTAGAAACAATAAATACCAGAAAAAAATTGTTAACGTTGCTTTTACTATTTGCAAAGTGAAACCTGAACGATCTGAAATTTCTGCGTTTTCGCAATTCTTACTATTTATGCGGAGAGTAAATTAATTTTGCTATACGTTCAAAGTAAATTTTACGAACTTTTACTAAAATTTACTTATTTTGAAATAAAACAGTAAAATTAACTTTTGCTTTCTCGTAAATTTTACTACTTTTGGAGAGTAAATTTTGCAAATTTCTTTCAATTCCTGCTATTTTGTGTGCATTTCTCCCAGTTTTGCCTGAAAAAAAGTAATTTTTATTTCTATTTACAAAAATAAAAATTTAACTTTGATTGGAATTTTTTCATCCTTCTTGCTTTGAAAATTTTACTATTTTCAGAGAGTAAATTTTTCTACTTTCCAATTAAATTTTTACACGCACCCAGAATAAAAATACATATTTAACTCGCAGAGAAAACTTAACTCTTTATTTATTTCAAAGAAATTTTATTAACTTCAAATAAATTTTATTTGTTGCAATTTCAAAGAAATTTTATGTGCTTCAAATAAATTTGTATTTGCCTGCACGAGCAATTCCATGTGAAGTGATCGACGATTTTTGGACATTGTTAGCAATTTTCTTGAAACTTTTTTTCCTTGTAGCTATAAGGATAAGATATGATAAAGTGAAGGCGATTTTGAAAATTTCGAAAAAATTTTGAAAATATTCAAATTTGAAAATTTATGTACTAATTTTTTAAAATTAAGATAACTCCGGTTTTTTCAATATTTTTTCAAAAATTTTTTTTTCAATTTCTCAGTATAACTAGTACTTTTTAAATAAATTTTTTAGAAACAAAAATTTTTAGAAATTATTAAAAAATTTTCAAAAAAAAATTTTTTTTTTAATTTTTTGAAAAACACCCCCCCTCCGATTTTTTTTATTTTTTTTATAATGATAGCCAAAAGTAATAAGAAAATTTTCGTAAAAGTTTTATAATGGGATCGCGATAACTTTTCGAGAAATCAACGAAAAAGTCTATGGCGCCCCGTTGAGACTGACGCGCTCACGTACGTATGTCCAAGAAGTTGGCAACGCCATTTCATTTTTTCTCAACAAAATTTTGATAAAACTAAAAAACGAAAATTGTGCTACACTTGAAAACGATAACAAATATTGTGCTGAAAAAAAATTAAAATATTTTTTAAAAATTAAAAAAAATTTCTTATTATACTTCAATTTTTTTGAACATTTTTCCAAAAATCAAAATTTTGAAAAAATAAATTTTGTGCTGAATTGTTCTCAGCGAGGACAATAAAAAAAGTGTATAACAGTTTTTGAAAAAGTTAATAATTATTCAAGAAAATCATATTTTTTGAGTCTAAAATTTTTTGAATATTTTTCAAAAATCATAATTTTGAAAAAATAAATTTTGTGCTGAATTGTGCTCGGCGAGCACAATAAAAAAGTCTAAAAAACAATTTTACAACAGTTTTACAACAGCTCTATCTCATTCATTGCAATGAATAGAATTGTTTTAATTAAATTACTATTTTAGCTATATGTGATTTTAATATTATGTACCTGCATACTTCTAAAAAAATAGTAGCCCACAATTCCCTGAATGCTTCATTTTACAAAAAGCTTTGTATTATTTTTTTATTTAAATTTCATGCAAATTTTTTGTGGAGTCGAAGTAAAAGAAAAAGAAACAATATATATTAAAATTTTTTTTAACTAGGCAATTCTTCTAAATTCTTGTAAAAACTTGAACGCCCAAAATAAATATTTTATTGCAATTTTCAGTTGGTTGTTGTTTATGACTTATAGGTAATTGGGAAATACTGTAAAGTTATGAAATGCTAATGAAAAATTTACTTTTGACAAACAAAAGAAAATAAAAAAATTGGATGATCAAAAATTTTTAAAAATTGTTAAATAATGGAGGTGACCCACAATTCCCCAATTTCCTCTATGATTATTCTCAAATAATTCTTTAACTTTTTGAAACATTGTTTTGAGACTGTATTATTGTGCTCACGAGCACAATTCGGGACAAATTTTATTTTTCCAAACTTTTGATTTTTCAAAAAGGTTCAAAAAGTGTGATTTTTTTTAATAATTATTAACTTGTACAATTGTTCTTAGACTTTTTTATTGTCCTCGCTGAGAACAATTCAGCACAAATTTTATTTTTTCAAAATTTTGATTTTTGAAAAATGTTCAAAAAAATTGAAGTAGAATAAGAAATTTTTTTTAATTTTTAAAAAATATTTTAATTTTTTTCCAGCACAATATTTGTTATCGTTTTCTAAGTGTAGCACAATTTTCGTTTTTTAGTTTTATCAAAATTTTGTTGAGAAAAAATGAAATGGCGTTGCCAACTTCTTGGACATACGTACGTGAGCGCGTCAGTGTCAACAGGGCGCCATAGACTTTTTCGTTGATTTCTCGAAAAATTATCGCGATCCCATTATAAAACTTTTACGAAAATTTTCTTATTACTTTTGGCTATCACATTAAAAAAAAATAAAAAAATCGGAGGGGGGGTGTTTTTCAAAAAATTAAAAAAAAAATTTTTTTTTGAAAAATTTTTAATAATTTCTAAAAAATTTTTTTTCTAAAAAATTTATTTAAAAAGTACTAGTTATACTGAGAAATTGAAAAAAAAATTTTTGAAAAAATATTGAAAAAACCGGAGTTATCTTAATTTTAAAAAATTAGTACATAAATTTTCAAATTTGAATATTTTCAAAATTTTTTCGAAATTTTCAAAATCGCCTTCACTTTATCATATCTTATCCTTATAGCTACAAGAAAAAAAAGTTTCAAGAAAATTACTAACAATGTCCAAAAATCGTCGATCATTTCACATGGAATTGCTCGCACATAAATTTTATTTTTCTCAAATAAATTTTATTTCCATCAAATAACAATAATTTTATTTGTGCCAAATAAAATTGTAAACAAATAATTTAGTCGGCTCTGAGACACCTACTACTGTATTATTTGACTCAAGTAAATTATAATATTTGCTTCAAATAAAACTTTTCTTTCTATGCAGCAACATTTATTAAAAAAATTTACTTATTCGGAATTAGCCGAAGTAAAAATCCCTCTTCCTCCCAGTTTTTTTTTCTATATATGACCAGAAAAAAATACTGTTCCAAAAATTTTTTTTTCTAACATTAAATCAAAATTGTAGAGAAACTTTTTTTCTTTTTAATAGTTTAATACCAAAACCTCGTTTTCTCTCCATATAGGCGTATATAGAAAAATCAAAAAACCCTCTGCACATGAAAAATCCATCAATTTCTGACCGTTTTCTTTCCTCCTCCCCCCAGCTTTTCTCTAACATTCATTCAACAAAGTATCCCCCGAAGCAAAAATCACTAATCTCTCTCCCCTCTTTTTTTCCGTACATCATCCGAACTTTAAAAAAAATCCAAAGGGAGCGTACAAACAACAAAAAAAAAGTCAAAAGAGAAACTCTTTCGTAATTCAGAAATAGAAAAAAAGAAAAAAAGAAAACGAGAGAGAGAGAGAGAGAGAAAGGGAGAATTCGAGCGTCAACGTAACCCTGGTGTCAGCTCCAGGTGCACATCTCCTCATCATGAAGATTTCGCGAGCATCAGCAATCATATAGTGACGATGAGGAGAGCGCGTGCGTGCTCTTTTGCGCCCATCTCTCCTCTGTAAGGCACGCTCCCCCTTTCTCTCTCTTTTGGGTTCAGTACTGAAAAGGGGGTTAGTACAGAGAGAATCAGGGGGCAAGAGGAAAACGGGTGGGGGCAACGGAGGGCAATATCAGGTGGAAAGCACGAAACCTCTACTCTCTCTCCCTCGTGCTTTCTCACTCGCACTCACTCTCTCTTTGCCCCCACTCCTGGGGCGTGAGTGAAAAAGAGCGAGAGGAACGAAGAGAGAGAGGGGGTGGCAGTAGCGGCTGGCTATTGATTTCAAGGGCTTCCTTAGCCCCCCCGCCTTGCTGCGGTGTGCCTGTCGGCTTCAGGTCGCCCCCAATCGTTCCCAGCACCCTTAAGCTAGAAACTAAGATTTTCCCTCCCTCCCCCCTTCCAACTCACTAATAATTAGTCCCTTCTGCCCTCCATCATCCCCCCAAAAAAAATTCATTTTTTCCCCGCAAAAAAACAATTATTTGCAACAAAAAAAAGTTCCTTTCGTCAAAATAAAATTTGCTGTTAAAAAAAGGTCAAAAATAGTGAAAATACTGAAAAATAGTGAAAAAAATAAAGAATAGAAAAAAGGGGAGAAAATCGTAAAAATCGCGAGTATAGTCGCGATTTTCTCCATAGAAGAGAGAGAGAGAGAGAGAGACTCGAAACGGGAGAGTGATTTCGCGACCCGAATGGAAGGGTGCGAGGTCACCAGAATCTGGAAGGATCCCCCTGATACGGCACTGCGCGACTCAGCCCGAGCGGGGGTGAGCCGTCGCCGCTTGCGATACGTCGAACTGGCTACCCCTGTTGGGGCGTCTCCTACCCCACATACACGAGTTTAAGTCTCGACCCGGAGAGAGAGGGACAAAACGATCGAGAGAGAGGGAGAGAGAAAAACCGCGAGGGTGAAAGCGCAAGGGAGAGAACGAGAGAGAGAGCGAAAAACCCCGAGAACAAGAGAGACAGACTAAAACCGTGAGAGAGGGAGAGAGAAAGAGAGACACCACCGCCTTTAGCTTCGATTTGACCATCGCAAAGAGACTGTGCGTGTGCAACAATCCGGTGCCTCTGTTCATCGGGCCGTCGTCATCGTCGCCGCCGTCGTCGTGGTCATCAGTGTCGCGCGACTCACTAAAATCGGCGACGATGTCCAATGTCAATATCGCGTGTGCCTCGCGATTTATTATGTGATCATCGTTTTACTAAAAAAAATAATATATACACCCACTCTCTATACACTCCAAAATACAACGCCCAGTGTCCTACCCGCAGGGGGAACAGCCTCAAGAATAATGTCCCCAAGTCATGGATTCAACATCTCTTCATCAGAAGATCGTATTCACTATCATCGTAAATACCACACTAGTCAATGTTTACTTTTTACACTGACTAATAATGGGAATTTCAATCAATTTTGACAACACTGCCAAGAAGGAGAAAAGTTTTAATATATAAAATAACCGAGCTGCCTAGAAAAAAAATCACACACACAGTCTCTCTCTCTATATACATATATATATATAGAGATACATTACCGGTGAGTGCATCTGTACTGAACAAATATCTAACCCCCGGGGATTTACACCTAGCGAAAAATTTTTCTTGCTTAGTAACCAGATCAATTTCTCCCTTCCTGATTTTTCCGCCTTTTTTCATTTTTGAGAGAATGAGAAAAAATTCTTTTTTCAGAATTAAATTCTTGTGTTGTAGAAGAATCCGTTTTGCAGGGATATGGCCCTAAAAAAAGTATGTCAGTCGGGGATGGAATTTGCACCTTGCGTTTATTCAATATGGTTTTTTTGGCATTGTTTCTACGATAGAGGGCAAAATATTTGTGAAAAGTATGTGGAAATAATTAATGTTGATGAATTATGCAAAAAAGAAAGTGATGGTAATGGAAAAATTGCATTCTAGTATGAAAATAAGTAGAGTTGTAGGGAAAATGATTAATTTTCTGGTGAAAATACTTGCTAGTAGTACAAGTAATATGGTGGTAGTAGTATGGTGATACTAAAAATACTCCACTTACTAAAATTATTGCTATAAATAGAACACGTACTAAAAATAGCTTCCTTGCTAAAAAAAGTACACGTACTAAAAATAGTATTGTTGCCATAAATAGTACTCTTGCTAAGAGTAATTTTGCTATAATTCGTATTATTTGATATAAATAGTATACGTACTAAGAATAACTATGCAGTGATTCTAAAAATAGTTTTTTTTTAAATAGCCTACTTGCTAAAAATAGTATTATTGCCATAAATAGTACACGTACTAAAAATAGTAAAATTTGTCTACTTATTAAAATAGTATTATTCACACAAATAGTACATTTGATAAAAATAGTATAATTACTATAATTAATACACTTGCTAAAAATAGTACACGTACTAAAAACAAACTTATTACTAAAAATAGTTTATACTAAAAAATAGTATAGTTGTAATCAGTCAAATATCCCTAGTGTGTTACTAAATATAATCTTAACAATAACAACAATAATAATAATAGTAGGGGAGACTGGGGCGAAAAGTTAAACTACCAAAACCGTTAAAATTCATTATCTTTCGAACGAAAATAGTTAGAGCATTGCAATTTTAATTATAGAAGGGTGTTATCACCCTAAATAAATGTCCGGAGTTGTGTGCAATTCTGTTTATTTTTGTGGTGTCAATATTAAAAGTTTTTTTTCAACCTACTTTTGAAAATTTTTTCGAAAAAGAAAATATCAGCTTTTAAGTATATTTTTTGCATTTTTTCTCACCGCGATTTTTTTACTTCATTATTTGGGTCCCCTGAAGAGATACCTACATGTATTTTCTAAATATCTTTAGTCAGATTTTTTATATTTGTTGTTAAAGCCAAAAACGCACCCTGGGGCGAAAAGTTAAATAATGGGTGGGGCGAAAAGTTAAATGTATTTTTACATGTTGTTAAAAATTTTTTTTTTATTTTTCGTTTTTTTGGGTTTATTTGTTTAAACATTATTTATTTGACATTTGGCAAGTACTCTGTCAAAAAATAAGCCGGTTCACGTGAAATAAACCAAAAAATTTTTTTTTTTTTTGAAATTTCAATTTTTTAACTTTACAACTATTCTAAAGCTTTTGTCAAATAAACAAAGATCTTTTATTTACTAAATTACTTGTTTACGTATACTTTAACTTATCTACTATTTATCACCTATCAGAAAATAGTGTTAGTAGGCTAAAAATAGAATTTAACTTTTCGCCCCAGCATGGGGCGAAAAGTTAAAAAAAACAAAATTTTCAAAAAAGGACAAAACATGTATTTTTTGCGAAAATATCAGGAACTTTTTTATTGAAAGTTGTACAGGACAAGTTGCCCTACAATATTGATATACAAATATTTGCATCTAAGCGGCTTATATTGCCCAAAAAAAATCATTTATGCAAAATTTAACTTTTCGCCCCAGTCTCCCCTAAATTCAATATTTGGAAGCCATAAATTATATAAATAAAAGATGTTTAAAATCATTTATTTAAATAATAATAATAGTACAGTGAGTTCTCGCGAGTCGTTCAATTCTCGAAAATTTTCAAGATCATAACACTCACGAGTCGTTCAACGCATAAGCCACGCCTCCAAGGCGATTTCAGGGATGTGTGAAACATATTTATCGCCCCGAAAGACACAATATTCAATGGCTTTGGTCCGTTTAAATTACACAGGACTGAGCACCGGCGCGCGCATGCTAGAAATTGAACGACTCGTGAATCGGACACTGATCAGCTGTTGAACGACTGGCGAGTTTGAACGACTCGTGAGTTGAACGACTCGCGAGAACTCACTGTAATTAAAATCATAAAATTAATAAATAATTATACTTTGGTGAAGTTCACAAATATTAATAATCAACGATTTAAAAGAAAAAATAATTTTCTATTTTAATTTTTATATATTTTTGTATAAAAAGTTATTTGCATAGTTTTTTTATGAATAATTTAAAACAACCATTTTTAAACAAAACTTTTAATATTTTGGTAAAGAAAAATACTTTTTCTTTGTTTCAATTGTTAATCATAAACGTTATGAACTTAACTGACTTGTAATTATTTAATTTATTAAATTTAAAAATAATAAATAACTAAAAAAAACAAAATAAAAAAAAAACCGGACAAGTGCGACTTGAGCTCGTACTAAAACCGAGGTTTCCGTACCCGTACTGAATTTTTCTTGAAGTCTAAATATAAAAATATATATACGAATATAAATCTGCAGTTCACTAGGTCAAGAATTGTAACCTCCAGGGATAAGTACACACTTTTTTGACTAAATTTTCAAAAATATCAATTTTTTCGTTGAGAACCATATAAAGATCAACTCCAAATATTTTTGCTATATTATTCCTAAAATCTACACTTGAAAATACATAAATAATGCAAAACTGCAGTCCACTAAGCCAAGAATTATGAGCGCCAGGGGGGTAAAATCTTTTTTTTTTACTAAATCGTACAAAATTTCTAGTTTTTCGCTAAAAAAATTTAAAGATCAACTCCAATCCTTTTCTCTGTATTTTTTCTGTAATCTACACGTGAAAATAAATTAAAATGCTAAACGCCAGTCCACTAAATTAAGAATTGAGAGAACCAGCAAGGGTTAAAGTATTTTCGAGCTTGCAAAAAGAGATTTTAGTTTTTCGATGAAAACACCATGAAGATCAATTCTAATCATTTCCGCTATATTTTTCCTGTAATCTACTCGTAAAAATACATAAGTATGACAATTTCCAACTTTCTAGGTAAAAAACTTTGGGCGCCAGGAGAGGGGTACATGCCATTTTTTGCGAAAAACGGCCAAAATTTGATGTTTTTCGCGGAAAACTCTATGAACATCAATTCCAATCACGTTCGCTATATTTCTCCTGTAATCTACGGGTGAAAATACATACGTGTACTAATTTTTAGCTCTCTAGATGAAAAATGAAAAACTGAATAATAAAAATAGTTATTAATTTACAAAAAGAAACGGGAAAATAATAATAACAATAATAAATAGTTATAATAATTAAAACTGTTATTGTTACTAAAATAATTAAAGTTGTACTAAAAGAAGTAATAATGGTACTCAAAAAATAACTACAGGTTAAAAAATAGTAAAAGGTAAAAGTTAAAATTTGAAAATGATAAAATAAAAAAAAATTAATTCATAAGAAAAATAATTTTAAAAAATTAAAAATAATAAATAATTAAAAAAATTGATGATTAAAGAAATTTGTAAGCAAATTGAATGGACTTATTGAATTTAATGAATGGAAATGCAGTGCTAACAGAGACTTATGTGGTACAGGAAAGAATTTTTATTAAAAAATTTAAATGAAAGATAATAATTTAAGATGAGAGAGTTTCTTTAAAAACAATTGAAAACAAATATCCCTTTCCTCCAAGCAAATATTTTTGTTCATTGTTGAAGGAAAAATTTTCTTAAAATCTAAGAAAATATGATCGAAAAATTAAAAAACGAATATTTTTGGAAAACCAAAAGAAAACAAGTCTTTGTAAGAGCGATTCATGGTCTTTTTCTTTTATAAACAAATTATGTCTAGAGGGGAAAAATTATTTTCTGAAGAAAGTATGTAATATTTTTTAAAACTGAAAATTTGAATTACTAAACAAAAAGAAAGTTAAAAAAATATTTTTCTTTTAATTGTGGAAATATATTGTTTAATGGAATTTCTATGTGTTCTCCAGTTAACTAAGTAACTAAAACTACAGAAATATTTTTTTATAAATAGGTAAATAGTTAAATAAAAACCTAAAGAAATGTAAAAATATAAAAAAAAATAAAATTAAATAAAATAAAAATTTTAAAAAATAAGAATCAAACTAAATAAAAGTTAAACATTTAATTTAATTAGATATACCCCAGTGGGAAATTTGCAACCGGCGCGGATCCTCGCCTGTACCGACGCCGGAGTAGTGGTACTGGCTGGGAACCGCCTGCCTACCGCCCGAGAACTGGTATTCTACCAAAAGATGACTTGGCCAGGAGCTGGCTGGCCATCCGTCTCGGAACTGGCATTCTACCGCCCGGTAACCGGCCGCGGGCCGCGAAGAGCCGTTCCGTGTATAATTCAACCGGCTGGGACCCGGCACTGTACCGACTGCGGATCTTTCATTTCCTAGCCAGATGTGCGCTGGCAATGCTGGCATTCTACCGCCTGACAACCGGCTCGGATCAAAATGATAATTTCAACAAATATCAATAAAAAAATAATAATTAATTGCAAAAGATAAATACGGATGACAATTCATTGACAGTTCACTTTACACATTTTTTTATACACTTAACGGTATTTTTTTATATTCACATTTGAAAAATCCTAACGCTTGGGGGTACGAACCTACGCCTAACCGAATATTTACGCACCGAAATCACGCACACTAACCACTATGCTACGCTCGCATGGAACTCTCAAATCTTAAATGCTTTCAAGTCTCACTAGCTAAAATGAAAATTGTAAAATTACTACGCGGCAATAAATAATAAAATATTTTAATATTTCGTTTAAAAAGGAACTTGTTAAAATTGTTATTTTATTATTATATTTTTTAATATTTTATTACGTAATTATTAATAATTGAATGTAATTTGAATGCACAACACATTTTTTTAATTATTTAATTTGCAGAAAAGTGTCAATAAATAATTACTTAATATATTGTTTAAATTAAAAAGAGATTATTAATTAATTAACAATAAATAAATTAATTAATAATCTGTTTTTTATATATTTATTTAATGTGTTATTTATTGTAGGTATTATTATATATTGAACACATTTTCTTTCAAGTTAATATTATTATTTATTAAAAATTATTTATTTAATTGCACATTAATAAAGTTGGATTTTTATAAATATAATGAAAAAATTAAGTTTCTTATATTCTTCCTTTGCATCAATACAATTAATTTATTTATTGGTTAAATAATAATAATAATAATATTATTATTATAATAAATGCAATTAGTTATTGTAATAATTAATTAGCTATGATATATATAATAAAATAAATTTATGATTATACTGATAATGTGAACTATAACAATAAATGACGAGATCCGCAGTCGGATCCGCCCCAGCACCGAGCCAGTACAGACCTAACATCCGTCATTCTTCCGACGCGCGTAGAAGAATGAAATCTGCAGGCGGAACAAATCCAGTACCGCGCCAGTACTGACGAAAGTAGAAAGGCGGATCCAAAATTTTGAGCCTAATCTGTTCCGCGCCGGTTGAATTTTGGGATCCGAATCGGTACAAAACATCGGTACTGGCGGTCCGCACGGGCGCGGATCCCAGGCGGTTGTAAACTCCGACATTCGTCCGACTTTTCCTCCTGGGACTATATTTAATTTGCAAACAGTATCAATTTTAATGATATAATTTGTGTTTTGAGGTTTAGGCCAAAGAATCCAAATTTTCCATTAAAAATTTTGAAGACAATTTTTAGTTAGTCAACATATTTATTATTAATATAATTGTCTCGACGTTTCGATAGTAGCTACCATCCTTTTCAAGAGAAAACATTGTGGTAAAGCATGTTTAATTTATTTTAGAAGTTGAGAAACAACCTCCTCACCACCACCACTACATATTAAAATAAATAAAATTAGTAAAAAATTATGATTAAAATCATAACCGTTTTTTTTTTTTGATAAAGTCTCTCAGAGTGAAGTTAGCATAGATAAAAGAGACTTTATCAAAAAAACGGTTATGATTTTAATCATAATTTTTTACTAATTTTATTTATTTAAATATGTATACCCTGTCCAAGAAGACTAGAGACAGGAGGTAAAACTTTGGTAGTGGGGGTATGGCAATGCTGAGTCGCTCAGCTGATGTATGGTCAGGCGTTTACTTTCAAAAAAAGTTTTCGCCGCAATAGACCACACGGACTTCTGCGCAGCTACACACGTAAACACAGGAAAATATATTCTATACAAATATAATATGAAATATAAGTGTTTATATTTTCAAACATCTTTTAGTTATTAAAAAAACGTTTTAAAAACAAAAAAATGTGTAAACTGTAGCATGAAGTGTATTAAAAGTTAACAAAAAGTAATAGTCATAGTGTTGGGTAGGTTTATCTTTCTTCTTGTTACAACTTTTCACACAGCACGTTTTCGGAATTTTTAACTATTTGAATAACACTTAATTTAATAATCACTCACATTATTTCTATATATCCGTTATGACACACATTGTCAATTGTGTCTCGATTGCACTGATTGCACTTTAAAGTTAACCTCAAATTAAAATCATATCATACACATATGTAAAACATATGGTATACGAGAATTTGAATGTGTGAGTGATGGGCAGAAGCACCGCGCTGGCGACTTTTCGAAACGAAAAACGCCTGGTTAATGAAAGGCTTTTGACTCATCCCCACTACCGAAGTTTCACCTCCTGTCTCTAGCCTTCTTGATTCATATTCATTAATTCACAAGTTTTATTCTTCCCACATCTTCATACTTACAATTAACAACTAAATGCATCGGAAAATCTTACAATCATACGGGATTGAACACCTACCTAACCATACAACTAAATATACGCATAATTATAAATCGCACGCTTTTACATTAAGCCTCTCGGCTACGCAATCGATGGGGGAAATTTCCTATTTAAGAAACATTCCTTACCAATGAAATAAATTAGATGATGCGTGGATTTTACTTTGTAATTAATGTAAGTATTGATGTCAACAATATTCATAATATTAAATAAATAATATTGTCAACTAGTTTAAATTTGAAACGCGGTTATTAGAATTTAATAATAAATAAATAAAAAACATTAATTTTTTCTTAATAACCTTGGAACCTTTTTTAAGTTTGACAGTCCTCATGGTAAATTTGATTATTCTTTTTTTTCGTGTACAAAATAGTGAATTGACCTTAATGAAATGTATAATTAATTATTCTCACAGCAATATTTAATAATTTAATTAACTTAACTGCACTGCATAATAGTTGAGAGTAGTAAGAGTAAGTGAAACGGTAAGATAAGTGAACGACCATTAGTGTGAGAGAGAGAATAACTTGTGGTTTTCGAGTAGGTATCTACTTTATGTACACGGCGTTCATTTTTCGAAAGAACTGGACTGAGTACTACACGGAGAGAAAAAACAAGGCTTTTCCCCATGAAAAAATATGCATTTAACGCGTGAAAATTATTACAGTAAAAATGCAGGACGCTCACGGGTTTCACCGGTGAGATTCTTGCAACGAGCTAAGGCCAATAGGGGCTAAGGCAAGAAGGCTAGAGACAGGAGGTGAAACTTCGGTAGTGGGGATGAGTCAAAAGCCTTTCATTAACCAGGCGTTTTTCGTTTCGAAAAGTCGCCAGCGCGGTGCTTCTGCCCATCACTCACACATTCAAATTCTCGTATACCATATGTTTTACATATGTGTATGATATGATTTTAATTTGAGGTTAACTTTAAAGTACAATCAGTGCAATCGAGACACAATTGACAATGTGTGTCATAACGGATATATAGAATTAATGTGAGTGATTATTAAATTAAGTGTTATTCAAATAGTTAAAAATTCCGAAAACGTGCTGTGTGAAAAGTTGTAACAAGAAGAAAGATAAACCTACCCAACACTATGACTATTACTTTTTGTTAACTTTTAATACACTTCATGCTACAGTTTACACATTTTTTTGTTTTTAAAACGTTTTTTTAATAACTAAAAGATGTTTGAAAATATAAACACTTATATTTCATATTGTATTTGTATAGAATATATTTTCCTGTGTTTACGTGTGTAGCTGCGCAGAAGTCCGTGTGGTCTATTGCGGCGAAAACTTTTTTTGAAAGTAAACGCCTGACCATACATCAGCTGAGCGACTCAGCATTGCCATACCCCCACTACCGAAGTTTTACCTCCTGTCTCTAGTCTTCTTGATATGAATATATAAAGAGTGCATTTAACATATTTTTCTTTTTTTTAATGATTGGTTACTGTTTTTTTATATAAAATTGACGAAGTGAATAAAAGGAAACACTCGTTTCGCGTCGCGTCGGACATTTATTTTGACAGGTTCCGCGCCTGCGTTCCCTTATTGTGAAAATTTCGAAGTAGGGGACTGAGTCCAGTTTCTCTACTATGCACACTGCAGCGCGCCTTATAATCTTCGCCTGTGTTTCAATGCTCTTTAGAGTGACATTTGGAACTAAGACCCTCTATCCACTATACGCAACACCCTAAGATGCTTGATGGAAATGAATTAATGTACTTTTACTGGACTGAGTCCTGTTTCTTCAATATTGACTCCCAGTTTTTTAAACTCCATTTTTCTCCGTGTTCGTAATGATTTTTGGCTTTGAATTTTGTCAAAAATAGCCAATTTCAAATTTTTGGAAAAAAATAAAAATTGTCGTCATTTCCGAAAATCCAAACTATTTTCTTCCTTTACTGTATCCCTAAATAAACAATTTATTAATACATTATTTTGAAATTTAGCGTTGTCTTCATAAAGATTTTTGGCTTTGAATTTTATAAAAAATAGCCAATTTCACATTTTTGGTCCGTTTTTTTGGAAAAGGATGAAAATTTTTTTTTCTTTTTTTTTATAGTGGGTTATGAAGATTCTACCCAGGCGCGAAAGACCAATGCTGACGATGGATTGAAGATTTATTGAGCCTTGAACGCCCAGCCTGGGTAACCCAGTTTTGAAACAGTCTTTATACCACTGTCACTCAATGTTGATTCAGCATTGGACACCAATGTTCGTTCCATGCTCGATTCAAGACTCGGTCAATCTTCGTGAGTGAAGCTCGAACATCTGATCTTAATTCAAGCCTGAATCAATCTTGACAGTTTATTTATTGACGTGTGCACTTAAAAATATTAAATATAAATATTTATAAATTAATTAATATTAAAATATTTTTTATGATAATTTTGTATACTATTTAAAAATTATTATTAATTATTATTATTATTAAGATATCAATTGGTAAATAAATATTAATATTTATTTAGTGTATATTATTTATATTAATTATTAATTTATTAATAATAATAATAATAATAATAATAATAATAATAATTATTATTATTATTATAAAAAAATATTAAATTAAAAATAAATATTAAATATTATTTTTTTTATAATAATAATAATAATAATAATAATAATAATAATTATTATTAATTATATAAGATTTATATAAATATATAAATAAAGTTAAATTATACATTATTATTTTTTTCTTGCACAGTGTCAAATAATTGTTTTCAAAGTTCAAGAGTTTCGTTTGTCTGAAAAATTTTTAGTGAAAAAAATGTTCATTAGGGTGTAATAAATATTTATGCCTAGTAGTTTTACACTAGGATTAACTGTTTAGTAAATATGTATTATCAAAAAACTATTTTTTGTCAAACGCGTGCGATTAAACACAAATGACCTTGAGACTTTAGCATTGCCAACTTAAGAGTTTAACGTATGTGTTGAGTTGGTAATGCTGGAGTTTCAAGGTTATTTGTGTTTAGTCGCGCGCGTTTGACAGAAAATAGTTTTTTGATAATATTTACTAAACAGTTAATCCTAGTGTAAAACTACTAAGCATAAATATTTATTACTACCTAATGAACATTTTTTTCACTAATAATTTTTCAGATAAACGAAACTCTTAAACTTTGAAAATAATAATTTGACACTGAACAAGATAAAAAATAATATATATAATTTAACTTATAAAATTGTCATAAAAAATATTTTAATAATAAATAATTTATAAATATTAATATTTAATATTGTTCAGTGCACACGGTAATAAAAAGAAAGTGAATATTGTATCAAGATTGACCGAGTCTTTAATCGAGCATGGGACGAACATTGGTGTCCCATGCTGAACAAATATTGAGTGACGCGCCGTATATACAGAATATACGGCGCTGGCATTGAAATAGTAGATTAGGCGAGGTGCCTTCCAGCCTTCTGTGGCCGAGCGGTTAAATGCGTGCGTTGAATACTTCCGGTATGCGTTAGGGGGGTGGGAGTCGTGAGTTCGATCCCACATGCGAGCGAATATTTTTCATTCTTTGTTTTAAGCGTTATATAAAATAATAAAATTGTGTGTTGTGTTGTGAATAAAAACTTGTGAACATGTTTGTAAATAGTGTTAAGAAGTCTGCTAAAAAATAGAGAAAAAAATGTATCGATTAACAGAAAAATTGTCTTTTTTTACTAAAATTATTTTTTTAATATTACTATTTCAAATGACATTTATTGTTAGTAATATATTATTTATATGAAAATAATATAATTATTATAATAGTAACTTATTTCCAAACAAACGCATATAACATGAATAAAAATAATATCAATAATATTCATTACTATTATAATAATAATAATAATAATTATTATTATTATTAAAATATTATTATTATATACAATTCATATATTCATATTATATTGAATGAGCGCGAGAGAGGCGTAAATTTGGGAACAGTGGAAGCAGCCTTGTTTCAGTCCTGCATTATAGGGTTCCGCAGCATTGATTGAACATTGAACGCCAATCTACAACAAAGACTGGAGCGTCAGTCTTAAATAAGTGTTACATTATAGCTAGAAGCAACCTTCGTTCCGCCGTCCCACCAAGGCTTGATCAATGTTGACCAAGCCTCAACGAAGGTTCCGTAAAGCCTGAATCCAGCGTCAGTTCTCGCCTGGGTAACTATTTTTTTAACTTTATATTAGTAAATGAACAATTCGAATTAGTAGATATTTTTAGTCTTTAGTAATTTAGTAAATAGTAAATAGTACAATAATTGGGATACATTTTTACAAATTTGTATGAGTGGACAATTATATTAATTAATATTAATATACTAAAAAATATTATTTCATATAATACACTATACTTTTAGGGTTCCGTACACCATAGGTGTACTGACGGAACCCTTATGAAATCACTCGTGTGTCCGTCCCAGCCACGCAAAATGGGCTGTCCCCCCCCCTAACTTCTACAAATCTCAACCTGGTGAGTTGAAATTCGGCAGGGATCTTCAGTTTTAAGTGCAGATTACAGGAAAAATATAACGAACCTGATTGGTGAAGATATTTGGGAACTAGGAGGGAAAGAAATTGAATTTTTTTGAAAAAATTGCAAAAAATGACCCTGTCCCCCCCTTTAACTTTTACAAATCTTAACTTGATGAGCTGAAATTCGGTAGGGATCTTCAGTTTTAAGTGCAGATTACAGGAAAAATATAACGAACCTGATTGGTGAAGATATTTGCGAAATTGAAGGGCAAGAATTTGAATTTTTCGAAAAAATTACACTGTCCCTACTTTAACTTTTATAAATTTAAACCTGGTGAGTTAAGATTCAGCTTGTATATTCTTTTTCAAGTGCAAATTATAGAAAAAATAAAGAGAATGTGATTGGCGAAGATAAGTACTATAAAAGAAAAAATATAAAGATTTATTAATAAAATAAAATAATAAAAATATTTATTCGAAATTTAAAAAAATATATTACTATTTTTTTAATTATTTTTTTCAAATTTTGTAAGAATTTTTGAAATAATTTTTTTATAAACAATGAGTTTTATTTTGGTGTACGGAACCCTCGATTTTTTTTATCCTGCAATTACTTTTTATTTAATTTAATCTAAAGAGAAACTATCTGACAATTTTCAATTTCTTCTCATTTCTCCCATGCCTCTTAAAATTTATTACCTCATTAAAATTAATATTTAATTAAAACAATAAATTACATCACAGTGAATTATCAATAAAATTAACTTCATATCAAATAAAAATTAAAACTCCAAGAATTTAATTATCCGTTATATTCTCTTGGTAGCATATATATATATAGGCAATTCCACGTGAGATTTTAGTCGACCTCTTAAAATCAGCCAAAAATATTTTTTTTCTATTCTGTACCTATCGAAAAAAACAGATACGTATTTTTTATTTTTGTTTAATTATCCAAATTTTCGAGTTATGAATTTTCGAAATAACTTAAATAACTTTTAATTGTAGACCTATATTTAGTAGCTTATGAGTCCGAAAATATTGAGTTTAGAAAACAGTTGTCAAAGAATTTTGTTTAAAAAAAATTTTTTTGTTTACATTTCTTAAAAGTCGAAAGAAAACTAAAACTTTCATTCTTTGACAACTTTTTTCTAAACTCAATATTTTAGGACTTATAGGCTACTGAATAGGGAGCGTTCACAAATGATGTCACGCTTTTGGGGGTAGGGGGGGGGGTCTCTACGAAACGTGACACAATGTATTTTTCTCATGTGAAATTGCAAAAATTGCGTGACAGGGGGAGGGGGGGGGGTCGAAAATCTCCAAAAATTGCGTGACATCATTTGAGGGTTCACGTGCAATAAGGGGACGCGCAGGCTATTCGTTGTCCTCTCGCGCAGCCGCAGAATCGCTATACGCGGGGACTTTCACTTCCATGCGTATCCCCTTATTGCACGTGAACCCTCATTTGTGAACGCTCCCATATAGGTCTACAATTAAAAGTCCAAAATTTCGAAAATTCATAACTCGAAAATTTGGACAATACAAAAATAAAAAAATACGTATCTGTTTTTTTTCGATACAGAATGGAAAAAAATATTTTTTATCCCACATGCACAAAAATGGCGCTTTTAGATAGCTGACGACAGGAAGTTAAGTCACTCATTTGTTCGACCATATGAAAATGGCGTCCATTTTCTCCCATGTGCAAACATAACCGCTGACACATGCGTTATTTTTGCCCAAGGGAGAAAACGGCCGCCATTTTCATATAAGTCGAACAAGTGAATGACTTTTACTCCCTGTCGTCTGCTATCAGACGACTAATGCTATCAGACGACTAATAAAAAGGAAAATAGTATTCCAAGTTCCGAGAAGACGAAATTTTACAATTCACACTAAATCGAAATTAGTATAGAAAACAACAAAATTAACTGTAAAACCGAAAACGAAAATAACTATTTTGGTAGTAAGAAATCAGTCACTGATTCAAATACAGTCGAACCTGGATAAGCCAGAGTTATTAGCTGGTCCCGTCATTTTTACATGTAAAAACCTCTATAAGCGATATTCTGTAAGCGAGAGTCATTTTTCTCCTCCGGACCTCTATGAGTGAGAAAAACCACCCTAGGACCTCTATAAGTGAGAGTTTCTGTTCCCACTTGAACCTCTATAAGCGAGAGTCTTGACGGTATATTTCAAAATGTTATTAAACTATTGTGACTAATGAATTTTCAGCTGATGTAGATAAGTCTGTTGAGGTAACAAAAAATTTTGTAACAACAACAAACGAAATTTGTTAGTTCTATGTTAACAATTATTTTTTCTCTGTGAAGGAAGTCTAAAACCTTTATAAGCGAGAGAAATCGCTCTTAGACTCGCTTATCCAGGTTCGACTGTAGTAATATTTTACTAATACAATAGTTAATAATAACTAATATAACTAGTTATTAAATTGATTATTAATTATTAAATTTGCTTTTAGGTCAAGACAAATTTAATTTTTATTTATTGTTTAACTATTAACTATTTTTGTAGTTATTTATTTTTTAATATTTTGTATTTTTCTTACTAATAATTAGTAATTTAATAGTAATAATTATAGATTTATTACCAATAATTAGTTATTTTTCATGAAATGCTGTAGCAAAAATTCAGCTAACGTTTTACACATATTTATTTATTTTTTACTAAATGCTAAAGCAAAAATTCAGCCACGATTGTACACCGAAAAAAATGCCTACTATCCGCGAGAAAATGATAGGTCCCTGAAAAATGTTCGAATTTGACTTGAAATATCTCTGTTAAAAAAATTGTTTGAAAAAAATGAGAAATATTTTTGGAAAGCGTGGAATCTTATATGTTTGTATACGAAAGGCCAATATTGGAAAAAAAATTTTGCACCGTACAGGTGCAAAATTACATCACAGTGTACCCCATTTTTCGACATTTTCAAAAATGGTCGACTTTGGTACAAGATTTTACACGGAAGCGATTATTCAAAAAATTCGAAAAAAGGACTATTTATTAACTGAATCTGTCCAAACGAATTTGCTTTATAATTATTAAAAAATCTTAATTATTATTGTATTTATTAACAATAATAGGAGACAATGTTATCTCTGGTTCTAATAGTCTAATTGAAATAAATCAAATTGGAAGTTGTAAATAATTAATCTTTTTATTATCTTAGCTCATTAAAAAAAACGAAATTCTTCTATTAATTACATTTTTCAACAATTATTTGGACAGTTTTTTTTTCTTGAGAACAGGTGTAAAACGGTTGCGAAAACCCAATTTTTTTCGACAAAATCTTAACCCTGTCATAAATAAAAATCTGGCATGCATTGTATAGCCTATGTGAAAAAAATTCTAAGCTTTATTCTGAGTCCACATTTTGGAGAAGTTCGTAGTATTAATTATGACAGGGTTAAGATTTTGTCGAAAAAAATTGGGTTTTTGCAACCGTTTTACACTTGTTCTCAAGAAAAAAAACTGTCCAAATAAATGTTGAAAAATGTAATTAATAGAAGAATTTCGTTTTTTTTAATAAGCTAAGATAATAAAAAGATTAATTATTTACAACTTCCAATTTGATTTATTTCAATTAGACTATTAGAACCAGAGATAACATTGTCTCCTATTATTGTTAATAAATACAATAATAATTAAGATTTTTTAATAATTATAAAGCAAATTCGTTTGGACAGATTCAGTTAATAAATAGTCCTTTTTTCGAATTTTTTGAATAATCGCTTCCGTGTAAAATCTTGTACCAAAGTCGACCATTTTTGAAAATGTCGAAAAATGGGGTACACTGTGATGTAATTTTGCACCTGTACGGTGCAAAATTTTTTTTCCAATATTGGCCTTTCGTATACAAACATATAAGATTCCACGCTTTCTAAAAATATTTCTCATTTTTTTCAAACAATTTTTTTAACAGAGATATTTCAAGTCAAATTCGAACATTTTTCAGGGGCCTATCATTTTCTCGCGGATAGTAGGACCCGTATACCAGGAATTGACTAGGTTTCCTAGTTACGAGAGGAGCCAACTATAGAATCCTGGTCAAAGTAATAAGATTCAAGCATAGTTAAAGTGACCAAGAAAATTAGTCGATGTAATCAGGAAAAAATAGTCAGATTGACTAGGAGAATAATATTAGATTTACACTGTGTAACATAATTATTTGAAATTGCTAATCAAATTCTTATTATCAAATAAAAGAGAAAAACTAATTAAAAGAAAAAAGAAAAAAATTATTTATAGTATTTGAACATATTTATATTTGACTTTGTATTTATATACCTTAGAATTAATTTAAACTTATGAAATAAATATTTGACGCAGGGGGGACGCGAACACCTGAACCTAACGAATACGCACTTTGAAACCCGGAACGATAACCACTACACTAAACACGACTTGGTATTTTAATTTTTTAATAGACACTAGATTTTCGAGTCAAAATACAATACTTAATCAGATGATGTTTTATACATTTCGAGTACACAATTTTATACACTTGTCAAAAACTACCTATATATTTTTAATTATTTATGCCATTTAAATGAAAATAAATTTAAATACACAAATTATTGTAAAGGTAAATTTTCAAACACACTGCGCGATTAAAATAGTAAAAATGTTGTCACCATGTGCGTAAAAATTTCGACGATTTATATTGAAACCTAACCAAAAAAGTCTGAAAGAATTGACTAATATAATTAAATAGTTTACTTTCTAAAACATGGACTATCTATATTTCCAGAGGTTCCGAGAAACCAGCAATTTTTATGTATGTAAGAACTCCATTTTATGTACAAAAAATAGACGCGAGTAATGATAAAAAATCGTTTTAGGAAATCACGATAAATGACGCGAAAGATATAGAGGTAAACACTGTCAGAACAGAAGCAGACGCGTGCGCATTATGGAAATAGGCAAAATTACTAAAATCCTAGTCAATTTGACTAGGATTTGCAGGGTTGTTTTTGCCAGGCTTGAATTTGTTGAATCAACCTAGCGATCCTAACCATAATGATTAGGAATCCTTATTACTTTTACTAGATAATTAAGATTAACTATAGAGTCATAGTTAATAATACCATCGAGATTTTTTTCGGTGTACTGCACGGAAAAAAAAAGTTCGAAGATTATTCGGGAACTTCGTTCTTAACTCTTGGATACGGCGGGTAGTTCACAGAGAACTAAAGGTTGCCTCGTTTAAATATGTCATTTACTATTTCTCTACAAATTATAACTATTTCACCACTTCTCGGCAAACTGTTCTTGAAAAAGTCAGGAACTGTTCAAGAAAATCGAAAAGTTAGGCGAATGCAAGAAAAAATGGATTCTGCTTCCCCCCTCCCACTTCCCCTCCTTGACACGTCCGCACACACACACACATTTATCCTTGAAGATCACATACAATTTTTATTTTTTATTAAGTTTCTGAAATAGAAAAAACCATATGAGAGAAAAATCGACGGCGGCTGGAACAGAACTCGCGTACCCGAGGAATAGAAGTCCGGCGTCTTATCCATGTGAGCTAAACAGGAGCGTTAAATACCTCAGCATAAAATAAATATATAAGGCACGCAAGTCTTACTGACGTTGAGACTGGTGCGCACTGGGTTTCTGCGCACCAAGATTCCTTGACGAGTTCCCGAAAATTTCAGAAACAGTTGCGGCCAGTGCCATGGACTTTACATGAGAAAGAAATGAAAAAAAGACTATTGGACTATTTACAGCGTTTTCTAATACAGTTCCCGAATTTCTTTCAAACATTCATTGATTACCATTGAATGTTCGACGCTAGTTCAGAGCTGTTACCACGTATCCAAGAGTTAGGAAATAATTCCTGAAATATCTGGGAACTTTTTTTTTCAGTGTGAATATTAATTATTTTTAACTAATTCAGATTTAGAGAGCTCGAATTGGTAAAAAATAACTAATTATTAGCTAATTCCTTTAATAAACAATTCAGTGATATATCATTAGTAAAAAGTGTCAAATTCAGAATTACAAACCCCCCTCCCTCCCTTCTCTTCAGTTGCTACTGTGTTTTTATTTCCAGGCCCAATATGTGAGTAATTGCAATAGCAACGGCAATGTTAGCATGAATTCATTTGGGAGAGAGAAAGAGAGTGAGAGGGAGGGGGAGAGGGAAACATTTGGAAATGGTTCGAGTGTTTAAGGGATACGTGGTGTAACTAGGTCAAAAGTTGTTTCGCATTTGCGTCATCAGTTTACGTCCCGGTGTTTGTAACACATCAGATTTTGCTTCTTAATTGGCTGCCCTCGTTTCTCACTTTATATTTCGTCCACGCTATAAGGGGAGGTCAAATCCAACACCCACCCCCCTGTCTCTCCCTTGGGTAATACCATTTCCAATTCTCAATGACAGGAATTTAAACGAACTAATGTTAAAAAAATTACCTAGGAAAAAAGAGATAGATTGCTTCCCACATTTCAACATATATACACAACCACCCCTTTTTGTTGCACAAACTTTTTTTCTCTCCCTCTCTCTATACGTTTATGTCCTTAAAAGACAAGTTTGTAGTCATTATTAAAAGATGTATTCAATTATTATTACTATTATATTTGAGCCTTTTTATTACAAAATAATAATAATAATAGTTATTATTATAATAAACAAAATAAACTATTTATAATTAAAAATACTTTTACTTAAAAATATTTTTAGTTGAAATGCTTTTAGCTAAAATATTATATAAATAATTAATAATAGTTATTATTATTATCATTATCATCATGTTTCACTGCGGAATTTTTTATTTAATTCTAGGTAAGAAATCTTCCTCCCTGGAAAATATATACATATTAGATGCGAGCTTTTACATTTTTTACGTCACGTAATTGAAGAATTTAATATTAACTTCGTTTGACGTCACAAGTTTAATCCAGTTGAATTAGTTCTACATTTTCACAATTAATCCCATGAGGGTATGTATAAAAAAATTATGCTCTTAAACTTTTCTCATAAGACAATAAATTCATATAAAGAAAAATCAAAAAAATACATCTACCAAAATTCAAATTTTTCATTAGGTTAAAAAAGAATTATTTCCCTATTTGTACTAATTTGTTTATACCTAGTTAAAAATATTTTCAGTTAATGTGATTTTTAGTATCTAAAAAATATTATTTTAACTATAGAAATATTCTGCCGTACTTGGTAAAAACTTGGTTAAGTCACTTTTTTGTGAAAAATGAGTTTTTTATATCAATGGATTCGTAAAAAAAACTGCATCTACTTATGTTATTAAAAAATTTTATTTTAATTATTTATTGCAAAAAATAATTATTAAAAATCTGCGAAAATCGAGAAAATAAGGAAATACTTGAGAAAAAGTATAGTAACTCGAGTTACGTAGTGTAAAAATCGTAGAAGGCAATGAGCTCGAGCATAAGATAAGAAACAAAAACTTAGTCAAGTCGACATAATATTTCTGCTATCAAAAACATAGTGAATACTCAGCTTTCGTTTCGAAGCAAAAACCTTAAGTCGAGTTAACTGAGTTCTTATTTCGAAAAGTGGCATGAGCCAGACACTGTGTTTCGAAAGCAGACTCCTTAAGTCATAAGATTCCACCACGTGTGCCCAAGTAGAAATGTAATACTGGCATAGTACTGATCTTGTACTGACTGCCAGTATTGCAGTACTGACTCCAGTACTAAGTCAGTACTGGGAAAACCCTGGCTGGTAACGCTGTCCAGTACTGATTTTTACCGGCGGTCAGTATAAGCTCCTTATTTAATTATTAAAGCATGGGGAGTAATTTATTGAATACTAATAATTATTATTAGTATTAATTATTATTAATTAATTATTAGAATTCCTTTTATTAAAATAAGTTTTAAAAAAATATTTTTCTTATTTTTTCATTATTTATTTAAATCTTATTTATTTAAATTAATGACTAAATTATTATTATTACTGGTTATTAATTATTTAAACTTATACTTTATGTAACACTGTTAAGAATTATACACAAAACACTTAAAACTAAGACGGAAAAATATCGCACGCACGGGGGACCGAACCCTAGACCTCGAGGACGCAAGTCGAATACACATACCGCATAGCCACGCAAGCTCGGGAGTTATCTCGCATAAACTTCCTTTTGAATTGTGGGACCGATATATACAGTGCTTTAATAATAAATCCACTGCATATTATATTTATTTCAAGAAAAATTATTATACATATATATCTTTATATACATTTTATCAAGTCATTATGTAGTAATTAATAGATACATCATAATAATATGGTAAAAATTATTAATATAATTATTTATTTATTATTTATAATCTAATTATTTATTAAAATAATAATAAAAAAAAAATTTATTTAAGAAAAATTTTTGTTAAATAAATAAATAAAAATATATATACAGCTTTAAAAAATAAAATTTTTTTTATTATTAATAATACGTAATAATTCTAAAAATAATTTATTAATAATAATTTATTATTATATTATTAAAATATATCTATTAGTTAATAATAAATTAATAAAATGTTTGATATTATTGTTGATGAATAATGTTTTTACAAATCTTTGCAAATATTTTAATTGTTAATAAATCAAACGATGTTTAATGTTTAATTACATTATAACAAATTTTGATTGTTTTTTTAACTCCTTCGCAGTACTGATTTAGTGTTAAGCCAGTTTTCTGCCAGTACTGATTTTAGAACTTTTCTAACTCCGACATAGTACTGATTCGGTTTTGGAGTCAGTATACTCCCAGTACTGATCGGGTTCCGAAAGTCAGTACCGACGGTCAGTACTGAGTCAGTACCATGTCGGTGTTTAACTCCGTCCTAACTCCGGACATTTCTACTTGGGTGGAGTTAACTGAGTTCTTGCTTCTGATCGGCGGCCTGAACTCGACTACCTTTTCGCTGAGCACTCCTTAAGTCAATTTAACTAAGTTTTGCTTTTAAAAATAACACTTAAGTCCATTATTTAATATAATTTGTTTAAATAATTAATTTTTGACTGCAGAATTAAAAAGAACTCTATCAATTTACCTAGGAAGAAATGACGAAAAACTGTTTGTATTAATAAACCTAATATAGTATAAAAAATTATTTAATTTAACTTTACTTCCTAGGTAAATTGATAGAGTTCTTTTTAATTCTGCAGTCAAAAATTAATTATTTTAACAAATTATATTAAATAATGGACTTAAGTGTTATTTTTAAAAGCAAAACTTAGTTAAATTGACTTAAGGAGTGCTCAGCGAAAAGGTAGTCGAGTTCAGGCCGCCGATCAGAAGCAAGAACTCAGTTAACTCCACACGTGGTGGAATCTTATGACTTAAGGAGTCTGCTTTCGAAACACAGTGTCTGGCTCATACCACTTTTCGAAATAAGAACTCAGTTAACTCGACTTAAGGTTTTTGCTTCGAAACGAAAGCTGAGTATTCACTATGTTTTTGATAGCAGAAATATTATGTCGACTTGACTAAGTTTTTGTTTCTTATCTTATGCTCGAGCTCATTGCCTTCTACGATTTTTACACTACGTAACTCGAGTTACTATACTTTTTCTCAAGTATTTCCTTATTTTCTCGATTTTCGCAGATTTTTAATAATTATTTTTTGCAATAAATAATTAAAATAAAATTTTTTAATAACATAAGTAGATGCAGTTTTTTTTACGAATCCATTGATATAAAAAACTCATTTTTCACAAAAAAGTGACTTAACCAAGTTTTTACCAAGTACGGCAGAATATTTCTATAGTTAAAATAATATTTTTTAGTCATAAAAGCTTTTAGTTAAGAATATTTTCAGTTTCAGTCGAGAATATTTTTATTTAAAAATATTTTCAATTAGTACCTAATATTTTAAGTTCACAATATTTTGAGTAAAACATATTTTCAGTTAACAACATTTTTAGTTGAAAATACTTTTACCTAAAAATATTTTATTACTATTAATATCATTTCAGTAATAATAGAAATAAAAATAATAGTAATAGAAACAACTAAATTTTGTTTAATATACAATTATTTTTAGAAGTTTTTGACAGCAAAATGAACTAAATTTTGCTGTTATATAAAGGAGCTTCAGTGATAATTTATGAATGAAATTATGTGCATATAGACGTCTGACTTAGAAATGTCATATACCTCAAGCTGTACGTTTATATTTAATCGAATTTCTAATAAACTGAAACTTCACTAAACAGACTGTTTATTTAACTGGATTTCTAATTTGACAGAATTTATGTATTTTTTATAAATCTACTGTCTACTTAATAGAATTTTTATTAAATTATAGTTTTTTGAAAACAATTTTTACTTATTTCATAATATACAGTATACTCAGTCACAAAAATATTTCTAGTCTAGATAGAAATCTGTTCAGTGAGAAAAATATTGTTAATTAAAAATACTTTTAATTAACAATATTATTAGCTCAAAAATGTTTTCACTCAGAAATATTTTTAGTTAATGATATTTTACGATTAAAAAGGTTTCTAGTCAAAGATATTTTTAATCAAAAATATTCCTAGTCAAAAATATTTTCATTCAAATATATTTTAATTATTATAAATTATTGTTCCCTTAACAATCAACTTTGTTAAATAAAAATTTTCAGAAAACGAAAATTCTCTTAAATAAAAATTCATTTGCATAGAAATTCGCTTGAAAAATTTTTCTATAAAAAGAATTTCCTCTTCTTTAGAAATGATCACAAATGAAAATTCATTTCTGAAAAAATGTCCTTCTGTAAATTAATATTGACATGGGCGAATTTCCCTTTTTTACGGGTAGGGAAATTCTCGTCAAATTTTGTTCACAGAAGAGTGCTGTGAAACTATTAAAGGGGCAGATTGAAATTTTTAGTATTTTAAGGGTGGCCGGTTGACCCGCGAGAATTTAGGGGACATGAAATTTAACCCTTATGGGGAACTGCATGGGGAACCAATGCAACCCTCAGTGCTGCGAGGTAGGTTAAATTTTGGTATCGTCGTTGAGCGGGGGGGGGGGGGGGGGGGGGTACGTGGCAGTGAGGCGGACGATGTGGGCCTTTGAGCTGACATCGTGGTTAGGAGAGAATTGGCAGGCAGGCGGTGGGGGACCCAAGGCGGCTGGAGAATAGCTTCCTTCCTTCTCCTTCTGGCTGGTAGGAAAATGGGTGTAAGGAGAAAAATTGAGCAGACTTGCGTGAAATTCAAGTTAGCTTTTATTAATTCTTGGCTCGAACCGGTACCTCCCCCTCCAGGCAACGAGAGGTCGGGTACGGTTGTCGAAGTACATAATTCGGTGATCCGCTTATATCTACGCACTGAGCGAAGTCATATTCGCACGAATCGCGTATGCGCACCACACAGCACTTCATGTAATTAATATGGAAAATTGCGTAGCTTTACCGGTAAGTGGCCGAGAACAGGCGCCACCTACGGTGAAAATACCGTAAGGTCGCTCATTTTTCCGGATCGATCAAATAATTAAAAGTGAGGAAAAATCCCTCACGTCAATATATAAAAAATATAATTTTTCAAAAGTTCATTTTAATGTTTTTAAACAGTTTTTAACATATTTTATACAACATTTTTTCTCCAAGAAATCATTTTTTAAATTAAAATTTGTTTCCTTTATTAAATTAAAAATATAAAATACTCAGTTGCTACATGCAAAAAAGAGTAGAAAAGCGAACATATAGCGTCACTATATAATCATGCAAACTACAACTATTAACATTTAAACAATAGAAAATTTTCGCCATTAAAACTATGTAATTATCCAACAGATGTCATCAAGAAAATTCATTCCTCGCATAAACAAGATGAAGTGGAGTTGTTTTAAGAATCATATATACGTATATACTTTTTTCCCACTACCCGAGGGAAATAAAACCAAATTAAAAAAATTGAAATTAATTTTTCCAAGAAAAAAGAATAATCTCTTTATCACCATTTCTTTTTTTTTGTACGGGTATAAGGGACGATTAATTCGTTTTTGATGCAGTAAAATTTATTTTTGGTAATTTTACCAATTTTGCTGAGTGAGTAATTTTCGATACCGTTGGTACCGATTAGCGATCGATTTTTTTTTTAATCCCAAAGTAGTATTTACTATTCTCTGGAAATCTTCATACTGTTCACAGATTCGCACAATTTCACTATTACACGATTATGCGATTACACGATTACTCGATCGTTGAGCATTTATTCATCAACTGTATTAGAGTTTCGTTTGGATTTATTGGCTTAGTTTTCACTTTTTGCTCAATAACTCTGCAGTTCTTGGGAAAATTTGAATAATTCGAATAGAAGTTTTAATTTAGACAAAAAATTTGAATAATTCGAATAAAAGTTTGAATTTGGATAAAAATTTGAATAATATTCGATTCGAATAAAATTTTAAGTTATTCGAACAAAAATTTTAACAAAAATTTGAATAATTTAGAAAGGGTTTCTGAAGTTCTTGACCTTTTGAAGAACTGGTTGTTATCCGCCGCAAGGTTCCGATTACCTCATATTATGTAATAATTTTAATTTTCTTACTTTAGATAAAAGACGTTTTATAAATCAATGTATAACCATTTATAAATTAATTAACTATTCCATTGACTCCGCTAATTTGTTATCTTTAATAAAATTTAAAATACCTAGACTGTCCTCTAGACTCAACCAACCTATGATCCTAAAGTTCTGAACGTTCAAATGAACATAATTTATTTATTTTCTTCTTTAATTTAAATATTTATTACAATAATTTTTTGTCGATACACGGAAAAAAAAAGTTCACGAATCTCTCGTGAACTAGTATATCACTTTTGGATGGGACACAAAATTCTTGAAAATCAACAAACACAGTTCGTCAAAATTTCATCAACTCCTTCACTAGAAACATAGTACGGTTTCCGAACTTTTCGTCAAAGTTAACGAAAAATTCGTGAACTTTTAAAAAATGCTAAAAACAAGAAAAAATAATTTCCAGACACTACTTTTTTATAGTATTTCACTTTATTTGATAACTTGACGCCTATTACGCATCCAACTACACACAATACACAATTTTATCGCCATTAAAATTCGTAATTCGCTTCACGGGATTCGAACCTAGTACCTATACCCTATAACATAATATTTCTAACAACTAACCGCCACGGCTAAATCTAGATACACTGTCCTTCGACAAACGAAACGATTAGCTTTGTCTGCTGTAAAACTCAGGACCGTGCAAAGTAGAAAAAGTCCCTTATCGTAACTTTTAATTCATTTTATGAATTATTTGTTTCACAAAGGAAATTAGCAAACAAAAATATTCACTAAGTAATAAAAAACACTGATTCTAAATAATAACTTTCATCAAAGAATTTTCCCGAATGTAAACACCGATGACACCGACTGAATGATGAATGCTTGATCAGCCATATTTGATGCGCATTACGAACTGCGCATACTACTGACACTCGCGAGTTCACGATTTTTTCGTGAACTTGTACCTCTACTTTTGACGAACTACTCTTCCTTAACAGTTCATCAAAAATTCATTAACTTTGTTTCAGTTTTTCGTTAACGTTCGCCATTTCTAATCAAAAGTGAATGAAAATTTTGAAATTTTGTGTCCCATCCAAAAGTGATATACTAGTTCACGAGAGATTCGTGAACTTTTTTTTCCGTGTATAAAACAAATTAATTATAAATTTTCTAAGTGTACAATTTAAGTTTTTAATTTTTATTGCAAACAATAAATTATAAAAACATTTCTAATAAAAAGTGTTTCGTTCATTTGAACGTTCAAAACTTGTGGATCATACCAACCTTTCGCTTTTGTCAACTCCGCGATCCGCGATAGGTTTTTCAGTACCAATGTACCAAATGTGTGATCAGATTAACACTATGTGTATTCACAGCGATATAGACTTTGATATATTTAATATGTCATGTAATACCCTTTAATGGTTTTCTAACCGTGGGTTTGATAATTTTACAAAAAAAAGCATTTAAATAATTTGAATAATTTAGAAAAACATTCAAATAATTTGAAAAAATAAATAAAATAAAAAATTGATTGGGAAAAATATTCAAGTCAATAATTATAAAAAATGCATAAAATAATAAAATGAAATCAAAACTGTAAATTTAATAATATTACAATTGAATTAAATAAACGAGTAAATAATAAATAAATTATTAAAATAAATAGAATATTTTGAATAATATATTTCTTCCAATTTTTGACAAATAAAACATAACCCAGTGAGAAATTTCTCACCGGTCCAATATCGGTCCAATATTGGGAGCCAAGAGACCGATCATCGGTCCAATAAAGGCTCCCAATATTGGACCAATATGGGCTGATGCTTGGGATGTAACGGCATCGCCAATCATCGGTTGTCAATATTGGTCCAATATTGGCCGAATATTGGCAACCAAGAGAAAAAAATTTTTTTAAATAAATTTTTTTTAATTAAATAATAATAATAAAAAATTAATGTTTATAATTTTTGTTTAATATATTTATTTGTTTAATTATTTATTTTTAATAATTCATGTAAATAATAAATAATTTATTATTTATAAATTATAATTATTTAAAAATGCAGCAGCTATTAGAAAATAGCATTCTGCAAAAAAATTCTATCATTGAAAAATCAATGATAGGCGAGAGAAATCCGCGTCTTTAAATAGATTCGCAGATGATAGACAAGAGATATCCGCGTCATTAAACGGATTCGCAGATATACTCTGGTCTCGCGACGAATCTCTCGATACTTATATACACTGGAGTCGCCGTGTCAGTTGCGAGAACGGTTACAGCGTCCCTCTTTCGGCGGATATAAGAATTGTCACGTAAACTGCGGGTATAATAAGGCGGTCGGTAAAGCGATTTAGCAGTTTACGTGACAATTCTTATCTCTGCCGCAAGAGGGACGCTGTAACCGTTCTCGCAACTGACACGGCGACTCCAGTGTATATAAGTATCGAGAGATTCGTCGCGAGACCAGAGTATATTTGCGAATCCGTTTAATGACGCGGATATCTCTTGTCTATCATCTGCGAATCTATTTAAAGACGCGGATTTCTCTCGCCTATCATTGATTTTTCAATGATAGAATTTTTTTGCAGAATGCTATTTTCTAATAGCTGCTGCATTTTTAAATAATTATAATTTATAAATAATAAATTATTTATTATTTACATGAATTATTAAAAATAAATAATTAAACAAATAAATATATTAAACAAAAATTATAAACATTAATTTTTTATTATTATTATTTAATTAAAAAAAATTTATTTAAAAAATTTTTTTTCTCTTGGTTGCCAATATTCGGCCAATATTGGACCAATATTGACAACCGATGATTGGCGATGCCGTTACATCCCAAGCATCAGCCCATATTGGTCCAATATTGGGAGTCAATCGGCGCCCAGCACGGCAACCAATATTGGACCGATATTGGACCGATTAAAGTCTATTGGCAATTTCTCACTGGGAAAAGCTGGCCGAGCACTATGAAACGCAGAATTTTATTTTGTCGAAAATATGAAATAAAAGAAAACTGTGTGACGCTATGTTACTAATGAGTGACTTACCCCTTTGCTAATATCACCTGAAACAAACAAAATTTCCAAATTAAGTATTTTTCTCAATCATAATATTTTTAATAAATAATTTTTTATTAGTTTTTTTTCTATTTATTATTATTTTTTGTACTTATTAATTTGTCTATATTTTTGTTCAAATTTTACTAATAATAATAAATATTAAATATAATTAACATATAAGTAAAAAATAAATAAATAATATAATTAAATAAAATAGATAATATAAATAAAAAATAAAAGTTCCATTTTTGAAAAAGCAGACTGACAAAAATTTCTATCGGGAAATATAAAAAATGTATATATTAATAATGGAACTTTTTGAACTGTAACATGTACAATGCGAATATCAAATAACGTCGAACGATATTGCAGGTAAACATGTAGGGTTGTATACAGATTTAGATTCAAAATACGGACAATCAATGTTCTCTTCTCCTGTATACACACATGACTCGGGGAAATCGATTATACTTGCAAAATGACTACGGTTACCAAGTTCGTCTATGCACCAGTGATTTATATTCACGTAAATGCACGTATCTTTCCCCTGCTATACAGCCCAATTATGGTCTTCCCAGAATTCAATTTGATCACTGATGGCATTCGGGATTGTGTTGTAATGCCAGAAAGATTATTTATTATATATATTCGCCAAAAATTTTTCAAAGTCAGCAATAATATTTTGCAACGAAAAATAAATTATTCTTTTATTTTACATTTTTTTTTCAACAAAATTAACTCTGAAAAATTGTTGTAAATTTTTTCTAATATTGTCTAATACAATTCAATCAATAATTTAATAAAATTAAAAATTGTCTAAATTAAATGTTATCAATTGCAAATTTTTCTAAATTTTATCAATTTAAAAAGTTTTGAAATTTAGTAATTTACAAAAAGTACTTTTTGCTAATTACTTTTTTTTTATTTCTATACTCCATTCTTTTAGCAAATTTTTTCGAAATAGGTAATAAATTAAATTATCGAAATGGAAAAAAGATTTTCTAACATCTAATCGAAAGAAATCGAAATACAAATTCAAGTGTTATTTAACCCATTAACGCCTGAATGCACTGAATTTTTAGACTGATTTCAAACTTAAGTATTTTTTAATAAACATACTATTTTCTTTTCGGACAAAATTTCTTTTATGTATTGGAGTATCCTCTACCCGAATATCATGTTAAAATTATTACAAAATTGTTTAACAATATTTTTTTGCATATAATTAAAAAATTACACAATTTTTTAATGATTTTTTTTTAAATCTTAAATTCAAAAGTCAAACAAATTTTTTTAACGGTTCACATTTCCATAAATCGTGCACTCGATTGTTACACTTTCCAAATATACATCGCCCTTTTGTAAATAAACTTTTGATTTTTCAAAATGGCGCCTAAAAATTTAAAAATAAAAAATTTATTGTTCGATGTAATTTTTTTTTTTTTTTGGTTTGAAAATTAAAAATGGCGGATCCAATATGGCGGACAAAATTTTAAAAATTAAACGGATTTTCTGGAAAATTCTTACTCGGGGGTTTTCGGGGTCGCTGATTACGAATCTGATATTACTTTTTCAAAATTCAAAATGGCAGATCCCATATACCGGGTAAAGAAAGTTCAATTTTATTTAATCCTTTTGAAAATGCTTACTCAAGGGTTTTCAAGGACGCTTAATTTGAATTTCTTTAATTATTTTGAACATCTTTAGCCACCAGTTGCTAAATTGATGTTTCCAATTCTCACCGCGTGGAGGTAGATGAACAACGAGAATCTTATTTTCTTATTTAACCCTCCGTCACACACCTAGGGAGGGATTCCCTCTACGGTTTCAGTATTTTTTAAATAACTTTTGTTTTCCTCATTCCTCAACATTTTTTGTTCCACTGTTGGTTAATGACAAAATTATACACGCAGAAAAATCCGATTGAAAATTGTGGAGTTCAGCACTAGTAACTTAGATTTCATTCCCAAACTTGTCTACCTTTGCGGCTCCAGGATAGAAAACAGGGAAATGAATCGTAAAAGGTTTAAAGCACGTCAGTAGGCTTAAAATGTTTTCGTTCTTATGCACACTTATACGCGGAACAAAGCAGACTGAACACATTGATAGGCGCTTCTGGGCGGAGTCCAAGGCAAGTCTAGTGCCGAGTCCCATACTGAATATAATGTGAGCAGATCTTCTAGTGACCTACATTATTACTTTTATTTGTCAAAATATTTACTTTTGTTGGAATATTCAATTTGAAACTAAATATAAAATCTAAAAATGAAACAACTGAAAATATTAGAATACTTTGAATTTTATAAAACTTCTCACTGGGATTTTTATTATTCTTTAGATATTTAAACGTCAAATCTCTTTAAAAATTAAATACAAGTCCTTTGCCATTTTTACTAAAATGATTTGTTTTAAAACGTTTAAAGAAAGAGATTATATTTAAATATCTACAGATTAAATAAAAATCCCAGTGCAAAGATTTTTAAAATTCAAAGTAGGTATTCTCTATTTTTTACATATTATTTCATTTTAGACTTTACATTTAGTTGCCTAAATTCAACATTACAATAAAATATAATAACAATTAGGCATTGCACAACCGGCTAAAAACAAAATAAACACACACCTAACCTCAAAATGAGATCAAACATTTCACATAGATATTCTTCCACATTCATTTGTAACACTAGAACTTTATTACAAAACTGCACTCACTATTATATTTAAAACTAGAATTTTTATTAATTGAAACAATTAATACACTACGAACTACACCGAGACTTCCGTGTATATATCAAAAACGAAGAAACTGAACAAACGCGGGCGCAGGCGCTCCACAGAGTTTCGCATTCCTAATAACTGTTTGGGAATGAATCTAAGGACTCTCGCACAGAACAGTCCCCGTTTAAGTGAACGTTGATACAAAGTTTGTAACAATTGAGTAGCTGAATTAAAATAAATGCGAATAATAATAATTGTACCTAATTCTTTTCACCTTTCAATTAATTACGGAATCTGATTGCACTTGTTGAAAGAAGACTATTGGCGTTTATTAAGATACTTAGCATTGATCTTCATTGAAAATCATTCCTAAACTTTTTGGGATTGAAATCTAAAATTTAATATTCCTCCCTACGATAATAGAAATTACTCAAATGATTTTATATTCAGTCCGAAATCTGAATTTTCATTTTTCTCCGTGTATTATAAATATAATTAAAATAAATTATTTAATTATTTTTTTTGCTTATTTGTTAATGTTACATTATTGTTACATGTAAAGTGTAATTCCTTCGAAGATGTGCATTCGTGTAATTAATTCTTATTTTTGAGACCGAAAATTAATTTTATTAATTTTCTAATTTAGAGTAATTTATTACATATTTGTAAGTTTGTGTTAAGACTAAATTTTTGTTGATTCCTTTGTTTATGTTGTAATGTCGCTTATTTTACAATGTGGTGAGAGATTCCCTCTAAACGTGTGTAAAGTCGTAATTTTTTCTAAGGTGTGTGACGGAGGGTTACAAAATTTTTTTTGGATTTTAAATTTATTTTTATTTTATAAATTTATAAATTAGATTCAAATTTTATTTGTCCAACTTTTTTATTCTCATTGCTTCTCTATTCTCCGTGTGACTGTTTGAAACATTTTTCACAGAAATATTAAAGACAGGTGCGGCAAAATTTTCGTGCTCTTATAGAACATTTATTTGTTGAGCAATATTTTTGTGATTCGCTTCTTTCCACAATAGGATTTTTGTACTTTTTGTTTATCAGATAACTTTTGCTAATGCTTATAGAAAACTCTTTTATCTCAATTTTTTTCGATTCGCAAAAGTTATCTGATAAACAAAAAGTGCAAAAATCCTGTTGTGGAAAGAAGCGAATCACAAAAATATTGCTTAACAAATAAATGTTCTATAAGAACACGAAACTTTTGCCGCACCTGTCTTTAATATTTCTGTGAAAAATGTTTCAAACAGGCACAGGGAGAATAGAGAATCAATGAGAATAAAAAAGTTGGACAAATATAATTTCAATTTAATTTATTAATTTATAAAATAAAAATAAATTTAAAATCCAAAAAAAATTGTCGTTGTTCATCTACCTCCACGCGGTGAGAATTTGGAAACATCAGTTTAGCAACTGTGGTGGCTAAAGATGTTCAAAATAATTAAAAAGATTCAAATTAAGCGTCCTTAAAAATCATTGAGTAAGCAATTTCAAAAGTATTAAATAAAATTTAAACTTCTTTACCCAGTATATGGGATCTGCCATTTTGGATTTTGAAAAAGCAGTAACAGATTCGTAATCAGCGACCCCGAAAACCCCCGAGTAACGATTTTCCAGAGAAGCCGATTAATTTTTAAAAATTTTGTCCGCCATATTGGATCCGCAATTTTGAATTTTAAAAAAGTAATTTTAGATTCATAATCAGCGACCCCGAAAACCCCCGAGTAAGGATTTTCCAGAGAATCCGATGGATTTTTGAAAATTTTGTCCGACATATTGGATCCGCCATTTTAAATTTTCAAAAAGTAATTTCAGATTCGTAATCAGCGACCCCAAAAACCCGCAAGTAAGCATTTTGAAACCAAAGTTTAAAAAAAAAATTACATCGAATAATAAATTTTAAATTTTTATAAATTTTTGAATTTTTAGGCGCCATTTTGAAAAATCAAAAGTTTATTTACAAAAGGGCGATGTATATTTGGGAAGTGTAACAATCGAGTGCACGATTTATGGAAATGTGAACCGTTAAAAAAATTTTTTTGACTATTAAATTTAAGATTTAAGAAAAAAAATCATTAAAAAATTGTGTAATTTTTTAATTATAGGTATGCAAAAAAATATTGTTAAACAATTTTGTAATAATTTTAACATGATATTCGGGTAGAGGATACTTCAATACATAAAAGAAATTTTGTCAGAAAAGAAAATAGTATGTTTATTAAAAAATACTTAAGTTTGAAATCAGACTAAAAATTCAGTGCATTCAGGCGTTAATGGGTTAAGTTTCTAATAAAGAACTATCAATGATAAAAAAAACATGATAATAAAAAAAATATTAAGTGATTATTAAAGAAAATCAAGCAACCAGATAAATATCTTCAAAAAATTCTAAATTGTCATTAAGGTTATGTTATTCAGTGGTCATGTGCCCCAAATAAGGCTATTCAAGTTGGGTGGGGGAAAATCCAAGATGGATGCTAACTGGTGCACCAACATTGTATAGAAAGTGTATGGGATAGAGTCTAATTTTTTAAATATCTCGCTTAAACGAAATTTTTAACCATAAGTTTATTAGGATTTTATGTTTCATTTTTAAAGAACTATTTTTTGCAATAATAAAAATCGATTTTATTTTTTTATTGATTTTATTATTGCAAAAAATAGTTCTTTAAAAATGAAACATAAAATCCTAATAAACTTATGGTTAAAAATTTCGTTTAAGCGAGAACTCTGCTTCTAAAAATGTCTGAGAAATATGCACGAAAAGTGCCAGACTCACTGTGTTCTAGTTGATCACCAATTAAGTCGATCATGCGCACTGAACTAAAGTTCAGTGTTGACATAGATGAAAAGTGTGGTTATGTCAGTAGATAGACAGGAAGCACCCCAGTATGACTTCCATGCATTCTGCGCTAGAACATGTCAGCTTAGTGGTTTACTGTTCTATGTGCGAAAAAAACTCGAGAGATGGCGCTGCGCGCAGCACGCGCTACATATGTATTGAAACAATAGAGAAAAATATTAAAATAACAAACAAAATGTTATAAAATCTCTTATTAAAAAATTTTGGATGTGTAATATACACGGAGAGAAATTTCCAATAAAAATTACTGTGCTTGTCACCTGAAAGTATGTGCAAAATGTTTTTACTGAACTATTTGTATCGGAAGAATAGAAATATTGACTTGCGCACAATTTTATTTCATATGGAAAACAGTTTTATTTCCAAAATGGCCTCGGAATATTTCTTTGAAAGCACCTTAAAAATTGCTGAACCAGGACTTTCTAATTTGGTCCAAAGAAAAATATATTAACCGTACCATGAAATAGTCATGCGCAGGTTAATAAAATAGACTGTGCTCCCCACAAATTTTTACTGTGCTGCCTGCATGAAGTCAAGTTGAAGAAGGCCGATGATACCCGAAGTATCACGAACATCCATTTAATATTGCTACGATTGCTATACTATCGTACTTTCCTCACCTGTCGGCAAGATAAATTTTTGCAACGTTTTCGTTTCTATGTTTTAATTTATTGCGATATAAAAATATATTGAAAATGAAATCATTTTTCCTGTCCATGATTTCACTTAACCTAGAAATTTTGAAATCAAACGTGTGTGCCTTGTATACAATGCGTTTACTATGGAATTTCAACTTAACCTCAAATATTGATTTGATATCATGATATATATACATGGAATATAATAATCGCGTCACATGTAAAACAAATAAACATTAACAGTAATTAATTAACAAACATTATTTAATTTATGTTAATTCATTACATATGAATTGTAAAAAAAGAATGTCACATTCACAAATAGCTTTTATGTCAAATTATTTTTCTGTGTATTTTCTTTGTTGAGGTAGCACAGTAATTTTTGTAGTTAAAGAGACAGCAAATATTTTCGTTTTTTTAGGTATAAACTGTGTTGGTTAATGGTACATTCTACTTTGCCAACAAAACGAACCTATTTTATACGGAAGCACAGTAATTTTTTCCATAATTTCCTTACAAAAATTAACAGAAATTTCTCTCCGTGTACTTATATATTGATTCAAATATTTATTTAAAAATAAAGAGTAGCAAAATATGTGACGCTCCACGAGAAAAGGGACCTTATTTACTCTTGTCATAAGGTCCCTTTTCTCGTGGAGCGTCACATATATAGTTTATATGTAGATAAAGGAAAAATACTTGGCATAAAAATAAGTCGTAAATAACACAAAACATATATTTATTATTCGTAATATTTTATTATTTTAATATTTCTACAAATTAATTAAAATATTTGTTAAGTTAATCACAGTAGCTAATAAAATACGGATAAATAATTCAATATTAAATTTAGGGATATTCCTACAAATTAATCAAAATTTTTGTTAAGTTGATCACAGCAGCTAATAAAATACTAGAAAATATTTAAATATTAAATATATTCCTATGTATATGTTAACAAATCTGAATATATTAATTAATGCTCAATAAATTAATATAAAAATTATGAATATATACATATTTACCAATTAAATAATAAATTAATAAACAATATTCTTACCAATTAATTAGAAAAGAACCATTCCGATTGAAAAATTACTATTTTTTAAATTAATTACCTGTTAAGTTTATCACATTCGTTAGTAAAATACTGAAAAATATTTAAGTAATAAATTTATGTAAATATTTACAAATCTGAATATATTAACTAACTCTAAATATATTAATTAATATTAAAATTTTAAATATATTGTAAAGTTTAATACCTATACTTAAATTTTAAATTAACTTTTGATAAACCTTTAAGTAGAACAAAGTCTAGCTGCTTTTTTCTTTAAAATATTATCCCTTTTTAATGAGATCATTTGTTGTTGAACAAATTCCCTCATTCTTATCTGCAAATAAAATTGAATAATGAATGCAACTATGTCCACAGCTTTATCCATGTGAAGTAAGAAAGGGAAATTAAATGTTACATTACAAGTTAGTTCATTTAAAATTAAGTCAAACGCTGTACTCTTTAAATTTTTCAAATAAGTTTTCCACAGTCATTATTATTTTAAACAATCTGACATTTGGATGGACAAAACGCTTATTTGTTTTGGTAAAATGTTCAAAACTTTGAGGAAGATTATTATTTGAAAAAATAGATGTATCCTCTTGTACTATATCATTCGTGATAAATGCTTTTAAACATGTATCGCAATTAGAAATTTTCTTAATGTATGCTGTTACTCGTCCAGTTATGTAAAAAAGTAAACAATTGCGAATTTCAGCTAACGCGTAGTCATGGTTAACTAAATTAACAAAATCGCTAAAATCCGTATTATTATATTCAATAACAGTTTCTAGTTTGTTTTTTAATTCTTTGATAGCACTGGAATCTTTTGAATGATATAATTCTTTTAACCGAGAAATACTTATTAAAGGCTCTGGAAGATTTTCGTCAAATACCGTACACGGAGAAAAATGGAAAAATGATTTATGCAGTCAGTGTAGTACTCCTTTATAGAATAATATGTGACAGGTACACACTATAGTATTAGAAGTTTCATAGCTGAACAGTTTGGGACTCAACACAAGTTATCCCATTCATCAGCTTAAACAAGACTGTTTATATAGTCTAAGAGGGAATGAGAGTATAAAAAATTGGAATGAGAAATTTCTTTCTCATGTAATTGTTAAATGAACGCGGCAGTGTACAAAACACAAGTCAATAATAGAAGCGAATATTGAACAAATAGTACTCAGTCCAGTTCTTTCGAAAAATGAACGCCGTGCACATAAAGTAGATACCTACTCGAAAACCACAAGTTATTCTCTCTCTCTCACACTAATGGTCGTTCACTTATCTTACCGTTTCACTTACTCTTACTACTCTCAACTATTATGCAGTGCAGTTAAGTTAATTAAATTATTAAATATTGCTGTGAGAATAATTAATTATACATTTCATTCAACGTCAATTTACTATTTTGTACACGGAAAAAAAGAATAATCAAATTTACCATAAGGAGTGTCAAACTTGAAAAAGGTTAGGAAAAAATTAATGTTTTTTATTTATTTATTATTAAATTCTAATAACCGTATCAAATTGAAACTAGTTGACAATATTATTTATTCAATATTATGAGTATTGTTGACATCCATACTTACATTAATTACAAAGTAAAATTCACGCATGATCTAATTTATTTCATTGGTAAGGGATGTTTCTTAAATAGGAAATTTCCCCCATCGATTGCGTAGCCGAGAGGCTTAATGTAAAAGCGTGCGATTTATAATTATATGCGTATATTTAGTTGTATGGTTAGGTAGGTGTTCAATCCCTTATGATTGTAAGATTTTCCGATGCATTTAGTTGTTAATTGTAAGTATGAAAATGTGGGAAGAATAAAACTTGTGAATTAATGAATATGAATATATAAAGAGTGCATTTAACATATTTTTCTTTTTTTTAATGATTGGTTACTGTTTTTTTTATATAAAATTGACGAAGTGAATACAAGGAAACACTCGTTTCGCGTCGCGTCGGCCATTTATTTTGACAGGTTCCGCGCCTGCGTTCCTTTATTGTGAAAATTTCGAAGTAGGGGACTGAGTCCAGTTTCTCTACTATGCACACTGCAGCGCACCTTATAATCTTCGCCATGTGTTTCAATGCTCTTTACAGTGACATTTGGAACTAAGACCCTCTATCCACTATACGCAACACCCTAAGATGCTTGATGGAAATGAATTAATGTACTTTTACTGGACTGAGTCGAGTTTTTTCAATATTGACTCCCAGTTTTTCAAACTCTATTTTTCTCAGTGTACAGTTTCCTGTCTTTGGGGGTTTAAGTATACTATATGCAGACATTATTTTGAAAATTTGTAAAAATGTAGGTGTGCACGGGTGGTCGTTTGCTCCTCCAGCCATTCTAATGGTACCAAAAAATCTCTGCAAATTAAAAGTATAAATAAGTGTATTTAGAATTTATATAATTCAAATTTACAATACAGCTGTTCTTAATTCCTGTAAATTGGTAACTTCTGTAATTTGTGCAGAAGTCATAATATATTAAAAAAACAGACACACACACAAACAAACAGACGGACCATTATTTTCATTTATGGCATACTTAGAGTCTTTACTACTTAAAATAATAAATTATATATAAGAAAAATAAATTTTTAACAATGTACAGACAATAGTCTGATTTTATATTAATATAAATTTCAATATAAATGATAAAATCAACTAACGACAAAATTATATGAGCAACTAACAAAATGTTCCACACAGGAAAAATAAATTTTATTAATTAATACTTAATTGAATGTAAGCTTTAATTAGACAGCATGAAGACGGAAAACCAAGTTTACTGAATTTAAATTTTCAAAATACTTATCATTTTAATATTAAAATTTTTTTATCTGACTTGACTTTTAATATGTAGTATCGTAATGCTTATTTATATATTCGTATAGACAAACACATTTTTCTACAACACAAATTACAACATTGGACGATCACGATCTACTATTACTGCTACTACTGCAGCTACTGCGACAACTGGATAAAAAATACCTCCAGAGGGTCCTGGTTAATTTTTCCAGTCAAGATATAATTGAAATTGAATTTTTTTATCAAAGAATTGCACATATCCATAGTGGATTGGATTGTCATTCTTAGGCCCTCACTTGTTTGATCCGTCAAAAAGTCGCGTTCTGCAATTAGTCCTTTAGCACGCTTTAATTCCCAATCGTTGAGCCACGAGAGAGAGTATTTTAAGACCTAAATAATAGCTTCATCTGTTATACATATATGATGCAAAAAATATTGTGTGTAATTATATTGATTACCTTAAAATCTGCATTATCAATAGTTAGACCATTTTCAGCTTTTCTCTTATTCAGTGAGTCAAATAGATTGTTTATTACTAAACAAAACTCAGCCGTCGATTCGCAACCTTTTAATTGATCTGGATAATAATCCTTATATGTCAATAAACTTTCAGCAGTAGTCTTACTGAAAATCTGAACCAAAATATAGATGAAAAAGTAATTTCTTTTTTATGTTATTTTTTCATTAGTATAATATAAATATTTTTTACAGTTATAATAAATTAATATTCAAATATAAATTATATTAGACTAATTGAATTATTTTAAAATTTAATTTTATTAGTTATTTTATCTATATAGTATAAAAATTCTAAAATATTGATTTGCAAGAATATAATATTTATAATTTTGTATTAAACAGAATACATAATTAAAATTAATACCTGCACAGCGAAGGACACTTTCATCTTTAACAAATTATGAGGGTGAATGTGATTATTTGTTAGTTTTGGACATAGACGTCCCTGAAAGCTCTGTCGATCTATGTCAAATAACTTAATAAAATAGTCCCATTTGACAGGGCTAACATTTGGATCAACCTACAATAAACAATTTAGAAATCAAAAATATTAATTTTAATTATTAAACTTTTTTTAATCATTATAGGGTAAACGTACCAATTGTCGAGGATGGTTCCTGTTGTCGAGTAAACAAACTTTGAATTTTATTTAAACAGTGTAGCACATTGTAAATGAAAAAAAGTAATAAATATTAATTTTTTTATGCGTTATAAATGTAAAAAAAGTATATTAATATTATATAAACAAACAAATGAGACATTTTAGACAATATTTTTTGGTTATTACCATGGTAACATCGACAAATGGAACACCCTCGGCAATTGGTACACTTACCCTACGTACCTTTAATTCACCATAATCGAATAATCGATTCCGAATACATTTAATCAAATGTGGAGTGTCTGAAAAAAGGTAAATTTCTCGACCATCTACGGTTGGATGCGAGGAAAAGAATTTTTAAAATTCGTCATTTTTCCACTGCAACCAACTTCGGACCACAATTTTCGATTTGTCGCTGCTCCATCACCAACAACTCCATGAATTTTCGCTCCAATTCTTTCTAAAAGAGCTATGCATTGTATCGTCAATTTTGCTAAACTAGTTCCACGCGTCGGTCACTAGTTCCACGGCTATCGGCTGTGTACAATTATCAATCAGCGAATGAAAAGCGAAGACTAAAGCATGGTCTGCTATTTCATTTATATTACTGCTCTGTTCCTCATTACCGAAATCAACCAATCCTGTATATTTCATCGTTTTTGGATCAAGCCTTACGTTTTTACGTGTTTGAATTTAATCGAACATGATGATTCCGTGTCGCATTATTTCTGGTTTGTCTCTTAATCTGTCTCCAAGAAGTGTCAATAGGTGGTCACTAAACCCACAAGGAGTTTCTATGAAAGACAAGTACCTATGTAGTAAAATAAAGATTTAATATATTAATAATGTGGATAATAATAAATAAAAATAATTTATAACTTGAAATTAATATACGAAGTAACACTAATTTAATATACAAGCCTCGGATCGACTTTAAGGCGCAGGAAAAGTATTCAATTCAAAAGTATTCAATTAGAAAAATAATTGAATTTTTGGAGAATAAATCTAAAAAAGTAAATATAAACAAATTTTAATTTGCTTTCTTGGAAGTTAATTGAATCTTAAAAAATTAAGATAAAAAAATTGCAAGAAAAAGTTTTTTTTTAAATATTGTAATGTAATTTTTTGAAAAGAATTGAATTTCTTAAAAGAATTTTTGTGTTATTTAAAAAAATACTAATTTTTTAAAGAATTTTGATTAAAAATTTCGAACATGATTATGTTAAAATGTTAAAAGTAATTGTAAAAAATTGTAATGTTATTATTTTTTGTATGTAGGTTGAATTTTTGGAAATTGTATTTGAAAATATTGAATTTGAAATAATTCGAATGCAAAAATTCAGAGAATTATTTTTTTAAAAAATATTTTCATATAATTTTTAGAAGATTTTTTTTGGAATTAATAAAACTTTTTAAATTTACACTTGAAAATTATTCATTAAAACTTTTGAGAAATCAATTATTTTCAAAATTTGCAATTTACAAAAAAATCAATTAATTTCAATTAAATTTTACATTATTGCAATTATTGAAACTCTTCTTAATCGTAAATTTTGAAAATTTAATTAGAAAAATTCTTAAAAAATAATTTTTGAAGATTTGTCTATTAGTTATTTTCAACACTATATAAAAATCGAAAACAATATTTAGAAGAAAAGTCGAAAAAGTCGTAATTTTTGAAAATAAGTTGAAAAAAGTCGCATTTTTTAAAAATAGTCACAAAAGTCGATAGTCATAATATCCGAGACCTGAATATATTAAAATTTGAAAATTAATTACCGCCTAATTGTACTGACGCAGGGAAGAGGCAAGACATTTGTATCTCGCATCATCCGATAGGCTGCAGGCGAACGCATATGAAAGAGAATACTCAGCATTATCCATTTTTCGGAATAACGACGTCCCCTTGCATCTTTGGTTTTTGCTGCATCTAATATTTCTAGTACTACTGTTCTTTCGTTTTCAGGAATATCTAATTTATTCAATTCCTTCTCTAAAGAATTTTTGTTTAGAGAATTTATCTCCTTTTTAGCTATATCCAGTTCTTTTTTCAAACAATTCCTGCGTCCCTCTAAACGAACCTTCTGTTTATGAGTAGAATTAAATTTTTGATTTAGTTGTTGAAGTTTTCTTTTCTTCTCTGGACTTAATTTTAGAACAATGCGCTGCAAATTTTTCTGCCTCTGTAAACGCAAGGTTTTTTTAGACAAAGTTGTTTTTGCAATTTTGGCAACATTTTGATTGCTGTTTTGCGTTTATATCTAAAACAAGAGAACACTTATTATGCCTCAAAGTTCCCAAAGAATCTTGATATGTAAAACTGTTCTTAGAATTATGAACTGATGAAGTAGTTGCACATCCTCGACATATCTTAAGCTTGTGAAAAGAATTCATGGCGTTTTCGAGTTCTTGAAAATCTGTATGCTCTATGTCATATCGAACCCAAGGTGTTGGTATCTTAAACGATGATTTATCAGAAAAGAGAGAATAAAAGAATGCACATCTTCTGGATTCATCTAATTCAGGTGTGTAATTCAATGGAATTCGCTGATTTACATCATCCTCGCAGGTTTCGATATCCATATCGATAGGCTCATCAGGGGGAATCGAGGGAGGAACATAATCTTTCTCTGTACTCAAAATTTCACCAATAGTTTCATTTATATTTGAAATTGATGAATGAGAAGGTATACTTCGTTCAGTTGGAGCCTTGCGTTTTGATGGCACTTTTGTCAAATATTTAGGACAATTTGGAAAAATGGACGGCACAGCTCCTTTCCTTAATTTTGGAATTTTATAATCTACCTACAAAAATATAAATAATTAAGTATATATATTACTGGAAAAACGTATTTTAACTTAAAAAAATAATAAAAATAAAATGGAAAACAGATTATTCAAAATATTCCATGATTTTGCATAAAAAGAAATAATTCATTCTAATAATTATTTTTATTTTCTTATATTAATTTTAGCAAATTTACTGTAGTACATTTTTATTATTTATTTATTTAATAAAAAACATTTATTAAAACAAACAATTAAAATAAAAAATTATTTTTATTAATTTTGTTGATGTGGACGTATAAAATTTAAATAAATAAATTTGGATTCCAAAAGTACTATAAAAAATAGGAAATAGCAAATATCAATCAAGCCAAGTAAAAAAAAATTTGCCATTTCCTAATTGCATTTACAAATTCTCAATTATTTAAATATACTACTTTTAAAGACATTTTTAAAAATATTTTCAAATTTTTCATTTTTATGATACGTGAAGTAATTTTCTATGATAATATATGAACCTTAAAAAATAACAGAAAAAACTGGAAAAAACTTTGTCTCCGCATATTTGAACGTTAAGAACTCCATAATAAAAATTATTTTATTCGACGTATATTATACTTAACAATCGCTAATATTGAAAACATTAATTGTTTTATTGCATATTTTAAATAATTCTTTTTACAAACATTTAAAATTAGAAATATAGAAGTGAAAAAAAATTTTAAACGAAAAAAACATACTTACATATGACATAACCTGCCCATTACCGTCCTTTACTTCTCGCTTCCACACAAGGTCATCTTTAAGAAAATGCTTTTCGCATACGACCTGACCAGTTCTAATTACGAAATTTTTTCTTAAAATCGCCTTTTGCCACTTTTCTACTTCATCTTTATTCCCGGGAACTGAAAAATAATGTATTTTCTCTGCTTTTCCTTGCGATTTATAACCCGATTTACAATTAGGAGCAACGCAAACACGCCCATTATATTTTGCCATTGTTCAACTAGATTTTCACTTTTTAATCACTATTAAGATACTCTTTTAAATAAATCATTTGATTCCAATTAAAACGTTTATAACGTGTTTTTCAAATGAAGTATGTATACACTCGAATGTAAACATAGCGCGTGCTGCGCACACTGCCATCTTGTGGCCACTTTTAGCACATAGAAACGCAAACCACTAATCTGACTGCGTTTCACTTGAGTCATACTGGGGTGACAGGAAGGGTTCTAGACCAAGATCCCTGCACCGACATGTTACCGACACTTTTAGCTAAGACTCAAACCACTTAGCCCAGACTCAAACCATTTTGGAGGTGCGATTCAGATTATGACGCTGAGCCGGATATGACGTCATACTTCCTATAATTATTCGGGGGGGGGGATATTGAGATCATGATGCAAATGTGATTCTTGGAATTTATCTAATTTCTTGGAATTATAAAACAATCCTAGAATTTTCCATAGGGGTTGATGACTCAGAATTTTGGAATTTTTTATAGGTATTTCCCGTTTTTGTTTTTTACAGGGTGCATTCTTTAACGATGACGCATAATTTCTTTGTTTTTCGCAAAATGGGGTTGATGACTCATTATCATTGGAATTTCCTGATTTTGTTTTTTACATGGTGCATTCTTTAACGATGACGCATAATTTCTTTGTTTTTCGCAAAATGGGGTTGATGACTCATTATCATTGGAATTTCCTGTTTTTGTTTTTTACATGGTGCATTCTTTAACGATGACGCACAATTTCTTTGTTTTTCCCAAAATAGGGGTTGATGACTCATTATCATTGGTATTTCCTGTTTTTGTTTTTTTACCACAATTCTAAGAAAACCATAATTAACTTGAAATCAAATTAGTCATAATTTGTGTATATAAAGAAGGCAATTTTTCTTATCAAAATCATTCTTGCAGTTTAAGTTGTTCAATCAACATATCAGAAAAACATCGTTAAATTCAAGTGCGCTTAAAAAATCTCGTTTAAAAAAAATCGCTATAGTTAAAAGTTCAATTTTAGTCTGATCGGAGTTAATCATTGTAGTGAAAAAAATTGACAGTTTCAATACAAGTGATAAAAATGAATTTGGATAAATTAAATGCAGCAATTAAAGTTATGGAAACTGATAAAAGCTCTAGCTATTGTAAAGATTTTATGAAACTTATAAACAATGCTTTTAAAACATTAAGTAAAAAAACTACAACAGAGGAATTAAATTTTTGGATAAATAATAGTGTAAAAAACATTAAATTACTGAATAAATTGTTAAGGAATGGATCTGTGTCATGTGGAGAGAAAAAAAAGATTTTGTCAACTATTGGACTATTGAAAGCAAACAGCAGAAAGTTTAAGAAACTAAGAAGAACAGGAACTGGTTTTTTTAAAATTATGAGAGATGGATCAGGTGGTAAGAATTAGAGAATGCTTTCGAGAATCGAATTAGAACAGGTGTTGTTATTAATTTAAAACATAAAAATATAGACAGCTTTCTAAGTGATGCAAAGAAAATGATCATTTCTCGATTAAAAATTGCGTTTAAAAAGTTGGGAAACATGAAAGTTAATGTTGTTCTTGCGGCAAATTATACTGTTTTAGAAGAAGGTGAGAAAATTGAAGATATTAAATATTTCAATACTAGAAATTCAAAAATTTTAGTATCAACAAACTTTGATGAATGGTTTGATCATAAAATTCGTGAAAAACTTTTTGTTAAGATTGATGATTTTCAACAAAAAAAGTCAGGTTGGTCTTTAAATGAAATTATAAATTTAAATGTTAATATAAATAAATATGTCCCTCTTGCGGCTGGATACTCAACTTTTATAAGAATGCCAAAATTTATAATTGATAAAAGAGCTGTTATTAATGTTATAAATAATGACAAATTCTGTTTTTTATGGTGAATAATTGCACAACGTTATCCAGATAATAGTCACGTTGATCGTACAAGTTCATATCCCCACTTTAAAGATACTGATTTAAAGTTTGATAATTTTGAATTCCCCATTTCTCTCAGCGATATTCCAAAATTTGAAAAATTAAACAATTTAAGTATTAATGTGTACGGATTTGATAAAAGCAGTAATAAAAAGAATGAAATTGTTCCACTTTATTTAAGTAAAAACAAATCAAATGAACGTACTTATCACTTATTAATGATTGAAAATACAGAACTTGATTTAGACGATGATGATGTTAATAATTTTCAAATTAACAAAGTTTATCATTTTGCATCAATCAATAATTTATCTCGATTAGTAAAATCTCAAATAACAAAAGATCGAAATCGAACCATACTTTGTGAAAGATGTTTATGCCATTTTAAATATGAAAAATCATTTAATAATCATAAAATTGATTGTGATAAAATAAACATGTGTCGAGTGATTTTACCTGAAGAAGAGAATAAAATTTTAAAATTTAAAAATCATAGAAATAAAGAAAATGTTCCCTTTGTCGTGTATGCTGACACTGAAAGTCTCTTAGAACCAATAGCAAGTACACACACAAACACATCAACATACCAAAAACATATCCCGACAAGTTTTGCTTTCTATGTACATTGCAATTTCAACGAATCTCTTTCAGAATTTAAATCATATCGGGGTCCAGATTGTGTTGATTGGTTCATGGCTGAATTAGAACAATTGGCTGAAAAAGCAAATACTTATTTTACAAATATTATTCCAATGGAAAATTTAACTATTTTCCAACAAATTCAATTTGACACAGCAACAGTTTGTCATATTTGTGAAAAACCTTTTAAAAATGATGACATTAAACACCGCGATCATTGTCATTTCACGGGAAAATATCGTGGTCCGGCACATCAGAGTTGAAATGTAAATTATAAAGATTCGCATGTTGTTCCCATAATTTTTCACAACTTGGCAGGATATGATGCACATTTCATTATTAAAGCTTTAGCAACGTCTTTTGAGGGTGAAATGAAACTGTTACCAATAAACAAAGAAAAGTACATTTCATTTTCAAAATATGTGAAGGGTACTAAAGTAGTATTAAGATTTCTTGATTCATTTAGATTTATGCCAAGCAATTTAGACAAATTATCCTCCTATCTTGAAAATGATGAGAAAAAAATTACTAAAAAGTATTGTAAAAATATGGACGAGTTTAATTTATTGACAAGAAAAGGAATATTTCCTTACGAATATGTTAGTAGCTGGGAAAAATTAAAAGAAGGTCAATTGCCAGTAAAAGACTTTTTCTACTCTAAATTAAATGACTCTCACATTTCAGACGAAGACTATGAGCATGCTTGTAACGTATGGAAAACGTTTAATTTAAAAATAATAGGAGAATACTCTGACTTGTATTTACAGACTGACGTTCTACTACTTGCCGATATTTTTGAAAATTTTAGAAAAACTTGTTTTACAACTTATAACTTGGACGCGTTACATTACTATACTGCCCCAGGACTGGCATTTGACGCTATGCTTAAGTACACAGACATAAAACTTGATTTGTTGACAGATGTAGAAATGTTGCTTTTTATTGAAAAGGGAATAAGAGGTGGTGTTTCACAATGCTCCAACAGATATGCGAAAGCTAATAATAGATTTATGGAAAAAGATTTTAATCCATTAATACCAGAAACTTATATCATGTATTTCGATATAAATAATCAGTATGGTGCTTCTATGAGCGAGAGCTTGCCATATACAAATTTTGAATGGTTAGAAAATTATAGTAATGACTTTTTCCTAAATATTCCAGATGATTCTCCTGAAGGATATATTCTTGAAGTAGATTTAGATTATCCAACTCAACTTCATGATTTACATAAAGACTTGCCCTTATGCCCTGAACATTTCATACCTCCTCTCCCAAAATGTACAATTCCTAAATTGATTCCAAATTTATTACCAAAGAAGAACTTTGGTAAAATTGTAATTCACTATAGAAATTTAAAGCTATATTTATCTTTGGGAATAAAATTAACTAAAATACATAGAGTTTTAAAATTTAAGCAAAAGCAGTGGTTAAAACCCTACATTGACTAAAAACCGAGCTTAGAAAAAAATCGAGTAATGAATTTGAGAAGAATTTTTACAAGCTAATGAACAATTCCGTATTTAACAAGACAATGGAAAATGTTAGAAAACACAAAGATGTTAGATTTATAACAAAATGGGAGGGAAGGTATTGCGCGAAAAATTTAATTGCTCAACCAAACTTTCATAGTTGCACCATATTCGATAAAGATATGGTTATTATTGAGATGAATAAAACAAAGGTACATACTTTAACAAACCAATTTACATAGGATTCACTATTCTAGACATATCAAAAATAATAACATATGACTTTCATTACAATTACATTAAAGAGACTTTCAGTGATTCTGCAAAATTACTCTACACAGATACTGACAGTCTTGTTTTTCATATTACAGTGCCAAATTTTTATGATTATATTAAAAGAGATTTACATAAATTCGACACATCCGATTATCTTGAAAACAACATTTATAATATACCACTTGCAAACAAGAAAATCCTGGGTCTTATGAAAGACGAAAATAACGGTAAAATTGTAGACGAATTTATAGGTTTAAGACAAGAAGGCTAGAGACAGGAGGTGAAACTTCGGTAGTGGGGATGAGTCAAAAGCCTTTCATTAACCAGGCGTTTTTCGTTTCGAAAAGTCGCCGGCGCGGTGCTTCTGCCCATCACTCACACATTCAAATTCTTGTATACCATATGTTTTACATATGTGTATGATATGATTTCAATTACGTGTGTAGCTGCGCAGAAGTCCGTGTGGTCTATTGCGGCGAAAACTTTTTTTGAAAGTAAACGCCTGACCATACATCAGCTGAGCGACTCAGCATTGCCATACCCCCACTACCGAAGTTTTACCTCCTGTCTCTAATCTTCTTGGTTTAAGATCAAAACTATATGCATTCAAGTTATGGGGTGATGAGGAAGCTAAAAAGAAAGCAAAAGGGGTAAAATATTCAATTTTAAAAAAAATAGGATTCGATGATTTTAAGCATACTCTCAATGAAAATGAAAACCTGATCCGATCTCAGCACTTTATACGCAGCAAAAAACATGAAGTATTCACTGTTAAACAAAATAAAATTGCTCTAAGTTGGCAGGATGATAAAAGAATTTTGATACCAGGGAAAACTGACACCCTTCCTTGGGGTTACCAACAGCATGATCCAATGGAAATAGATGAAATTGATGTATAAAATGTAAATATTTATTTAAAATGTAGTTTGTATTAGTTCTCTACTATTCGCTTTATACAATTTTTACAATAAATTATACTTAAAAAATATTGTAATTTATTATAATAAATAAATGTATTTAAAATAAATGTCGTTTCTTATTCCTGAAAACAATAAGGTTAGGTTAGAAATAATAATTACAGTGCAATTAATATTTTATAATTTTATTGAGCAAAATAATAGAATACATTTTCAACTAAAATACTCAAATATTGCAGTTTTTGCAGAACCAAGTTTTTAAGTTTATAACATTCTGAAGAGCACAAGTAAAAGTTTTCTTGTTGATTAAATGTTTTGAACAAGTTCCAGTACATGTTTCAATGTTTAACTTTTTTAATGAAGGACAATTTAAATCATTCATGTCGATAATTTCAATACAATATTTTTCATCGATTAAGCTTTTTAACCATTTTTTCTTCTCTAAACCTTTAACATAAATTGTCTTTGCTTTTTTAAACACATTTTCTAAAATTTCTTTTAAATAAACGTACGGTACATCACCAGCATTCCAACGAATACCACGGAAATTATTTTCTAACCAACGATTGATACATTTATATTTGTTTGTGTCGCAATTCCATGGACAAGGAGGTTGGAAAACCATATTTATTGGTATTGAATCATTGTTTAAAGAAACTATAGCTAATTCTTTTAAAACAAATTTATTAATTGGCAATTTGAATCCTTGCACATCTATCAAGTACTGCATTTTTAAATCAACTAATCTCATTACGCGTAAAGAGTTAAATATATATAAGCTTAAAGTTAAACAATTTTTTTAACAATTCCACTGATTGGTTTATATTCAACGATGCGGTCATGCAAAACTAAGCAATAAGCTGAAGTATTGGCGGGGAAATTTTCTTTTGATTCAAATTCTAGGCGTATATCAACTGGTCCACTTTTTAAAGACTCATTTTGTTTTGAACAATCCACTACAACTAAAGGAGCATATTGTAAAAATTCTTTTTTTGATAAAATTGGTTGAGATTCTTTACTATAATAAGATGCTTGAAAATTTGTAAACATTTCATATAAAGTAGCGTACTGGTTTCTACCAATATTCAGATTCATGTTACCATAAGGATAACATTGTGAATTTAAAAATAATTTTACATCAGATAAATCACAATGATCAAAATAACTAGAGTTTTGAACTGTATTATTTTTTCTGTTTCTCTGAAACTCTAATACAATAAATCCAGATTTCTCTAATTGACTTGAAGTTTTCACACTCCAAATGTGCTTAGGAGTAATTGGTAATAAAGGATATTCATACAATTCCCGAGTTCTAAAACTTATTGGAATAGCTGGATCTTTTTCAATATATTTTAATAATTTAAACTTTCGAGCATCTGATAATTTTATGTACGGTAATAACCATTCAATTTTTTCAATGACAATTTTAAACTCTTCTAAAGGTGCTACTTGCAACACTGCGTTAGCATCAGTTCTTGATCTGATTAAAATAAGCTCATGTTTAGCGTTAATAATAACTTTTTGGTAATCTTCAGCAAAACCAAAAATCATACTCAGAGGAATACAAACATCAAAATAACCTTGCGCATTTGTTAAGGTTGGTTCATTGGTAAATTCTAACCAGCCAACATTTTCAAGAAATTTATTTTGACTAGAATCGAGAGAAATATAATTATTCATTAAACTTGTAAGACCAACATTTTTATTTTTATCAATTTCTACACCATTAAGTTCATACTTTGCTTCTTCAAATAAATGACATATGCCATTAGAAATTAAATTTGTACGCTCTAGAGCTGTTCCATCAGGTTTCACAAGTTCTCCAGTGATGTGAATCGAGCTTTTGCTTGGAAATAAGCAATGATCCTGATTCTGTACCGTGATGCGGATTTCATCACTAATGTTGTATGTTGATGAGGTGTATGGTTGTTGCGCATGAACTTCATAATGAGCAATAGATTCATCAAAAATTACTGGTGAATCAATATTTAAAATTTCCCCTTCCATAGCAAATAATAACACGTTGAAATACAAAGGCACAAATACAAGTAAAAATAAGTTTAAATCTCTTTTTTACTCTCTCCTCTTTTTACAATCCTTAGACCGAGATTTTTCAGTAGTTCCAGGTTCTGAGGTGTTAATCTCTTCAAGATTCGCCGACGACTGATTTGATTCTAGCATGGTGTTTTAATTTTATAACCAAAACCAATCCTTTTTCTATTATTAAAAACAATACCCATTATTTTAAGGATTTAATATGAAGCCTTATTGTTAAAGTTTCCCCTCGAAAATTAACTAAAATTTCGTCTTGGTCTACAATTCGCAATTGAATATAGTCTATTGTCTTGACAGCGACTGGCAAGTAAATGACGTGATTTGGTACTTCCACTATTTTATATCCTGGTGGAACAATAGGAAAAAATTCATGAATTGTATGCACTTTTTCACCATTAATGTATGCTCCCGTTGTTATATTACATTCTACTCTTAATGAATTTATTTTAATGATTGACACTGGTTGATCAGACTCATGGTATTCTTGAGCTTTTAATTTGCGAGGAGAAAATCCTAACAAACTACCTATAGAATCATTGGGTTTAAAATTAATTTCTCCATCACAATAAACTGTACATATTAAAGTATTATTATTTGGTTTAATTCTAAAATTAATACCTTTATTTTTTAAAATTAAATGCAAAACTTGATCAATATCACTAACTTCATAACTTCCTGTGGGTATAATAATTTCTTCATTTCCTACGTAAAATTTATTTTTCCCAACATCTATATTAGGAATAGAATTAAAAGTTAAAAATTCAACAAGACCAAGAGCATAATTTTTAAAATTAGACAACTCTATTGGTGGGAAAAATTGAGATTCTAAGATGGAAGAATTTCCAGACAACGTTAAAATAAGTGAATCGTCCATGACGAGGTCAAATTAATAACTGACGTTTAAACTAAAAATATCATTTATTTATATGCAAAGTATCAGGAATATTCAATTGATTACATAAAAATTTAAGACATAAATGTCCGCATACATATGTATTATAGTTTTGATATCGTTTATGATTATATTTTATGCTACCAACACCAAAATATTTAACAAGATCCGAAGGTGGTCGAAGATTACCGAAGCTATCAAAATATACGATTTTATCTTTATTCTTTTTATATGCACACCAATGTGTACCAGGACCATCTTTATCATCTAGATTAATAATTGCAAATTCATTTTCTTTAGGACTACGCATAGGTAGTTCATTTCGCATAAAAACTCCTCGAAAATATAGAATTTTTAAACTTTTTGCAAATTTTAGTAAATCTAAGTCTGTTAGCGCACGGTGAGGTAGCTTTACTTCAAGTTTTTTGACTTGCATCCTTGCCCTACTTTATATGGTTTTAGATGAAGGCCTAGTCCTGCTTTATATGGTTTTAAAAAGAGACCTTTTCCTAAGGCAATAGATTCCATTGTTTGATTCACTGGGTTACAAAAAAATGGTCATATCGTGTTTATTCAAAGTTTCCTGTGATTATTGAAAGTTTAGGTGTCACTGAATAAGAATATACCAGTAAAACATTTTTTCATTCGGTCATTCCCTTAAAAAAACGAGTTTAAAGTGTCAAAAACCGTATTTTTAGCACTTTTTGAGGCAGCGTAACAAGAAAACGCAACATGATAAAAATCTCTACAAGAGCTTAAATAAAAGCTTAAACCTTCAACTTTGAGGCTCAGAACTGAAAAGTACTTAAATAATCAATAAAAACCTCCTTAATCAAGCAGTCGCTACCTGAAATTGTCAAAAAAGCTAGAACAGGAAGCAATTGGTAAAAATCGATTTCCTTAAGCGGATTCGGTTGCAACTTGTTACTTGAAGTTTTTTGAGGTTTCTAATGACGAATTGGAACTTAGATTTAAAAAATTTCAAAATGGCGGACTGAAAATAATGAATTCACTCAATTTTTCAAAATTTGCGTTGATAATTTTAAAAAATTGAGTCCGCCACTTTGAAATTTTTTAAATCTAAGTTCCAATTCGTCATTAGAAACCTCAAAAAACCTAAAATAACAATTTGCAACCGAATCCGGTTAGGGAAATCGATTTTTACCAAGTGCTACCTAACCCAGCTTTTTTGATAATTTCAGATAGTGACTGCAGGTTTTCAGTGCTTCTTTAAGTACTTTTCAGTTCTGAGCCTTAAAGTTGAAGGTTTAAGCTTTTATTTAAGCTTTTGTAGAGATTTTTATCATGTTGCATTTTCTTGTTACGCTGCCTCAAAAAGTGCTAAAAATACGGTTTTTTGAGACTTTAAACTCGTTTTTTAAGGGAATGACCGAATGAAAAAAAGTTTTTCTGGTATATTCTTATTCTGTGACACCTAAACTTTCAATAAACACAGTAAATTTTAAATAAACACGACATGACCATTTTTTTGTAACCCAGTGTTATGTCACTTGCTTTCCTCTAGTTGACGATTTGCAGAATTTGCATTATTTACAGCTTTTGCTATGCCAGCTGCTCCCCCTGCTAGGGCCCCTGTTGCACTTAAACCCGCAAACAAAAGAATAAGAAAAGGTAAAATTCCTCCCACTTTAGAAGGTATCGGTAAAACTCGAGGTTTATTAATTTTTCGCCTGCCACCAGCAATTTTAACTGCCAAACGTGCACTTTCAAGTGCTGATTTAATAGTAAACTGCGCATTTGTATCTAATTTCATAGATTTTTTCGCTGCGGTTACAATCTTTCTCAACGTTGATTTTTTATTTTCCCTCTTTTTCTTCATATTTTCTTTTGATTTAAATCCCATGCCCAATTTTGATTTGACCTTCATTGCATTTGTTATTGCGTAAGCTGCAGCTTTTTCACTATAATTTGCGTCAGGAGCAAACACACGATGCCAAGCTTTGTCAGCAAGTACTCTATCAGCTGCGTTTCTCGCTTCTACACTTTCCCTATTTTTTGAATAAGAAATATCGTGCTGTTTACAAGCAGCGTCGAGAGGGTTGATTCCTGGATCACCTCGTGCTAATCTTTTCGCCAATTTTGTTCCTGGACCACAGTATTGATAGCCAGGTATATGAAGTTCAAAAGGTAATTTGTTGATAATTTTATTCAAAATACCTCTACCTCGTCTTACTCTTTTCGAAGTTTTCTTTAAACTAATTTGTTTTTTATTTACACCCATATTTATATTCTTTACGGTAAGAAAACTTTTTCAAGACTAAAGGGAAAATCTATATAACCAATGTATTTATAGTTTTTTGCCATTTGACTACAAACAGTCGACCTTTAATGATCTAACAAAAAAATTATGACAGTAATAGTCAATTATCACAGTAATAGTCAATTATCCCAGTTGTCTCCGACAGTAGGGCCTAACGTGGACCTTGCCCAAAGCATGAAAGAGTTAACCATCGACACAAAATCGCAAACATCTCCTAAAAAATTAGACCTAGCAGCATGAAGGAGTTAACTATAGACACAAAATCGCAAACCTCTCCTAAGAAACTAGATCCACATAAACGTCATTATTAGATTTGCATGCGAACGTTAAAAGCGACTACAGTAAACTGACATTGAAACTATTAAAAACGTTGTATTTATAGTTCTAACCTCAGTTATCGTAAGAATGGAGTTTGAAGCACAATCGATTAAATTGCCAGTCTACAATTTTGACACTCTTGTTCAAGATTGTAATAAGAAAACAGAAAAACGTCATGGAAATTTATTGCCAAATAGTGTGCGAGCAATATTTTGTGGACCGTCAAATTGTGGAAAGACAAATGCTTTACTTGCTCTTTTAACACATCCCAATGGATTACGATTTGAAAATGTTTATGTGTACTCAAAATCGTTATATCAACCAAAATACAAATTTTTAGAAAACATTTTGCAACCAGTAGAGGGTGTTAGCTACTTTCCATTTAATGAACATGTGGATGTTGTAGAACGAAACAATGCATTACCAAACTCAATATTTATATTTGATGACGTAGCATGTCAAAAACAAGATAATATTAAAGCTTTTTTTGCTATGGGAAGACACAAAGCTGTGGATTGCTTTTATTTATGTCAAACATATGCGCGCATTCCAAAACATTTAACCCTTTAACCGCACACTTCCGAATCCATCCTTAAACCGCATACTGGGTGTGCGACACCCGGGTACTTTAAAGTGTGTTCTCCAAGCTGGAAAAGGATATTATGTTTCAGAAAAATTATCTTATGTAGCTCAGTACATCTATTTTAAAGGACAATAAGTTTTATAATAATTTATTTAATCTTAATAATTAAAAAAATGTTTTTTAAAACTACTGAAATCACCTTAAACCGAAAACTGGGTATCAGCCACCCAGAAATTTTTCGCTGTTAACTTCATAAAGTTATCAAATACACAAAGACACTTGGGAGACTAATGTCCCTCACGGAAGATAAATTTAAGTACAAAATGTATCGTGCAATAACGACATATGTTCAATTTTTACGACCTTAAACGAGATATTAGAGTAAAAAGCTAGAATATGGGTGTCGCACACCCAGGGTGCGGTTTAAGGGTTAATACGTGACAATGTTAATTTACTAGTTTTATTCAAACAAGATGAAATGAATCTTAGACATATTTATGATGATCATGTAAATACTGATATGACATTTATAGAATTTAAAAAGCTTTGCAACTCTTGTTGGAAAAATAAGCATGATTTTATAGTGATTGATAAAGATCGAGATATTAATGAAGGTAGATATAGAAAATGTTTTGATTGTTTTATAAAATTAGAGAAATGATATTCTTTATAAACAGTTTCATTCAAGACATTGGTCAATCAACATGTCTTCTACACACTTGAAACATTTGCGAAAACAAAAAGATATTCTTGGTCAAATTGCAAAAGCCAATGATGCTATTCGACGAAAGCATAGACTGATGAAATTGGGCAAGGAAGAAATTGAACAGACTTTAAATAATACCTTTAAACCTATAGTGACACCAATTCAGAAATTAGTTGACGACATTGAAATTGTTAAACTAATTCGACCAGTAAAAATTGAAAGAGAGGGAGACCTTCCTTTAGAGTTTGAAGAAGAACAAGAAGTTAAGAGAGAGAATGATTCATTTTTAAGAGATGACTTATCATTTGCAACAGCTGCTGATGATGACGATAACGGTGATGATTATGATGATGATAACGGTGATGATTATGGTAATGGTGATGATGATGGTGATGGAGATGTTAATGGAGATGGAGATAAATCAGAGAAAGATGGTGCTATTTTATATCTTCAAATGTTGGATGAAAAGGGAAAAGATTTAGATTCTTCATATGGAGTTCGTAAATTATCTAAAGGGCAATTAATGATTGGTAATTCAGGAATAAATTTTGAACAAAATAATATTAGTGTAGGTAATAAAACATATCCTGCAACGAAAGATATACTTGAGCTTTTATTTAAAAAAGTTCCAGAAGAAGCTGTTTTAAGTGTAGTTGATCGAGAAAATTATAAAAATATTGTAATATCAACTAATGCTCATAAAAAATATTACAAAGCAGATGGCGCTGTTAGAGATAAAAAGAGTTTAAAATATCTAAACTATATAGCAGTACATTCTGGTGAAGGTTTAATTCCAGAATATATGACTCAACAAGAAGATACAAAAATTGATTATGTTTATTGGGATGATCCTAATGAATTGGTTGATCGTTTAAGATTGCTCTTGGCATCTCAAGCAGCTGGAAATCCCAGTCATAATAATGAGATTATATCAATTATTGAAGAGTTGAGAGAAGCTGGAATTGTTTATTAATTAACATTTGTAGAAATTTTTATCATTTTCATGATGAGTATCGACATATTCGGACGTCAGTCCACCAGGACTTGGTTTTAAGTTGACTGCTGAAGGAGATTTTAATATTGAAAATAAGAAACTTTGTAACGTAGCTGATGCCGAGAGCAACGGTGATGCAGTAAACTTGAATATTGTAAACAAAGTTATTGAATCTAAAGCGAACGCCATCTATGATGTAATCGGTTCCGTGAGAAATGATGTAAATGACAATGTAGTAAAGATTTTAGATTTAGAAGATTTGATAAAAAAATATTTTGAAAATCTAAGAATCAGTATTGAAAGAAATATAGAGATGATGTCTACCAACAAAGACATTATTTTACAATTAGACAGCAGACTGCGCACACTTGAAGGTAATTAGCAATGGAGGATCAAAAACTACAGTTGGTGAAAGAGTTATATAAACCAGCGAGAAAAAATTATAAGCGAAGAAGTGTTGACATTCGAGGTTTTGACGAGACTTGGCAAGCTGATCTTGTTGAAATGCAACCTTATGCGAGAGAAAATAAAGGTTACAAGTACCTGTTAACCGTCATTGATACATTTTCAAAGTTTGCCTGGGCTGTTCCAGTAAAGTCCAAAAAAGGTGTAGATGTGACTGCGGTAATGAAATCTATTTTAATTAAAAAACGCATACCGAAAAATTTGCAAGTAGATAAAGGAAAAGAATTTTATAATTCACATTTTGAAAATCTTATTAAAAATTATAACATTAATTTGTATTCTACTCATAGTAATTTGAAAGCGTCAATTTGTGAACGATTTAATCGTACTTTGAAGAATAAAATGTGGATGTAATTTAGTTTACGCGGTAATTACAAATGGATAGATATATTAAGTGATTTAGTAAATGCGTATAATAATAGTAAACATCGAACAATAAAAATGAAACCAATAGATGTAAATGCTGAAAATGAAAATAATTTGTTGTTTAATGTATTTAGAAAAGTTGCACTAAACAGGCAATATAACAAATTTAAAGTTGGAGATAGAGTACGTATAAGTAAAGTTAAACATGTTTTTGAGAAAGGTTATACACCAAATTGGACTACAGAAATATTTACTATAAGCGATGTAAAAACACTAATCCAATAACATATATCTTGAAGGATTATCAGGAAATTCTAATAAGTGGATGTTTTTACGAGCAAGAACTTTCTAAAGTTAAATATCCAGATGTATATTTAGTTGAAAAAGTATTAAAGAAAACGAGGATCTAATGTATTTGTAAAATGGTTAGGTTTTGATAATTCTCATAACAGTTGGATAAACGAATCTGAATTATAATGTGCTTAAGAAAGGTTAAAATAAAAATAAATTGAATTGTATGCATTTTTGTATTTATTTATCCTCTTTTTACAATAATTTACCATTTATATATTGAATATTTGACATTTGTTGAATAGCTTCATTTGATATTTGTTTACAGTGAAATGTGACAAGTTCCAGCAATAATGTCTCTGAATTTAAAACATTAGTTCTTCCCGTCACTTTTTGAAGTATTCTACTGTAATGTTTTTTAATAAAATCCGGGGCATGTTTTGTAGACTTTACATTATTTTTAAAGATTAATTCTGCAATAAACTTTACAATTATATCTTTACTATACTGCAAATTGAATTTTGATAGTTCTACATATTTTTGTTCAACACAAGGAATAAGTTCATTAAAAATAGCAAATGAAGTTTCACTAAATGTAAATGATTGATCTAAACACTCAATTGATATTAAACGATATGTAACACTAAAACGTATTGTAAACGTTTCACAATCCAGCACTGATGCATCACAATCTCCGTTGAAAAATCGCATTATATGTTTTACTGCATCACACAATAGGCGCCATTCTTGAAGCTCCAAAGACAATGATACTCGTGGATGGCTGCTTCTTAGTTGAATTTTAGGTATTATATTCCCATTTATGTTTAGTTCTGCTCCAACGACAACTTGCTTTCTAAATGATGGATTCAAGTTGTAAATTTTTGATAATAACATTTCTCTGCATGGTAAATATGACATTTTATGTCTTCTACTGGTCAACTCCCTCAGGAACAAACTCTATCTGATTGTAAGGTCCTCCACGATTTCTTAAATATACACCACCTCTGACAGCTTCAGATTTTAGACTGTTGAAAAGATTTGCATCCTCTTCAAATATTTTTAGCATTCTTGGTGGTAGGAAAATGTTAAATTCATTATTTATTTCAGCAACAATTTTCAAAACCAAATTTCGTATCAATTTTTCGAATGTCTGTTACTTTATAGAATGCATCGATGATTAACTCCTTTGTTGTTTTCGTGACAAAGACTTTGCTTGCTTTGTTTAACTTATCGAAATTCATTTTTATCACTTAAATTTAAATTTTTAAATTTTTTTATTAAAATATTTAACTGTGACCTTGCTTCAATTAAACTTTTAACTTTATGTATTTCTTGAATTAATTTGTTCAAGCGCACTTGAATTTCACGACGTTGTTCTGCTAATATATTTATTAACCAACTTAAACTGCAGGAATGATTTCGTTTATAAAAATTGCCCTCTTTATATACATGAGATATGACTTATTTGACCTTCAAGTTAATTATAGATTTCTTGGAATTTCGGTAAGATCAAAAGCATTCTTATGAAAAGAACCGAAAATGTTTGTAAAAATTCCTTAGATAAGAATCTAATAAACAGTGATTTGCCATATTTAGACGAAAATAATAATTCCAAGAATAAAATAAGTAAAAAACAAAAACAGGAAATACCAATGATAATGAGTCATCAATAAAAAATTCCAAAACAATGAGTCATCAACCCCATTTTGCGAAAAACAAAGAAATTATGTGTCATCGTTAAAGAATGCACCATGTAAAAAACAAAAACAGGAAATTCCAATGATAATGAGTCATCAACCCCATTTTGCGAAAAACAAAGAAATTATGCGTCATCGTTAAAGAATGCACCCTGTAAAAAACAAAAACGGGAAATACCTATAAAAAATTCCAAAATTCTGAGTCATCAACCCCTATGGAAAATTCTAGGATTGTTTTATAATTCCAAGAAATTAGATAAATTCTAAGAATCACATTTGCATCATGATCTCAATATCCCCCCCCGAATAATTATAGGAAGTATGACGTCATATCCGGCTCAGCATCATAATCTGAATCGCACCTCCAAAATGGTTTGAGTCTGGGCTAAGTGGTTTGAGTGTTAGCTAAAAGTGTCGGTAACATGTCGGTGCAGGGATCTAGGTCTAGAACCCTCCCTGTCTATCTACTTATGTCAAGGTAAATATTATATAGTTTAAACAGTGTTAATTTTAAAAGCAAATTTATTTATTTGCAATTGTGATATTATTTAGATTTTCAAAATAATAAAATTTAATAATATATTTATGAAAAGGGAAAAATTTTGCGAAAATGGTTAAGAAGAATTGTGTTTATAACTAGAGTATATTTACATACCGCAGAAGGATAGAAGAGACTAATGTTTTTAGACTCTTTTTCTTTCTTTACATCCTGGCACACAACACGACATTTTTTAAATAAAATAAATAAATAATTATTAAAACGAAATGTATTGTATAATTATGTATGTATCTCACTAAGACCGGCTAAATGTAAACATTATATCTTACATCTCACTCGCACAATTTTCCTTTCTTAAAAAAGACATGGAGTGGAAAGGTCGAATGTATCGAAAAGTATCGAAGTAAAGAATGGGCAATGAGAATGTAAAATCTTAATAGAAGGGTGTTTTTAAAATTGTTTGTACATGTGAAGGTGGCGCTGCAGTCGTATGTTATTTAAAAAGAGCGCGAATATATAAATTTTATTTTTGTTAAGAGAAAGTACACATAACAAATCTTATTTTGCATTGTCAAAAAAAAACGTCAACATTTCAAATATAAATAAGCAAATTATTAACTGAAAAAATTTGAATATTATTATTAATGAAATAATGGACTTGGACAATGGAAATATAAAAAAGTAGCACCGTAGACGGCCGCTTGCGGCCGTCGGAGGAGCTAGTTACGAGAAACAGAGACACAACACAGCTTATGCGCATGATCAACTTAATTGGAGGTCGACTAGAACGCAGTGAGCCTGGCACTTTTCGTGCATATTTGTCTGAGATTTTTAAAGCGCTTTCTACACAGAGTTCGGTCTCCTTACTCTTCCTTCCTGTTCTATACAATGTTTGTGCACCAGTTAGCATCCATCTTAAATTTTCCCCCACTCAACTTGAATAGCCTAATACATACTATGGAAAAACATTCGAAAATACATTCGACATTCGAGTTACTATAAAATTCGAACCGAACCGAGTTTTGTTCGGTGTTGGAACGCTAAAATTCACGGAGAGAAGGGCGTACACGGAGAGAAAAAAAAGAGAGCCGTTTGATTTGACAAGAGAGCGCTGTTTTCCCTTTATAAAGCACAGCAGTAGCGCCGCAAACGTCGAACGGTTATACTTTTTGAGGAGTATCGGTTCTCTTCTCCACACAAATAGAGCCGCTTACTTTCCAAAAAGTGTACCCACTTTCCCCAAAAAGAAGAACCGTTCTCCCCTCGAGGGTAAGCAGCGTGCTTAACCTCAAGTTGAACGGCTGTTTCGCATTTAACGCAACCGCTCTACCGACAGGTAGAGCCGTTTACTTTTTTTTCTCTCCGTGTAGTAGATTCGACTGACATTGCAGTTAAATCACTAAACAGAATCTTTAGTTTTGGACTGACGGTACAGACAGTGCCATCTACACTGAGCAAGCAGTATATTCTACTAAGATGGAGTTTACACCGAGTGGCATATATTTATACTCGTGCACGCATAAACGGATATTCCTCCAGGAGAATAGACTTGCGCCTGCGCAAACACGTGGTCAAGACAAATTCTTTCACTACACAACTGCAGGCAAATATTATGCGCAGGCGCGAATCTATTCTCCTGGAGGAATGTCCGTTTATGCGCGCACGAGTATAAATATATGCCACTCGGTGTAAACACCTTCTAAACAGAGAGGTGTCGTAGTGTATTATACTAAACATTCAGTTGGCGCCACTAGTTGGCGTAGTAAATTATTTACTAAACGCGTTCTGTCAAATTGATTGCAACTCTTCTCTCCGTATGTCGAATTCTAAAATTCGACATTCGAGTCAGTCCAGTTAGAATGTCGAAAAACTGACATTCGAGTTAGCCTAGTTCGAATGTCGAATACTCGAATATTTGACATTCGACATTTCGGCGCCCCAAAACCGAACAAAACTCGGTTTGGTTTGAATTTTGCACAGCTCTAAAAAATCTTAATAACATCTTTCTTTTCTGATAAATTACAAAAGACTAATCATGATAATAAACAAAATAAATAACAATAAATTGAGAACAATCTAAAAAATTGATAAATAATAACAATAAATTGAACAATCAGATAAGTGATAAAAAAAAATTATCCATTAGTGATTATCAAAAACTCACGTGCTAGACGGTAAATGATCTACACACTTTGATATCAGTCTGGGAATTGTACTCTCAATTTATTATTAGACTCAGGAAATCAGTTATTCACTTATCAATTTGTCATAAAAAATATTATATCATAAAAGTTTCGAAAAAAAAATTTTTTCTAGTAAGAATTTGTTAATTTTTGATAAAACAATCTACACTGAGAAAACTGGAGTATTGGACTAAACATCTGGAGGGACAAATCGTTGATATTTGAGAGTTAGCTATTGGATAACAATCTAAATGTTCAAATACACCATTGACAGATATTCGTGCCATTTCTCTTGGAGGGAAAATGAGTTTATAACAGAGGGACAAATTAACCATCTTGAGAAATCCCTTCCTTATCCGGCGCGAAATGAATAAATATGGCAACCTAACCCCTAAATTAAATACATAAAATGTCAGAAAAATAATTTCGCGCGCATCAGATCGTACACATTTTCTGCGCAACTTTTAACCCTCAGATATAAGGGGAGAGAATATACAAGTAGATTTCCATTACCAATTCAAAATTTATTTTAGAAGGACTATTTAACTCTCTTCATAAGCAAAGGAAACCATGAAGTAGTATAAGGAGACCCAACCCCAATAGTTATAGTGGCAAAAATCAGCATCATTTTGGGGGATCAGAGTTACTATGAGAAAATATAATCTGCACAACGTTCAGAGGCAGCGCGCTCATGCGGAGAAAATGTAAAGTACAGAATAAGTTTTAAGCAGACGATATTTTAATACCAAATTTAACCACAGAAGCGCAACCTCTAAACGTTGTGAGAACTCTCATAACTCTGATCCCCCAAATGCAGACTGATTTTAAACCCGCGTGAGGTCTCCTTATACTACTTCGTGAAGGAAACATACACTTTTTGAACCTCTGAATTTGACTCTCCAGTTTTCTCAGTGTAATATTTTCCAAACAACTTCTTCATATACTAATAAACAAATGTCTCACTGGAAGTTTTCTGAATTCGAAAATTCCCCGCAGACTTTTTGTCGTCGAAGGTAAGTTAACCTAAAACTTGACACGCCTTTATTTACAATCAAAAATTAGTAAACAATTAGGGAATTTTAAAATTTTGATTATTTTATCGTCTTCCCAGGACCCAAATACATTTGCATGTCGAATTTAAAATCAATTCGACAATATTTGAGGCCCCGGAACTTAAAAGGGCACTTTTACCATTTCAAATAAATACTGAAAGTGGCCTTTCAAAATCCGGAAGCCTCATTTGTCGAAGATACGATGATTTATGTTTTTAAATTCAATGAAGCATAAGGAGATTCAACGACGTACATACAATGCCAATTTCATGACTCATGTATCTTTTTTTCTTCTTAAATGACTTGAGGCTAGGCCAAGGCCAACTGTCAGAACACACACTCTTACATACCAACTAGTTTAGCGTTTCTACAGAACGACTTTTGAGGTTAGGAGTACTCGCATTTGCCTGGACCACTCGTCAATGGGTTTTCTCGCCAGAGAAGAGGGAAACTGTAGAAAACCTCTCCTGAGTACAACCGGTTTATCGACAGTCGAGTTCTAATGGTGTGTATACCGGACAATAATCGACGGTGCACATCATTATACCTCGACGTCAAACCTCCCGCTTGATATATGTATTACGAAAGTAGTGAGAAAACACCGGGCATACCGAGAGTCGAAGCGCGGTCACCCATCCAAGTACTAACCGCACTGGATGTCGCTTAACCTCGATGATCGCAAGCCACGGAGTCTCACCACCGTAATATACCATCGGTCTGATGCAGCCCTATGACACTCCTATACATTTTCATATGAATAAGATGGCAAAGACTTGACTAGGCGCTGCATGCAGAACAGGCCGATTTTTAGCGTCAATTTAAAAAAAAGTTAATATTATTTTTATTATTTATAAATATTTATTAATTATTTATCAATATTAAGCAAACTTAATAATAATTAATAAATATTTATAAATAATAAAAATAATAATTTTTTTAAATTGCCGCTAAAAATTGGCCTGTTCTGCACGCAGCGCCTAGTCAAATCTTTGCCATCTTATTCATAGCAGTTGCATATATCTGGTCTGATGTATCTCAATTCATAATTCTTCACTCTCCTGGCTAGCAGTGCCTCTAACGGGGAAAAAGGAAACTAAATATAGTCTGCTACTGTCAGATGCGCGATGTGTTTATAGAAATTAAATATTTTTAAAGTTGAAAAGTTTTTCAGTGCTTACATAAATTATTTATGTACTTTAATACATCGTAACAAATAATTAGTGTGTATATTTAAATATAGGAAGGAACACAAAATTCAGAAAATGTATAATATAAATAATATAAAAATTTCCGAGTTTGTCTTTGACATTGGTTGGAAAAATTGAAGGGACAGCTCCTACTTTTAAATTATTTTTTTTTCATTTCATGTTCTTTGCCGTTTATAACATTTTTTTAAGTTTTTCAATTGAAAATGACAAATGTACATGTACGGCAAATGACATGTACTGCCGTGTGATATAAAAACTTAGTTAACTGACATTTTGGTGAAAAATGAGTTTTTGGTATCAATGAACTCGTAAGAAAAAACTGCGTCTAATAGTTATAGTTTAAATTTTTTTTCCAAATTATTGTTTGTAAAAAAATAATATTAAAAATTTAAGAAATTGCAGAAAGTGAAAGAATATTTGATAAAAAGTTAAGGAAAGTACTTTGCGTAGTCCAAAAAACAAACGAGACTACGAGCTCGAATGTAAGATTTGAAGGAAAAACTTAGTTAAAGGCATTTGTGTGTTTTTTGTATCAAATAAGTAGTCGAGTCCGAGCGTTGGATTTGAAATAAAAACTTTGCATCTGCAACGCTTGCAATTACCTAAGTTATTCCGTCAAAAAGTCAGTCGAGACAGAGCCGAACGACTACTTAACTGCATTCGGCTAAACTCGGTTTATGCTCGGGACGCAAGCAGCAAGCAGCCGTCCCCTTACCACATGATGTCATTGTCAGTTAGGTAAGTTTTTCCATCAAATCGGAGGACCGAGCTCGCGTACATTTTTGTTGAGCAACTACGCAAAGGACTTTACCTAACTTTTTACTTCATATTTGCATTCGGAAAAACACGCAAGTGCATTTTTTCATATAATTTGTTTAAATAATTAATTTTTTATTTCATAATTAAATAGAGCACCATCATTATACCCAGTACCCAAGCAAATATTTCTGTCAAATGCCAGTATTCACAACTGGCGCAGTATTGCACCAGTACTGGCATGCCAGCAGTTGGCTTGCCAGTACGGGTTCAGTACTGGCTTCATTAAAATTTCTGTAGTATGCCAGTACTGCCCTTTAAGTCTGGTATGCCAGTACTATGCCAGTACTGTGCCAGTATTGCGAAAACAACACTGGCAAACCAGTACTACGCCAGTACTGTGCCAGTATTGCTAACACGGTAAACTGACAATAGTCAGTTAGGAACTAATTAATGGAAATTTATGCGGTAATTTATAGAAATTTTCGCAATAATTCGTAAAGATATGTAAAGCAAAAATTATCATTAAAATTTTGGATTTTAGTCATTTATGGAAATTTACGGTAATTTATGGAAATTTATGCGGTAATCTATCAACATTTTGACGATAGTTTATAAAACTATGTAAAACACAAACGAGAACTAAAAAAAATTAACATCGGTAATTTATGGAAATTTTCACGGTAATTTATGGAAATTTATGAGATAATTTATGGAAATTTTGACGATAAATTTTTAACTAAAAAATGTAACGTTGTTAATTTATGGTAATTTATAGATATTTTAGAGGTAATTTATGGAAATTTATTAGGTAATTTACTTATTTGGTTTTTTTAAATTTAGTTCAATTAAATAATAATTTAACTTAATTACGCAGTTAAACGCTCTTTATTAATTGTAAGTGTAAAAGGTGTCGAAAATTAAAATTTATTATCATGTAGCTTCGAAAGGGTAGTGGTTAGAGTGTTCGGCTAGAAGTCCGTAGGTCGTAGGTTCGATTCCCCGCAGTGGCAAATTTTATTTCGTTATAGGTTTGCGTTCATTCTGCGTTGTAAACATTAATTTGATTAAAAGTTAAAAGTTGGGGATTATTACATGTTTGCAAATATAAATTAATTTTTTTTTATTATATTAATATTGAATTTAAATAAATTTTCCACTAGATTGGAAAATAGACGGTCTGGTCTGATTCAGGCCAGCGCCAGAAGATTTTTCTACACGGGTACTAAACCAGTACTGAACCAGTACTGCGCCAGTACTAAACCAGTACTGGCTGCCAGTAACATCCAACCAGTACTGAAAAGCGTTATCATTTCGGTCAAATGCCAGTACTGGTTCAACCATGGCGGCCAGTACTCCGCCAATTATTTTTATTTTTATTAGGGTTCTGAAAGCAAACAGTTTTTTCTTATTTTCTCGTTTCGATATAAATGTCAGTTAACTAAGTTTTTATTTCAAACGGCAGATGACTCCTCAGTCTCCTTATACTACTCCATGATTAAATTCATGAAACTAAACGAAAATTCGTTAATAGGTATGTTTTCGTTGCCTGCACTTCTTACACTTTAACACCTAACCTGCACTATGCTATGTTCTGTACATTTCAGGAATTCTTTTCTCAAATACATTTAAATAAATCGATGCGAGATTTAGTGTATGTTTTCTTATATATTTAAACCTTTGAAATATAATTTTTTCATTAAATGAAAATAGAATTTAATAATAAAATAAACGCTATATATATAACGCCTCGCTGCTGAAATTTTCCCATTGCGTACAACCTAGGGTCCACAATTATTATCTAAAACAAAAAAACAAAATTTTTTCTTTAAATATACATTATTGCCTTCTGTATGAATTAAAAGATTTTAATAGAAAGTAAAAACTGAAATTTTTACATGACTTTTAAAAAAAAATTTAATTTTTGCCAAAAAAAAATCTCATTTTTTCTTTAAAAGAAAGCATTAAATTTAACTCTATCAAAAACAAATTTAATTCATACAGAAGAGACACTCTTTATCTTCAAAACAAGCTCAAATAGACCTTAATCGGTTGATCGTGTACGCAAACTACAAAAACAGTGTTTTGAGAAAAACGCGTTTAAAGATTGAAAAACATATATAAATGCTGTTTCGCGGCCTCGATGAAAGACTATTGTTTTATGTGTAGCTCTTGGATAAGAAAACATTTTACTGATAAATGGTAATTTTAATGGTAGGTGTAATAGTAGATAAGCGCGACAAATTATGAAAAGTATTAGAGACCGCGAGTGGAATCGCGCGCCAGGCCAAGCGCCAGGCCACGCGCTTTAATGCGTTCTACAAGCTGTAACTCGAAAAATACTTTGTATTTTGACGTAATATTTTAAGAGCATATTCTCTTATAGTTGTACTTTCAGTTAAGACAACTTTTAAAAAATCGATTTTTTTGACCCGATAAAGTAGGCGCCCCCCTTAAAAAACTAAATAACAAGAAAGTAGTAATTTTTACTTAATTAAATTTAATTAGTATTTTAAATGTATAATATTTAGAAATCAGACCGACAGATTAGCTCAGTCGGATAGATGCCTCGCTTGGCGGTCGTTTAAGGACCAAGGGTAAGTACCCTTGGTTCGCGCCCATTTGGCTTGGTATTTTTCCGGCACATGAGACAATCTGAGCGGGTGGTTTGACGTCGAGGTATAATGATGTGCACCGTCGATTATTGTCCGGTACAGACCATTAGAACTCGGCTGTCGATAAACCGGTTGTACTCGGAGAGGTTTTCTACAAGTTTCCCTCTCCACTGCACGCAAAAAAAGGTTGGATAAAACATCCAATTTTTATTGGATAGAAGGAAATTAGCTGTTATATCTATGTAAAATCATACACCGAAAAAAATCTCGATGGTATTATTAACTATGACTCTATAGTTAATCTTAATTATCTAGTAAAAGTAATAAGGATTCCTAATCATTATGGTTAGGATCGCTAGGTTGATTCAACAAATTCAAGCCTGGCAAAAACAACCCTGCAAATCCTAGTCAAATTGACTAGGATTTTAGTAATTTTGCCTATTTCCATAATGCGCACGCGTCTGCTTCTGTTCTGACAGTGTTTACCTCTATATCTTTCGCGTCATTTATCGTGATTTCCTAAAACGATTTTTTATCATTACTCGCGTCTATTTTTTGTACATAAAATGGAGTTCTTACATACATAAAAATTGCTGGTTTCTCGGAACCTCTGGAAATATAGATAGTCCATGTTTTAGAAAGTAAACTATTTAATTATATTAGTCAATTCTTTCAGACTTTTTTGGTTAGGTTTCAATATAAATCGTCGAAATTTTTACGCACATGGTGACAACATTTTTACTATTTTAATCGCGCAGTGTGTTTGAAAATTTACCTTTACAATAATTTGTGTATTTAAATTTATTTTCATTTAAATGGCATAAATAATTAAAAATATATAGGTAGTTTTTGACAAGTGTATAAAATTGTGTACTCGAAATGTATAAAACATCATCTGATTAAGTATTGTATTTTGACTCGAAAATCTAGTGTCTATTAAAAAATTAAAATACCAAGTCGTGTTTAGTGTAGTGGTTATCGTTCCGGGTTTCAAAGTGCGTATTCGTTAGGTTCAGGTGTTCGCGTCCCCCCTGCGTCAAATATTTATTTCATAAGTTTAAATTAATTCTAAGGTATATAAATACAAAGTCAAATATAAATATGTTCAAATACAATAATTATTTTTTTTCTTTTTTCTTTTAATTAGTTTTTCTCTTTTATTTGATAATAAGAATTTGATTAGCAATTTCAAATAATTATGTTACACAGTGTAAATCTAATATTATTCTCCTAGTCAATCTGACTATTTTTTCCTGATTACATCGACTAATTTTCTTGGTCACTTTAACTATGCTTGAATCTTATTACTTTGACCAGGATTCTATAGTTGGCTCCTCTCGTAACTAGGAAATCTAGTCAATTCCTGGTATACGGGTCCTAGGCATTTTTTTCGGTGTATATGAACAAACGGCGTTGGTTCCAGTGACAATTTTAAATTTATACTTATGATTAGTCATTATATGTGACGCTCCACGGTGAGAGACCTTAACTACAACAGACGAATTCTACAGGAAAGGCATTTAAAGTAGAGCTACTCTGATTGGTCAAGACGTTCCATTGAAATTCAGCCCTACGGCTCACTACACATTGATAGTTGTCCGTGTTACACGAAGCGCACGAATTGCACGTACATGATCAGTGTAGTAGTATTGGTAAGTAGAGGGGCTGATTTTCTGATTAAGCACGTGTAAACACTCAACAAGCTCATTTTTAAACATTAATAATAAAAAAACCTATAAGTAGAAATTAATTTTGTCTTTTGTATATAAAAGAGCAACTCAAAAACTATAGTATGATATAAATAACTAAAAATTAATTTTTTTGTAGCTAAGGTCCCTTTCACCGTGGAGCGTCACATATCTATTTAGTTGGATACGGTTTCCAACGAGTTGGATGTAGCAGCCAACTGAAAGGACCCCGTACTAAACACACTGAAAATGGCTTTCGGTTATTTATTTCTTGACCTTCGCTGAATTATTTTTTTAAACAGAAAACCTTTAACTAAAAATTTTGAAAATATTAAGAATTTTAACCGAAAGCCATTTTTAGTGTATTTAGTGCGGTGTCCTTTGTAAGTCCTACTCTCTAAATTTGAATCAGCGAAAAGTCGCTGATTCACCAGCCCAGAGTATGCAGCTGATAAAAACAGCGTATATACGCTGGAAAATCAGTGCATATACAGTAAAGTTCGTTTATAATGACATGCAAGGGACCTGGCGATTTGGTCATATTAACCGGTCGTCATACTAAACGGGCAATATAAAGTTATGAAATAAAATAACCACTTATGATATTTCAAATTAAATTCGTACTTTTATTACAAACTCTTGTCATTTAAATCACAATAAGTATTAAGTTAAAATATTATTCTTCATTTACTATAAAAATGCACTCATTTTGGTTTGCCTTTGCACTTTATGGGAATAAAAATGATTTCTTATAGCATTATGAACCTTAGACATTGAGCTTTTAATACTATCACTGTCTAAACTACTATGGACAAAGTGGATTAGCCATTTTTGTATAAATAAATTTTTGTATATAACTTACTGAATAAATCGTCACTGTATGTCTTGAAACGACACTTGTCACTATCAATGTAATCAGAATTAAGGATTTTGTTGACCACATGAATTTGGAAACAAATAAGTAATACCTAACATTCGTCATTATAAACGGTGTGATTCATCTAAAATATGTCAATATTAACGTCATTATAAGCGGTATGTCACACTAACCGATGTCATTATAAGCAGACTTGAATACATTGAACATTTAATGAAACCAAACCTTATATCAAAATTATGTCACACTAAGCGGGCCGTCACTATAAGCGAAGTCACTATAAACGAACTTTACTGTACGCTGTTTCATCAGTGTATATGGGTGACTTCAAATAAAAGGGAATATTGCTGTCCCCCGCTCCATAAATTGACTTATAAGTTGGTTTCTTGTCAATGTGAAGCTTTTTTCTGTAGTTAGTGATGAAATAAATTTACCCTCCAAGTTTAATACCAATTGGCAGAATAGAAAACGAGATAACCCATTAGAAACAAACAAAAATAGGCAGAAATGTCATTGCTGTCCCTGTCCCCGGGCTACTTCTGTAAGTTTCAAACGTTCATAATGCTCTCAAATGTCTTTTGAAACTTTAAAAAAAATTTCCACTGCTTTATCTACCCTTATAGTCTGATAATTCGACACATATTGATAAAATTTTTAAATTTTTGTACGCAAAAAAAATCATGAACAGATGTCTCTCACTTTTTAAATTTTACCTTGGAAAAAACCTACTTACTTCTCAAGTCTCCTTAAAATTTTTTACTCTCAGTTATAGGTTTTAGAGTTAAATTTTCTATAATATTGATTCATAATCTCGAAAATAAAAAAAAAATTTGCTACCTTCGGTTTATCGTTATTATTTGACAGGCAGGCAGAAAATACGGTAGATTTGCAAGTATTTTCGAATGCCATTGCACAGAATATTTTAAAACACTTATGTAATGACTGAAATTCAATTTTCGCCAGAATGTCATTACTGTCCCTGTCATTACTGTCCCGCATTTTCAGTATTTTGACGGTATTCTGCAACAAAATAATTTTTTATAAAAATTCTGGCATGTAATGCTCGGTGAATTTTATTTCCGTAATTTTGAGAATAAAAATCACCCGAAAATAATATTGATAACCCCTTAATAGAAAAATATTTTTTTACATGCACCGAAGGCAGAATTCCCTTTTATTTGAAGTCACCCATATACGCTATTTCATCAGCTGCATACTCTGGGCTGGTGAATCAGCGACTTTTCGCTGATTCAAATTTAGATCAATTTTGATAAATTGATTTATTTGTGATGAGGAACAACCGCTCCACGATGAGGAATACCTAACGCGGAAAAAATTTTTAGGTTATGTTTGTTAATTTTAAAGTAAAAAAATCATAAAGAGAATTAATTTTCAGTGATAACTAATGATATTTAAATCTTAATTATATCTAAAACATTCAATAAGAATTAAATTAGTAAAATTAAATAAACAAATAATTTTATTAATATTCATGTGTAAATTTAATTAAATATGTAAAATATAAATGGTTATTTCACTATTAGAAAATAATTGCATATCTAACTTAAAAGTATAGTGATAACAAAAAAATAGACAGTTCACAAAACAAATTGGCTCCCCTATCCAACAGAATTGGATAGTACATCCAGCATCTAAGAATCCAATTAAATTGGTTGTCCTGTCCAACTAAATAGATCGCGCTCCAGACACTATCTAAAATAGCTGGGGTATCCAACACATAGAGACAGTTTACACGGAAGCCTTAAATATATATGCCTCCGCGCGCATAAACGGATATTCCTCCAGGAGCATATATTTGCGCCTGCGCGAACACGTGGTCAAGGCAAACTCTTTCACAACACAGCTGCAGGCAAACATTTTGCGCAGACGCGAGTATATGCTCATGGAGGCATATCCGTTTATGCTCGCGGAGACTTATATTTAAGGTCATGTTATTCAGTGGTCACGTGCCCCATATACTTTACTATGGAAAAACTTCATACTGTATAACATGACCTTAAGGCTTACGGTGTAAACTCCTTCATAGTATACTGTATCCAACTATTTTTCTGCGTGTGGCGAGAAAACTTATTAGACGGGTGGTCCAGGCAAATGCGAGTACTCCTAATTTTCAAGTCGTTCTGTAGACGCAAAAATTTAGAATAAGTATGTAAGAAAATTTCCTCGGGGACACTATTGTAAACGCTAGTATTAAGGCAAAAAGACGAGTGTATAAAATAAATAAAAATATTTAGAAATCAGTAATTATTAGTTTGCAAATGTACTATTTAATCAATTACTACTATAACAATTAATTAATTTGCAATTATTAATTTTTTTCTGATTAAAAAATCAAGTATTCAATTTGTAATAAATGTTTAACTAGAAAACACACATCACACTATTTAATTAAAAAGAAATAATTTTGAACGACCTTCAAATAAAGTTTTCCTCAAATTTAAAATGCATGAAAAACAAATTTGCAAAATTTTTTTTATTTATTGCTCTTGGCACGTCTTTAAATACTTACGTGATATAGAAGGTGTTTACACCGTGTGGTATAAATTTATTCTCTGCGCGCATAAACAGGAATATTCTCCACGAGCATATATTCGCGCCTGCGCAAACACGTGGACAAGGCAAAGCCTTTAGGCGCTAGCACAGCTCCTACTGCCTGCCTGCCTGCCTGCCTGCAGGTTGACATGGTAACACATAAGAGTAAGAGAGTCAGAAAATTCAAATTAAATGTTTTTTCTCTCTCACTCTTATGGCGCCTGCCTGCGCAGGCAGACAGGCAGTGAGGTGAGAGTGTACCTTTTCACTACAAAGCTGTAGGCAAACATTTTGCGCAGGCGCGAATATATGCTCGTTGAGAATATTTTCGTTTATGCGCGCAGAGAATAAATTTATACCACACGGTGTAAACACCTTCATAATTATTGTAATAGATGATTATCTATTGTTTTTATTATTAGAGAAAAAAGTGTAGAAAAAACTCTATCCTTCAAACAACCTATTATTTCGATTCTCATGAAATTCAATTGTAGGAGAATTCCTTCCTTGTCTTTGGAAAATTATTTTTAATTATATTCATCTATTTACCGGATCTTCAAGCATTGGATAAATGAATATTGTTAAATTTCCAACTCGTTTTAGTAATAATAATAATAATAATAATACTACAATAATACTAATTTAAAAAAATAATAATAGTAATAAATTAATAATTAAATTAATAAAAAAAATGGTCAATTATTATTATTATTGAATAATTAATAATTGAAAATTTGTTATTAATAATTGCAAATGTGTAATTAATAATTGAAATTAGTAATTTTTTGCAATATAAGGGAGCGTTAATAAATGATGTCACGCAATTTTTCGGGATTTTAGACCCCCTCCCCCCTGTCACGCAATTTCATGCAATTTCACATGTAAAAATACATTGTGTCACGTTTAGTACCTACTCCAAAAAACGTGACATCATTTGTGAACGCTCCCTAATAAATAATTATTATTTTATGCATACCTGTTTATAATAAAGAAAAAAAATTTATTTATCAAGAGAAAAATATTTTAAAAATAAAAGTATTGAATTTATCGAGCAAAAAAAATTCATTTCCTGAACTTTAGAAAAATAATATATCAACGTTCAATTGAAAAAAAAATTCCCAATTCATTTTTCAATAAACGATGTGAGAGTTAACTTTGTACTACCACTACAACAAAAGTAAAAATAGAGGTGTACACAATATATGTACACAAAAAGTACAAAACGAAATTTAACACGCATAAGGAAAAAAAAGAAAATTGTATTGCACGAGATAAAAATACCCATACATTTGAAAAAAAGGTCGAATGATACGAAGGAGAGGATTGTAGACGCCTCTGTGTGAAGCGAAAGTTGGAAGGAGGTGACCGGACCTTGCTTCCATTTTCTGTATAGTAAGCACTAGGCATGTGTGTAGTCATGCGATCAGTCGTAGCCATAACTGGTACAAATATAAATCGTTCTCTAAAAGTAAATTATTTTTCTCTTGTCACTTAAAAAAAGTGATATTCTCATAAATGACATTAAAAATTTTTTTTTCTTTCATCATACACGCGCATCTATAGTGTGTAAATACTAACAATATATTTCTATTGAACTGTTAAATAACTTGTGTTTTTCATTATAGTTGTTTTTGGTGTCACGTGTCTTGTGATGTAAATGACCAGATGTAGTAAATACAAAATACATACATTATGTGTGTGTATATGTCAATAGTGTATAATAACGTGTTTGGCGTTTAATATCAAAGAATGGATTATTTTGTTACCAACTGAGAAAACAGCGAAAATATATCCGCAAATAGTGTTTTATTCATTTTATGAAAGCGGTAAGAAAACCAGCGTAATTGCAAATTGAATATTTTTTCTCTAAACGCAAAAAATATAAAAAATTTTTTTTTAAATTAATAAAATAAATAAATCATAACAATTATAATTATTATTGCCAAAATAATATAACAATTTATAAATAAATAATAACAAAAACAATAATAATAATAGCAGTTATTCTTGTTAGCAATTCTTATTATTATTGGTTTAGCTTTTAATTAAATTTAATGTATTAAAAATCGTTTTAATTATTAATTAGTGTAGAAAATTATTATTAGCTTATTTCTTATAATAATAATTATTATTATTGTAAAAAATAAGCTAATAATTTAAATAATTCTCAATATTATGAAACTAAAAAAAATAACTTTTCAAATATTGTTTTTAGGTAATATTATATTAATTAATTTGAGGATAAAAATAAATAAAAAACAATAGAAAATATAAACAATACCCAAAAACAATGGAATCAAAATTTAATACCTTTCTTGTCTATTTATTGAAAAGAATAAACTAAATAAAAAGTCCCTCTTGTTTTATTTTATATTTAAATATTTTATAAATTATTATTTTTAATAAAAATAATAATAAAATATTTATGTATATTGTAAATAAATACAAAAATAAAAAATATTAAACAAATATAAAAAAGAATATTTATGAGAAAAATAATATTGAAAATGAATAAAAGAAAAGAAAAAGGAAACTAATTTATTTTCCTAAAAAACAGAAAATTCCTTTTTCCTAAAAAAATAAAATTACTTAAGTAATAACTAAAAGTAAAAATAACTTCAATTTTTATAAATAAAAGAAAAAGGCACGAAATATAAAAAAATGTTTTTATTTCTTTTTACTTTTTTTATTTAGTGAAAATAATTTAACTTTTTTAATTTTTATATTACCATCATTTTTTTCACCAAAATTAACACACGCTAAAGTAAATTTCAATTTGTAAATTTCTATTTTATCTAAACAATATGCCGTACTCGCGGTCCAGACTCTTTTATTTTACTATGAGTAAACGCTTCAATTGTTTTGAATGTCCCCACACATTCCATTATACGGTCTTTTATTATCCTTTCGCCTATATTAGTTTTGTAGTTGTAACTTTTAAAACAAAAATAATTAATTACGAACTCAACATTGTTGTACACAATATAATATACATTATATTCCAACAAAATAATCAGTTTCATCTTTTTGTTGATAAAAAACTACTGCAAAAAAAAATTATCCACGGAGACAAAAAGGTTTAAAAAAAGTTTCCAATTTTGAAAAATAAGTAAAATATATAGAGAAAATTTTTTCTCTAAAAAATAATATTTCGCCCCAAAAAATTATAGAGAAAATCATTTTTTTCCCTAAAAAATAAAAGGAAAAATAATATTTTCACCCAAAAGGGTCCGTCCATAAACTACGTCACGTCTTAGGGGGGGGGGGGGGGGTGGAATTCATTTTTTGTGACGTTCTGTAGAAAAAATGGCGCTAAAGCATGTAAAATTTGTGACGTGGGTAGGGGGGGGGGTGGAAAAATTAGGCAAAATAGTTTGACGTAGTTTATGAACGGCCCCAAAAATAATAGAGAAAATAATTTTTTCCCTAAAAAGTAAAAAAGAAAATAATTTCTTTTTCCTAACAAATAGAAAAGAAAATTAATAATTAATTTGTTGAATTAAAAAATTAATAATTAAAAATATTTAATTTGTGAAATAAAAAGGAAAATTAATAATTAATTCCGTCAAATAAATTTAATATTCACACAAAACAAAATTTCTAATAAACAGACCATTTGAGAAAAATAATCCCAATGTTCAAATATTTTGAAATTGCAAAAAAAATGGAATGCAGTGATTCATGTTATTAATTTGTTTTTATAGTCCCTGTGATTTTTATCCACATTACAAATGAAAGCTTTCTGTTGGGAAAAAGTGTTTAATAATCAATTTATCTCAATCTGACATAATAATTCACTTACTTTTTTTTTGTCAAAATGTATATTCAACAGTAATTACCATTCGGGAAAAAAAGATGTTTTATTCGCGAAAAATAAACAAAATAATAATTCAACCCCCGTTACCTTTCAAGTGTTATTATATATGATTTATATCAATTGGAATGTTTATTGTCACAAATACAATTAACGAGCATAAAAGGAGACAAATTAATTTTAATGAAAAATGTCACTCTAAAAATTTATTTCCTTTTTCAATATTTCCATTTAAAAACGTTAATTGTTTTTAATGCGAATATTTTTTATTTCCGTTAAGTATAAAAAAATGTTAATTTTTTTAATGCTAATATTTTTTATTAACAATCTTGAAGAAAAAGAAAATTTTTGTTAAATGGAAATATTTTTGATTTCCTTTTAAAAAAACGTTCATTATTTTAATGGACGTATTTTTTATTTTTAAAGAAATGTTAATTTCTTTTTTAATGGAAATATTTTTTATTTCCATTTAAAAATACGTTAATTTATTTTAATGCTGAAATATTTAGTAGAAAATAATTTTATTTTACAATATTTTTTGAGAAAATTGTCGTTGAATTTTGGTTTGTTTTTTTATTTTCTAGCCAAGAGTGCAGAAGTGAGGGAAAGGGGGAAGAAGATTTGAAATCGAGTGCAGCAAAAGAAGCAACAGATTGGAATCTCGAAACTTCTCGTGCCACGGATCGCTTATCAACGGTAGAGTATTATACCTTTTCCTAGCAAAAGGACTTCCACTTGTCACAACACACAAAGTCGTGGAGTGCTTCATCATCGCCGGGCACAATGGCTTGGAAATTGTTTGAGGTTAGTCAGCTTTTACATCGCCTAGCACGTATATTAAATAATACACCTGCATTTCAGACATTATTTCCTTTACTCTAAACGAAAACAAATAATATATTTCTAATAACAATAATATTATTATAATTAATTAGTTATTAATTAGAATCTAATTAACTATATAATAATATTTAATGTATTATAATATGTTAATTATTATATCATGAATTACTAATTGATAATAAATAATTTTTTTATAAATTATTAATTAATTAATTAATTATTATATTATTATTATGATACTATTAAGTAATATGTAATGCTTTCTTAACTATTACGAACAAATTTTCCCAAACCCTATTTTAATTTATTTATACATTTCTAGTGAAAAGAATACCTTTACGTATTTTTATTTCAAGCTTCTGTAGCTAAAGAGATTTTAACAGATTTTTTTCTGCTCTTTAGAAAATTAATTATTTATTTGAACATTTGCTACTTTATTTTAACACTTAAAAATAATTAATTAACAATTACTGTGTTCATAAAATAATTAATACTAATTAAAATCTAATAACTAAAATTTTTTCAAGCGAAAATCAAACCCAGAAAATCTCCAATTTCCAGTTTGACAGCAATTTTTTGAAATTGCATTTTTTCATCTTAATTTTTATTAATAAAATCAGTTTCTTTTTTAGAAAATGTTCCAAAAGAAGTAATTGCCCTTAAAAATATAATTTATTCTAACTGTGAATAATTTTCCAAAAAATGGGAGATTTGTAAAAATTGTATTTTCGAAAAGAAACCAATTTTCAATTTCCAAATATTATGGAGACGATGAGGACAAAAAATTTTTCGAAAATAATTTAAATTAAATTATAATTTAATTATAATATAAAGAGATATAAACTACATATAATATCATTAAATTATGTTTTAATTTGATTATAATACGATTTTTTACCAAAGAATTATCGAATTTTTTAAACAAATTTTCCAAAAACGAAGACAATGGGGGTGGACGAGAAAATTTTGCCAAAAAGACAAACGTCTGACAATTATATTTCTTTTGTTTTTTTCTTAATCGTTAGACGCATTTTAGCAGTAAGTGGTTAAATTTTTTGTCAGTGTATATAATTTACATTCGGCTGGTTTTTTATTTTGCATGATTTTGCGTTTTGTTATATCAATAAAAAAAAGTGAAAAAATACACAAATAAAAAACACATTAAACACAAATTGTGCGTGTCGTTATTGTATTTTTATTTTTCCGCACACATTTTTTTCACACACACAAAAATAATAATATAATAATGCATGCGAGGCATGAATGTATTATAATTTACGAAAAATAAAAAAACAAAAAAGTTATTTGATATAAATCGGAGAGTCACGCCATTTGCACGAAACGAAAATTCATCGTAAAAAAATGTGTCAACAACATTATTAGTTTAGTGTCAGAAAACTAAAAAATATTTTTATTATACGCTAACAATTTTTCTTTACACAATATTTTTATTGAATTCTATTGAGGCAAAAGGAAAATTAAATTACAAAAAAATTATTAAATAAAAATTAAATTACGAAAAATCACAGAGTAAAAAATTTATAAACAAAAAATTGTAAGATAAGAAAAGTTAAATTTCAAAAAATTAGAGTAAAAAATTTATAGAATACAAAAATTAAATTGCAAACAGAAAATAGAATGAAATTAAAATACAGAAATAAAATAAATTACTGGAAAGTAAAAACAATTAACAATTAAATTAAAAAGAATCTATTATTTAATATTAAAGTAAAATAGTTTCTTTTTGCATCTTTATTTACTTTTCATATTATTAACAAATATCCTAAAGGGTTTTTTTCATATAATTTTTCTCTAAATTCCTCTCTCGCAAAATTCAATATAAATTCTGTGAGAAAAAAAACTAATTGCAGAAAAAAGTCTCTTTTTCCTCCTTGTGCTTTAAAAAAGAAGAATTCAAAAGTGATTTTTCACTCGTTTAATTCAAAGGAAAATCTTGAAAAAATTTTTTCCCCCTTTAAGCTTCTTAGTTTTTAGGTTAAGTACATGAAGGAAGAGAAAAAAAGACTCTTCAGACCAATGTAACGATAAATGTCGACGCTTTACGTCAACACTTTGCTCGCTGTACACATTAACGTTTATCATTTTCGATGCGATAGTTTTTCCTTTATGCACTTAAAAGGATACTCCCGCCTCTCTTTAAATATTAATTAATGAAAATTGACTTTCATCATTTATTCCGCCCATCGAAATTTTGCGCCAGTTTAGTTTTTATTATTTTTAATTACTAATTTATAAATAATCCGAGTTTTTGGAAATTAAAGATTTTGGAAATTATTTAACACAGGATTAATTAGGGTAAATGTGTTTTAAAATTATACATGAATATAGGGTCAGTTGGGGTGAATCCGGACAGGGGGTAAATGCGGAAAGAGGGGTTGGAGCTTAATTTACAAATTAAAAATTAAGATCGACGTCAATATTTCCAGCTCAGATCACCTTCAAGAGATTCTGAGTATTGCCAAGTTTTTATCTTGACAATTGGCAATAGGATAATTAAAGTTGTCGCTTAATGCAAAAAAAGTTGACAATTATTTTCAGACTGCTTCAGTATTTCATCTCGCATTTGAAAAGTAACAAACTTAAAAATCGTACAAAAATTTTTTTTTATTCCTAGTTACTCCCGAAAGAGAAATTGACTTGGATTTTTAATTTTTGTCAATTCAGTTAATAATGACAAGTTGTCCGAATTTACCCCAAAACTTTGAAAACTTGGGGTAAATCCGGACAGAGTTTCTACTACATTTTAAAAAGTATAAAGTGTAAGAGAGAGTAAGAGGAAGAGAGTGAGTGACTTCAAATTCGTAAAGGTACTATCACAGCTCTTGTCGACAGCTGCCCAGTGGGAAATTTGCAACCGGCGCGGATCCTCGCCTGTACCGACGCCGGAGTAGTGGTACTGCACGGAAAAAAAAGTACGTGAATTTTTCATTGACTCGGTACTTGACTTTTGGATACGACACAAAATACTAAAAACAGTCTAGTACTTTTGCATGAGAGTTTCAAAAGCAGTCAATGAAAATTTCTAGTACCTTGCTTGAGAATTTCATTGACTTTCAAAAAAACTGTAAAATAAAAAAAATAATTTCCACTTGTTCACACCGTTTTTCTGAAATTCACTCATTCATTCACATATTTGGATAATTAATCACACAAACAAAGAACAATTATTGTATCACTTTTCGACGTTCGTCAACACTTATGAACTAACCTATAACACACACATATATTCGCGTATAACTTAAATATAAACACACACTTAACACTTAAAAGTACGTATCGAATTGTTCTTATATACCACATGGTGAAATTTTTCACGACTTCTGAGACATGCTATTTCACTGAAAACTGAGACTTACATAACATTCTGTTTTGTGAGAAACACAAAACAAAAAATATTTTTTTGAAAGTCAATTCTTGAAGACAAATATATATTAACACTATTTGTTTTTCATAAAATAATAGTATATTCACATCTGAAATTAACACAAATGGAAACAGACGATCAGCTGGCATTTACCTTGGGTAGAAACGCGCAACGCACACTGCGCATGCTCTACAGAATTTTCAAGCGCAGTCAACTAATCTTTCACGTACTTTATAAAACTGAACAAATGACTTTTCGTTAAAATTTAAAAAACACTGTTGCCCATACTAGTACTAGAATAACTCTAGGACTTTTCTATATTTTCTAATAAAAAGTATATGATACAGCCTTGTACTTTGTGTTCTATCCAAAAGTCAAGCACTTTCAAGGAAGGATTCACGTACTTTTTTTTTCCGTGTGGCTGGGAACCGCCTGCCTACCGCCCGAGAACTGGTATTCTACCAAAAGATGACTTGGCCAGGAGCTGGCTGGCCATCCGTCTCGGAACTGGCATTCTACCGCCCGGTAACCGGCCGCGAAGAGCCGTTCCGTGTATAATTCAACCGGCTGGGACCCGGCACTGTACCGACTGCGGATCTTTCATTTCCTAGCCAGATGTGCGCTGGCAATGCTGGCATTCTACCGCCTGACAACCGGCTCGGATCAAAATGATAATTTCAACAAATATCAATAAAAAAATAATAATTAATTGCAAAAGATAAATACGGATGACAATTCATTGACAGTTCACTTTACACATTTTTTTATACACTTAACGGTATTTTTTTATATTCACATTTGAAAAATCCTAACGCTTGGGGGTACGAACCTACGCCTAACCGAATATTTACGCACCGAAATCTCGCACGCTAACCACTATGCTACGCTCGCATGGAACTCTCAAACCTTAAATGCTTTCAAGTCTCACTAGCTGAAATAAAAATTGTAAAATTACTACGCGGCAATAGGCAATTTGGAAATACGAACTGATGTAATACCGGTATATTTTCAATACTTTACTGAATGTGTATTTATGAATATTTCAATATTTCGTTTAAAAAAAATGTTATATTTTTATTATTATGTTTTATAATATTTTATTACATAATATATCGAATAATATGAACATAACTTCACTGCAAAACAATTTATAACATATAAGTAATAGTATTAAATTGAATAAAATCAAAATGGCGGATGTAATATGGCGACATATTTTTAAAAAATTTAACGGATTTGCTTGAAACTCTTCACCCCAGGTGCGAATTTAGGTTGGCCGCCAGAGTTTGAAGGTTGGCCCAAGGTTGGCCTAACTTTGGCAAGCAAAGTTTTGGTTGCCAGAGTTTGCCCAACTTTGGCAAGTACTTGTGCCCACAGTTGGCCCGACTTTGCAAGCCAACCATTAAATGCAGAGTTTAACCAACCGTCGGGCCAACTTTGGCGACAAAGGTTGGCACAACTTATCCAAACGTAGTTTAAAAGACTTTCAGTTTCGGTTGGCCGAACTCTGGGCCACGGTTGGCCCAACGGTTGACAAAACTATGTGAAACACAGTTTAATTGACTTACATTATTTTGGTTGGCCGAACTCTGGGCCACGGTTGGCCCGACGGTTGGCAAAACTATGTGAAACGCAGTTTAATTGACTTAAACTTTCTTGGTTGGCCGAACTCTGGGCCACGGTTGGCCCAACGGTTGGCAAAACTATGTGAAACGCAGTTTAATTGACTTAAACTTTCTTGGTTGGCCGAACTCTGGGCCACGGTTGGCCCAACGGTTGGCAAAACTCTGTGAAACGCAGTTTAATTGACTTGATTTTTCTTGGTTGGCCGAACTCTGGGCAACGGTTGGCCCAACGGTTGGCAAAACTCTGTGAAACGCAGTTTAATTGACTTGATTTTTCTTGGTTGGCCGAACTCTTGGCCACGGTTGGCCCAACGGTTGGCAAAACTCTGTGAAACGCAGTTTAATTGACTTGATTTTTCTTGGTTGGCCGAACTCTGGGCCACGGTTGGCCCAACGGTTGGCAAAACTTTGTCAAATGCGGTTTAAATGACTTAAACTTTCTTGGTTGGCCGAACTCTGGGCCACGGTTGGCCCGACTGTTGCAGCTTTAATATACATTTTGCGTTATGCACTCCCATGTGAGCGTAGCGTAGTGGTCAGTGTATAAGTCTTCGGTGCGTTAGGTTAGGGGTTCGATCCCAGCGAGCGATAGATATTTTCGAAAATGTATGTATGAGATTGTGTTTAATAATAATAGGTAAAGGTTATATCTGATGTTCCCGCTAATAATAACGTGTTAATTGTTTAAATAATGTAGTTTTTTAATAATTTTTTACCTTTGGCTGTTGAAGTTGGCCAAACTTTGAAAATTGTGGTTGGCCCAACTTACGCATCTAAAGTTGTGCCAACTTTGGCGTCAGTCTTTGGACCAACCATTGAAATGTATAGTTGGCACAACATATGCATTGTAAGTTGGGCCAACTTCCTTATGAGTTGTCGGGCCAACCATCGTCGCCATTAGACGGTCGCCGTTATCATCTGTATGGTTGGCCCAACCTCTGGCACGAGAAGTTGGACCGACTTTGTAAAAGTTGGCCCAACTATGGGCCGACCAAAAAATCGCACCTGGGACTCAGGTGTTTTTAAGGTCGCTTATTACGAATCTGATGTCACATTTTCGAAATTTAAAATAATTGTGGATCTAATATGGTATTATATGTTAGTAAAATCGAAAAACGTGAAATTCGAAGTCTTTGGCGTACTTGAAAAAAAGATTTCCACACCCATAGATATCTAAATTGAGAAAAGATGTATTTACAGGTCTAGATATAAGCAAAGAAGTGATTCTGTATTATATTCTAAAAACGAAGCCAACTATACGAAAATCTTTTGAAGAAAAATGTGTAAAGGTTCATAAAGAAAAATAAAACTTTAAATTGTCTTTACTAAAAGAGTGTATAAATTATGCCCTAAATGTTCGAATTTTACGTTCTCCGATTTTACTAACATATAATACCATATTAGATCCACAGTAATTTTAAATTTCGAAAATGTGACATCAGATTTGTAATAAGCGACCTTAAAAACACCCGAGTGAAGAGTTTCAAGCAAATCCGTTAAATTTTTTAAAAATATGTCGCCATATTACATCCGCCATTTTGAATTTCGAAAATCTGACATCAGATTCGTAATTAGGGACCTCAAAAACCCCCGAGTAAAAAGTTTCAAGCGAATCCGATCAATTTTTTATTTTGACAGCCGCCATATTGGATCCGCCATTTTGAATTTTTAAAATCCGACATCGGTTTTCTAATCAACGATACCAAAATATTAAGAATCAGATGCTTAAGTTAAAGTCCTTTCCAATTATTCTTTTCTTCGTTTTTTCAGTTTTTAGGTCGTGTAACCTAAACTTTAAATTGTTGTACCTTAGTGAAAAAAAGTCGGATCGGATCGGGTGTAGAATATTTTGAAAGGTGAATAATTGTACTTTCCTTTAAAATTTGTTCGAATGATAAAAAAAATTTTTTGTGGATTTTATTGAGAGTCGAATGTTGCCAAAAATGGCCTTTTTTACTCTTTTAGGTTAGAATATCTCAGAATCCTGACGTGATAGAGCAATTTCGCTGCCAGTTTTGGATTCAGGGTGACAAATTACATCGGAAATGACTTATCCCGTTTGTGGGTCTGACAAAATTCTAAATTTTGTAGGCCTGTGTTATTGAATTCTTGCGAAGAATTTTATTAAAATTTTCAAAAATAATTAAATTCCTGTGAAAAATTCGCAGAAATCCAATTATTTTCAAAAATTTGAATAAAATTCTTGACACAAATAAAAAATAAAAAAAATTATATGCAGATCTTCAATTACTTTCAGAAATTAAAAACTAAAAATCTTTGCAGAAATTCAATTATTTTGAAAAATCTTAATAAAATTCTTGGCAAGTATTCAATTATTTTCACAAATATCAAAATTTTTGCAGAAGCACAAATATTTTTAAAAGTTTTAATAAAACTTTTTCGTATAGGAATTCAATTATTTTTAATACAATTTTAAAAAAATGTTCTCAATAAGATTCAATTATTTAAAAAATTTTAATTATAATAAAATAATAATTGATAATTATAAATAATAATAATAAATAGGTAATAATTTGTGGTGAAAAATTATATTATTTATCAAAATAATTCAATTCTTGCAAAAAATTTTATATTGCCTATCATTTTACATAATTTATGATAACAATTAAAGTCTTTCGAAAAAATTAATTAAAATTGCATTCAAAATAATTGGATTTTTATAAAGAGGATTTTGTTTAAAGTTTTGAAAGTAATTGAAATCTTTAGAGAATTATTAAATGTTTTACGTAGAATTTTGTCAAAATTTTGTTTAAATAATTGAATTCTTTTGGAAAATTTTTATTGGAAATCGTTAAATTGAGGAAAATTTTTGATAATAATTAGAATTTTGCCAACAATTTTCAAAAATTTATTTATTATAGGGTAGTGGGCGAAGAAGAAAAAAAGAAAAGGAAATTCTTGTGCATTATTGGGCAGCACTGAATGCTTCAAGTTATTTTCATTGTTTATGAAGACAAAGGTTTTGGATATGTTTAGACGTTATATGATATGATTAAACGCGTTTGTTTCTAACAGAGATATCGTTAAATTTCGGTAAAAAAATTTTGAAAGCATTGTTTTTAAAGTGGTACTGTGATTACAGTTAATAGTTTAAAAATTCTAAACTTTGTGGTAATTTTGTTTACATAATAATACAATAATATTATAAATGAATTATGAATATCGATAAAATTGTGTGTTATACAATTTTTTGATAACTTTTAAAAAATGTCGTCCTGGCCCTATAAGGTGGCCACCATGCGTTTTTATGTAAAATCACTTTTTAATTTGTTTACGATGCAATATTTATCAAAATATATTATGCAAAATGTAAAGTTTATCGATTTGGAAAATTTTATGATGAATAATAAAATAATTTAGTTTTTAATGTATGAAATATAGGATAAATAACCGTTTAGGAATTATCCAGGCGGAAAAGTCGGACGAATGTCGGAATTTACAACCGGCTGGGATCCGCGCCCGTACAGACCGCAAGTACCGACGGTCTGTACCGATTCGGATCTGAAAAAGCAACCGGCGCGGTACAGATTATGCTCCGACTGTCGGATCCGTCTTCCCACTATTGTCAGTACTGGCTCGGTACTGGATTTCTTCCGCCGGCGGATCTTTTTCTTCTGCGGCGTCGGAAGAATGACGGATATGTTAAGTCTGTACTGGCTCGGTGCTGGGCCGGATCCGACTGCGGATGTCGTCATTTATTGGCACATTATAAATCACATTATAAATTTATTTTCAATAAATGTGTCATAACTAAATAATTATTACAATAATTAATTGCATTATTTTAGAAAATAATGATTAATTAATAAATGAATATAATCAAAATATTAAGTAATTATTTATTGAGACTTTTTTCAAAATTAAACAATTAAAACAATTTGTTGTGCACTTATACTTTATAATTATTATAAATAAATTTATACTATTAATATAAATTTATTATTATTGAGATATTATTAATTAATATTATTGAGAATTAATAATAAATTATTAATATTAATAAATATTAATAAATATTAATATTCATGTTAATAATTTATTATTAATTCTCAATAATATTAATGTTAATTAATAATATCTCAATGATAATAAATTTATTATTGTTGTGATATTAATTAAAATTATTAATATTATTATGTTCAATATTATTATATTGAGATACAATTATTTAATATATTATATAATAATAAAAATATAGCTGTAGCATTGACGCGTAGTTATTCGACAAGTTTTATTTCAGCTTGTGACACTTGAGAGTATTTAAGATTTGAGAGTCCCATGCGAGCGTAGCATAGTGGTTAGCGTGCGAGATTTCGGTGCGTAAATATTCGGTTAGGCGTAGGTTCGTACCTCCAAGCGTTAGGATTTTTCAAATGTGTATGTAATAAAAAATTGCGTTTAAGTATATAAAAAAATAAAAAAAATGTGTAAAGTGAACTGTCAATGAATTGTCATCAGTATTTATCTTTTGCAATTAATTATTATTTTTTTTATTGATATTTGTTGAAATTATCATTTGGATCCGATCCGGTTGTCAGTTGGTAGAATGCCAGCGCTCGGCTGGCTATTAAATGAAAAATCCACGGTCGGTAGAGTGCCAGGTCCCAGCCGGTTGAATTATACACGGAACGGCTTCTCCCGGCCGGTCAGCGGGCGATAGAATGCCAGTTCCGAGCCGGTTGCCAGCGCGCTCCTGGCCTAGTCACTATTCGGTAGAATGCCCGTTCACATTCGGTTGGCAGGCGGTTCCCAGCCAGTACAGTTACACCGGCGTCAGTACGGGCTAGGATCCGCGCCGGTTGGAAATTTCCGCCTGGGTACAGTCGTTTAAAAGATGGGTGGCCACCTTGGGGCCCCTTACCCTATATATAATTCATTTATTTATGAAAATTATAAATGCAACTCTTTTAAAATTCAATTAATAGTTTATAAGGCAAACCAAACAGGCACCAAAATTAAGAATTTTCTTATGAATTCTAAAAATTAAATTTTTTCCAGTACTTTTATTAAAAATCCCTGACTTGTCCCTGATTTTCCTGACCAACTCTACTTTTCCTGACTTATGTCAACCCTGTATTATTAATATTATTATACTATTAATAGTATTATTAATATTAATAGAAATCATTTCCAAAAAAAAATATTTTATCATTAGCAGGGAACAAGAATTATAATTAACATAGTTTAATTAATAATGAAATAATTGATTATTTTTCTTGTTAGACTATTTTCGTCAATAGAGAATTCCCCCCCCCCCCTTGAAAAATTTTTCCAAATTAGAAAAACTTGTTTCATAGAAAATATTCCCGAAAAAAAATATTTTTATCAGTTTTCTGACACAACTAATAAAAGACACAAATTCACGAAATTTTCAAACTAAAAAAAATATGAATTTCTTGAACAAAGTGATTAAGGACACGTTGTGTTGATCTTTATTTTCCCGATCAGCACGAACGATGGCCGATTCACGCGGCTTCAAACCAATAAATCAACTGTGGAGTGTCGCGTCAGGAGTGGCATCGTCTGACATTGATTCCGAGTGTCTATACGAGGATATATCAAGTCTCTCGGGACCGCAGGATTCAGAGGATCAGTGTCCGCGAATAATTCCACATCGTGGTTTAGAGCAACAACAACAACAACGCGTGCGTCGTAGTAGAAGAAAAGAAGACGGACGTACAACATCGTCAGCGGCAACATTAAGAAGAAAAAATCAAAGCACAAATCATCATCATCAACAACATCATCATCATAATCCTCAAATTAATAATAATAATATTGATAACGTATCCAGGGTGGAGGAGAAATATGGAGTGCGCGGGAGTTATGGGGAGTCTGGGCCTCATGCCGCATTCGATGCGGGTTCAACAACACTCAAGCTGACGAGAGGGCGAAAAGTTTCATCCCGATATCTTCAGACAACAACCACCACCACGACTACCACGTATCATCACGGGGGACGGATTCCCCGCTTTAGTTCTAGGCCAACGCGTCATCATTTTGCCCGCAGTCCATTCAGTAATGAGACGCAGGAAGAAGTACAAGAGGACGACGAAGCCACTCTTAGAGAGTTGCTTGTAAGGTACGGAATCTACCCTTCTTTTCTTCTATTTTTAATATTTAAGAAAATTAAAATCAAAACAGAATACACATCTTTGTTGATACACCATTTTTTTAAACACACAAGGGAGAGAAACACCCTTCACTATTGTTACAATTTTTTTTAAACCCTTTTTATTATTCTAGAGATTGACTGTTAAATTGTAGACATGGCGACTAGATTAATCTACCAGATAATATAAATTTTCATTATTGATGCAATCATTAATTGTTAAGCGTCCCTTTACCTATGCAGCATCGTCCGAATAAATAAACAAACTTTTTTATTTACATTATTCTCTTTGTTACCATTATTTTTAGTAGATGAAATTTTAGTAGATGATTAAGGGTGATTCTCCGCGTAGCGCAGAATTTAATGTCCCTCGTGTTTTTTAAGAAATCAGTTTCATATATTGTAATGAATTCAACGTGGAAAATTAATTTCCATGATGACAAATAAAAGTCTATTGTCGTTTTTATTTAAAAGTTTATAATTTTGCTTGAAAATCTGTTTTAAGGTGCTAAAACGTCATGGTGTAATCAGTCCCTACTAACATTTCATATATACACGGAAAAAAATTAATCTCTAAACTTGAAATAATATTAATTTCAAATCCAATGAAATATAAGTGTATCTAAATTAAACATTATAGTCACAATTACTGTGATAAGTTGTGTTTGATTCTGTCAAACTTTATACCAGAAAACGCCATAAATTCACATCTCTGATTTAGAGATTTGTTAATTTCACAACTTTTTTTTATATGAATTACATACAATTACAGTTTTCATTTTCCGTATTTTATGAATGTTTTTCTCGTCATCACGTGGAACATATATTTTTATTTATTAGACTTATCGGCGTTGAAAGGTCTGTGAAATTTTAAGGTTACAATTATCGCCCGACAAAATACGGCACTGACTGATTTATATGACGTGAAATAGGTAAATAAACATTTTTCAACCATTTTTTCTCTAAACACAGACACTTTTTACAAAACATGCCAATATACAACGGGTAAGATAATAAAGATAATAATAAAGGTAGATAATAAAGATAATAAAGATAATAAAGATAATAAAGATAATAAAGAAATAATAAGATTAATTAATAATATTTATTAGTAAGATAATAAAGGGTTATTAAGAAGATTCTTATCTTCTTAATAACCTAAATTCAAAAGATTGTTTAAATTCATGCAGAAACGCGGTTGTAAAATTTAAAATTGGAAAGTAATGTAATGACAGTTAACAAGAAGCGGTTTACTGCCAGTCGCCAGAACATATGTTCCATGTCTTAAAATTTGAGATTCCTAATATCATTTTTAGGCATAAGAAATACGTGTTCTTCACAATACTAATATTCGGATTAGATATAATACCAAATTTCAGTTTTAGTGATCTGCTTACATCTTACGTCCGATTCCAGTGATAGTTTATGCCTAAATCTCAGATTTAATCTCTAATTTAGAGATTAATTTTTTTCCGTGTAAAATGTTATTTTTTTAGTAAAATATAATAATAAATATAATGAATATTGACATTTTCTTATTGTCTAAGTTAGTAGAATTGAGAAAAACAAAACACTTGTAAAAAAAAAATTTATTTTTTAATATTTTTGTAGTTACTTCTTGTCTCTCGTTTTCGCGTCATATGGTATAATCACTTTGTAAAATTGCATAATTTACATAAAAAATCAAATCGAAAAATTGCTCAACATTCATAAAAAGCAGCAATAAACTCTCCTAAATAAATTATTAAAAGAGAAATTAATTTAAAAATTTTTTTTTTCTGTTTTATATGTGTTACAAGCATGAAAGGGAGTCACAGAATCGTCATGGTCGAATCATAATATATTTGCAACAAAATGAATAATTATTTATATTTTACGTCAAAACAAGTTTAGTAGTCTAAGGTTAGTGAAAACAAAAGACGTGGAAAAAAAGAATTTTTGAAATCGATAATAATTTGCTTAAAAAATTAGTTTTTCTTGTGCGTCATGGTCGAATCAGACCGTCATGGTGTAATCGCAACTTTACATGGGTGTTTATTGTAAAAAAGAAAATTACAATTATTTTGTCTGGCTCACCACGAATATTTCGTTCTTGAATGTTAAACTTTAAAATTCTATATCGACTTTTACTTAATTTAAAAAAAATTTTATCAATAATAGTAAAATCCAAATTGTGCGCTACGCGGAGAATCATCCTTAAATGTTATTCACTTCAATTATTATTTAATTAAAAATCATTTTTTATTTCTATTTTTAAAATTACTTTTTAACCCCTTAGCAGTGTAGTCAAAATAAGCTTTTCGTGCCACAAATGTGCAAAAAAAATTTTTTTTTAATTACTTGATATTATTATATTTTATGTTTTCGGGGTCGCTGAATCCGAATATTTGATCAAAATTAAAAAATTCAAAATGGCGGCTTAAAAATTTAAAAGTTTCCGTATTTGACTAAAAATACTCACTTGGGGGTTTTTGGGGTCGCTGATTTCGAATATCTGGTTGAATTTTTAAAATTCAAAATGGCGGCTTAAAAATGGCGACCGAAAAAATTTTAAAGTTTTCGGATTTGGCTAGAAATGAGCATTTTGGGTTTTTGGAGACACTGAATTAGAATATTGGGTTAAAATTTTATAATTCGAAATGGCGACTTCAAGATGTCAACTAAAAATTTAAAAGTTTACGAATGTGGTTATAAATAGTTATTTGAGTCTTTTGGGGTTTAAAATTTTATATTTTTATATATGTATAATATATTTTACGCATATATTATATTTTTATATTTATATATATATATTTACACAAACTATTTAAAACACCGCTCTTAGTCGAATCCGGAGTCACGAACTATTTAATTTAATTACTATTATTAAATTTTTTAATATAGATCGATTTTGAGTATTTTACAATGTTTTAAAACATCGGACATATTAATTCCTCTGCTTTAAGTTTTAAGAACTAAGTTGAGAACTTTAAATTTTTTTGGTCGACATTTTGGAGCCGCCATTTTGAATTTTGAATTTTTGATTAAATATTTGGATTTAGAGACCTCAAAAACCCCCGAATGAGCATTTTCAGCCAAATTCGTGAACTTAAAAAAATTTTTAGTCGCCATTTTGAAGCCGCCATTTTGAATTAAAAAATTTTAACCAAATATTCGAATTCAGCGACTTCAAAAACCCCCAAGTAAACATTTTTAGTCAAATCCGTAAACTTTTAAATTTTTTTGGTCGCCATTTGGAATTTTGAATTTTTGACTAAATATTTGGATTCAGAGACCTCAAAAACCCCCGAATGCCAGGCGCGAAAGACCAATGCTGACGATAAATTAAAGTTTGATTGAGTCTTGAACGCTCAGTGTGGGTAACCCACAGTAGAAGCAGTCCTTACATCACTGTCACTCAATATTAGTTCAATATTGGTTCAACATTGGGCCCAATGCTCGTCCCATGCTCGATTCAAGACTCGGTCAATCTTTATGAGTGAAGCTCGAACATCTATTCTTGATTCAAGCTTGAATCAATCTTTACACAATATTCAGTTTATCTTTATTTATTACCGTGTTCACTTAATTAAATAACATTATAATAATTATAATAATTGTTTCAAATAATAATAATAATTAACATTAAGTTATCAATTGATAAATAAATATTTATATTTATTTAGTATAAATATATTATTAATTGTAACTTTCATATTTAAAAAAAGTTAAATGGGAAATTTTTTTTTATAAATGTTTTAAAAAGTATTATAGATAATTAATAAATAATAATTAAAATGTGCAATAAATATTCCTGACACTGCATCATATTTAATAATTTTATTAATTATGTTAATTTTTAATATTAATTTAATTAATTATTATTTATTTATTAATAATTATTATTGAATTAATAAATATTATTATAATTAATAATAATTATAATATTTAACATTATAATTCATTATTATTCCAAATTATATTTATTTAAATAATATATTATTAATATATCTAATAATAAATGTTAATAATTTTGTTACTGAATAATAAAAAATATCAATTATTTATCGATGTTTATTAAATTATTCATTAAATATTTTTAATTTTAAAATGTTTTAAAAGTTGAATTTTGTAATGATTATAATTTTATTATGAGTTATTTAATATTCATTTTTAATAATTAAAATAATTCAGGATTAGTATGTGTGAAATTTTTAGTCATAGTTTTCACTTTGCCCTTATAAGTAACAAAATATACGGCACTGGCATTAATATATTAGATTAGCCCGAGTTCTCATCGAGACTCAGTGGCCGTGCGGTTTAAGTGGTTGCGTCAAGGACTTCCGGAATGCGTCTGGGGCGGGGGGACGTGAGTTCGATCCCACATGCGAGCAGATTTTTTCATTATAAGCGTTTACATAAAATAATAAAATTACTATTTAATCTGTATAATTAATAAGTGTTGTGAAAAAAAACTTGTGAACTTGTTTGTAAAAATAATATTAAAAGTCTGTTAAAGAATGAATTTAAAAAATGTACCAATTATCACAAATTGTCTTTTTTTGCTAAAATTATTTTTCAATATTATTATGTTAAATGACATTTATTGTTAGTAATATGATATTTATATGAAAATAATATAATTATTATAATAATAACTTATTGTCATTAAATATGTAAATACATATATATTAATAACAATACTGTTTATTATTAATAATAATAATTAATATATTCACGTTATATTGAATGAACGCGTGAGAAGCGTGTAAATTTGGGAACAGTGGAAGCAGTCTTGTTCAGTCCTGCTTTCGGCTTCCGCAGCATTGATTGAAGATTGAACGCCAGTCTTCAACAAAGACTGAGCGTCAGGTTTACATCGATGTTACTATTCCGGACTCAAGCAGCCTTGCTTTCGCTGTCCCATCAATCTTCAACCAATACTGGCCAAGCCTCAATCAAGCTTCGTAAAGCCTGAACTCACTGTCAGCTCGCGCCTGGGAATGAGCATTTTCAGCCAAATTCGTAAACTTAAAAAAAAATTTGGTCGACATTTTGATGCCGCCATTTTGAATTTAAAATTTTTAATAACGGATTTGGATTCAGCGACCCCGAAAACCCCCGAGTAGACATTTTTAGCAAGATTCGTTAACTTTTATATACAGTGAGTTCTCGCGAGTCGTTCAATTCTCGAAAATTTTCAAGATCATAACACTCACGAGTCGTTCAACGCATAAGCCACGCCTCCAAGGCGATTTCAGGGATGTGTGAAACATATTTATCGCCCCGAAAGACACAATATTCAATGGCTTTGGTCCGTTTAAATTACACAGGACTGAGCACCGGCGCGCGCATGCTAGAAATTGAACGACTCGTGAATCGGACACTGATCAGCTGTTGAACGACTGGCGAGTTTGAACGACTCGTGAGTTGAACGACTCGCGAGAACTCACTGTATCTTTTTTTTCGATGCCGCTATAGCGGTCATACACACTGGGGGCACAAATTATTTTGGCCTCTATAGACGTCAAACACTGTGAAGGGGTTAAATAATATTCAATGGATATTTACTTTTAATATTAATTAACAATTTAACAATCTCATAAATATATAATTAATTAATAATAATTAACAATAATTATTATAATTACTATCGTTATCTTACTTATTACGTTCAAAAATAGTCGTAAAGTTCAAAAATTAAACGTTGGTTTTTTTGTATATTTTTCATTAAAATTTGAATTTTGTTATAAAATATTTTTTCCTTAATTTAAAAAATTAATTTTTTTTTATTTTATTTTATTTTAAATGTTATTGTAGTAATTTTTGAAAATATTTAAATAGAAATAAATATTCGTTCATTTGATATATTTGCTGTAATTTATGAAAATATTATTAAAAAACAATATTTTGTGAATATTTTTTACACAATGTCATTTTACGCTTGAAAGAAATCATGAAAATAAAAATAAAATGTTGAATATAATAATGAAATAGGTAATTAATAATTAATTAAATTTACAAATAACTAGTTCAGTTAGTTAACTACTCAACTAATTCAAAATCGATAAAATTGATTCTAAATCCTGCATATTTTAAATCTATTCAATCGGTTGTATTATTTGTAAAATATAAATATTAAATTATAGGTATAAAACATTATTAATATTAATTATAATTAATTAATACTAATATTAATTAGTTGATTAATTAATTACTAGTAATTACAGGGTTGCCACTGACCTGGGAAACCTGGAATTGTCATGGAATTTTTCTTCAGTCATGGAAAACCTGGAAAACCTGGAATTGTCAGGGAATTTTATAAAGTCTGATTCTAAAAATTCAATTTTTTGTATTTGAATCGTAAAAATTTCAAGTTTTCTAGTTGACATTATACAATTTTTTTATTTTAAAGTTAGTGCTTACAATTAAAATCAATATGGCGTTTCTAAATTTTAGTTTCTTTTGGTCAATATCTTCCTTTACATAATTTTAAAATTAATACATTTAAATGCATTTTAGAATACCAAAAATGTTGTGAAACTGAAGTGACCAACTTTTATTCAATGAAAATTTTTTCTTTTGCTGATTGTTTTTTAATTTAATATAAACCCTTTAAAAAAATTTCGGGATATTTGGAAAATCCACGACAAAAAAATTAAAAATCACTGATTTCCCCGCCTTGGATCCTCTTATAATTTTTTTAACTGACTTCACTGAGAAAAATGGATATTAAGCTTTATTATCTAGATATTAATGGTCAATATCTGTGACAGTGAAATATGTAAACATCTTATATGCCCGGTTCCACCAACCTCGATTAAGACATTAACGGACCGTCAAATTTCTACTTGCGTTTCACCAACTTTTGACGGAACGTTAACTCGATTTAACCGATGTTAACTTTAACCGGCCACAATAACGTATGTTAACAGCAGGTTAACGTATCCTAACCTAAAAAGTGTTTTGAAAAGTGAGAGATAGTGAAATTCTTGTTGCCAGAAAAATAAATTTTATGAACCATAAGTCAGTAAAATTAAGGGAAAAGTCAAATAATTTTATTTCAAGAAATTTTAATTCAATTGTTCAAAGATACTTCAATTTTTTAAATAAATTTTATTAAAAAATAAACACATTAATTGAAATTTTCTTTAAATTAATACAAATTTTAAATAATGTTATTTAAAATTCGGATAAAATTGTAAATTTTAATTCAATTGTTGAAAGATTTAAATTTTTTAAATAATTTTATTAAAGAATAATAAATATAATGAATTAAGATTTTATGAAATTTTCATAAAAATAATACAATTTGTTGGGGTGGTATCAATTTCCCATAATTCAAATGTATATAGGAAAACTGAACAAGTTAAAATGCATACGAGAAAACTATATACAAGTAAATTTAAAAAATAAAATCATTAAACTATGTACTTTCGATTCACAGTCAGCGAAATCAGCAACTCAAAAAAAGAACAAAATTATTCAAGGCAACCATTTAAATTTTTATATCTCAATTTTTTCATTGGATTTTTAATTTCTTTGGACTTTTTGATCAGGACGAAAAATCCAAAAAATAAGTCCAAAGTGTAATCATTTTTTTTACTTTTTTGGATTTCATTTACTTTGGAATTTTTTTATTGGACTAGATGATATACATTAGCATCTTTTCTTAATATCTAGTATATTAAGATTTTTAATATCCATTTTTCTCAGTGTTCTAATATTAAAATAAATAATTAGTAAAAGAAAAAAATTGCTTATGAGGCGAAGAAATAATAATTTTGTTGAAATACCTGGATTTTTAAAAAATCCGTGTAAAAAAATAAAAAATCAAAGTTACTGATTTCCCCGACTTGGATCGTTTGTAATTTTTTAAAAGGCTTTTAACATTAAAATAAACAATTAGCAAAAGAAAAAATTGTCATTGAATAAACGTAGGTAACTTCAGTTTCATAAAATGTTATTAAAATGTTTAAAATACTCGTTTAAATGTGAATAATTCTGAACAAAACTAAATTTTTAAATTCCTATAATGTTTCTCTATATTTTTTCGTCTATACTCTAAAGTAAGTGTAATACGCTCCGATGAAAGGTATACCTTAGAAGCAAAAATTTATAATTTATGTTTGTATTTTTTGGAATGAAATTACACAAAGGGGATTAACTGTCAATATAAACTTATTTTATTAATAATTTACTTGAAGGATTTTATATTCTGTGTAACACGTACGAAAGAAGATTTTCCGACCTCGTGCAAATCGTCGGAAAACAGCTTCTTTCTGTACTTGTTGCACAATATACTATTTTGTCGTAATTAGCTAAAAACATACCAAAACATTTTTATTTTTGGGTCTGGAATGTTTTAAAAAATGGTCTGGAAAACCTGGGAAAGTCATGGAATTTCAAAATCGATGTTTTGTGGCAACTCTGAATTAATATACTAGTAATCATATTTAACTGATTCTAATTCAAACAAAAAAATTTCCTTTTCCGCAAAAAATAAAAAATTTTCCTTAAAAAAAGTTAATTATTAACATTAATGAATTTTCCTCGAAAAAAAAATAAAAATTATTTTGTTCATGAATCAGTTATCACTAGTGACCTGAAATGAAGAGACTTTTTATGACAGATACATTTCAGCTGATTCGACAAAATCATTTTTCTTTTCTTTTTTTTGGAGCCTCCTAATATAAAAATTTTATTACAATATTTAATATGTAAAAAAAGAGGAGAGAAAAAAATTCTTTATGTTATCTAGTCGTCATGTTTATTGCTCTCATGGTAATAAAGTTTGGTAACACTTTGCTCGAATACAATTATTTTAATCCATATGAAAACAGACAAACATATAATGTACATAAGTCAAAATGAAACTCTGCGTCAATTTAGAAAAAAATTAACTGTTCGATAATAAATATATTATAATTAATTTAATATATTTTCGAATTTATGTTTTTCAAAGAAATGCGAGCGATAATTAGAAATTATTTAGAGTTCAATAAGAATAATATTAATCAAAAAAATTATAATAAGAATAATAAAAAATATAAAAATAATAACAAGAATAATAGAAAATATAAAAAATTAAAAAGAAAATTATTTGAAATAATAAGAAATATTAATAATAGGTATAAATAAGAATAAGAATAATAATAAAAATTATTAATAGGTAATAAAAATAATAATAAATTCAAATATTAAAATTTCCAATTATTATTAGTATTATTATTATTATTATTATTTATTTATTTATTTTTTTTTTATTCACGGGGGAGAAGAGGAAATGCATTTACGCATCCCCAGGAAGATCCCACTTACCTGGGGTATGTCGGACTCGTACAAAAGGCAAGGAAAAAAAAAGAAAACTCACATACCTGCTTTTAACGGCAGTCACCCTACCGACTAAAATCTCTTCTTGTTTCCCCTGGGTTTCGAACCTTCTATCCACCTACGGAACTACCTAGTGGCTTCAGACTTCGTAGATGAATGGTTCCATGTAGTCGCTGGCGCGACTCTTCCGTGCCGCTCTTGTTCTGGCCTTATTTTCTCCTTGTCCTTGACAAAGTCTTCTTTGCTTCCTCGAGGGCAGTTCTGAAGACCTTGCAACTCCCTGATCCGGCTACATGTTGGATGTTCTCCTTTTCGCCGAACTTCGCCTTGCATAAGAAGCAGCATGGGCTCTTCTTACAGTCTGCTGCCTTATAGCCGGTTTCTCCGCACTTAAAGCACGCAGCCGACCTATCTACTGCATTGCAGTCTCGACCTATATGACCATAGTCAAGACACCTATGGCACCTTTTGACCATCACTCTACTTCTGATCCTGCAGGACACGAATCCAATCTTTACGTGACCCACCTTCTCCAGCTTATCAGCATCTTCCTGGCTGGTGACCACAACAGCGAGTTTCACTCCTCGCTTATTTGGCCCAAGGACCGTCACCTTTCTGCTTCCAGCTGGAACTGTGGAAACTTTCTCCAGGGCATCCTCAACATCTTCCTTCTCAGTAAGGGCATCCATGTCGCGGATTTCCAGCGTAGTTCGCCGATCCGCCATCTGCACCTTACCCAAATCGCCGATTACCTTTGTCACCTCCTCGGTGAACAGCTTCTTGTTTGAAGACCCTCCAATTTTAATGAGAAGGTCTCCCTTTTTAGTGGGTAAAGCTCCCACAACCCTTGTCTGGCTGGCCTCCAGGTCAGCCTCCCTTCGAACCTTCGCCAGCACTTCAGCGAAAGTTTTTCCTTCGGCCACTTTAACGATCACTGTGGCTCTTCCCTTCTTGACCTGGTCTGGCTTTGGAACCGTTTTGTTCCCCTTGCCTCCAGTCTTTTTTGGTTTCTCCTCCTTTTTCCTTTTTGGATCCTTCGCAGGCTCAGGATCACTTCTCTTCCGCTTCTGAGCATCCAAGACGACGTTTCTCAACACGATTGCGTTACAACGATCTCGTCTAGCTCTGCGATCTTGTCTAGCTTCTTCAGACCAGGTCAAACCCTGGTAGAAACTCTCGTCCTTTTTCGCAGCTGCTGCGTGCTTCTCCTTTACGTCCCTTATGAGCGATGTTAAGCTTTTGAGTCCATCCTTGATTGTCCTATTGACATTCTTCTGGACTTCACAGGACTTCAGCATCTTGCTGACCTCCTCCTCCATTTCTAGAATGCTCGCTGCCTCTTCCTCCCGCAGCTTAACGCATTCATCTCGATCTTGGTTGCAGCTTGCAATGTCCTTTGCCGAGGCATTACTGAAGACAGAAATGCAGCTGGCTTGACTCGTCACGCTGCTCGTACTCCCTCGTCTCTCCGACCTGTCCACGATGATCTGTGGCACTACCAACGCGTTGTTGCCCTCCTGCATCCTTGGGCCACTGGCCACCGCCCTCACGCTCGAAAGCGCTTGACGATCGGAACCAGTGAGGGATTTAGCCGTAGCATTCCCCCGCAGGTACTCTTCCTCGTTTTTACAATCGCTCATGATGGATGTTTCTTGTTTGCTGGTTTTGGTCCCTGTCGAGTATTTGATTTCCTCGATACCACCTATTTCTAGGAAGCTAACCTATCCGCCACCTGGCACGCGTCCGATAGAGGACCAGCAACCCCGCGCAAAAGAACAGGTTCTAATGCGCCCCGGGTAGAACAAAAGTTCCAATTAGAACAAAAGTTCCAACCGGGCACGGAATTATTATTATTATTATTATTATTTATTCTTTTATTAATATTTTTATTCTCTTATTACACACTAAAAAAAAAGTTTTACTTTCAGCCTATTTTTGAGGCTGAATTTAAGATGTAAACGGAGTTAGCCCCGTTAAACAAGGACAGACTTATGTGAAATACATGGGCTGAATTTAAGGTGTAAACGGAGTCAGACTTTTTTTTCCTGTGTACAATTAGTATTCTTTTATTACTATTATTATTTTCTTATTAATATTATAATTATTGATTAACAGAAGAATTATTATAATTGAGGCCTTGGATCCAATAACTCGCCCGACGCTCGGAGGAACGCGCTAATGCCAGTCGGGTAGCAGTGAGTGGCCCAGAGGCGCTCACTGCTTACTGACTGGCAGTTGCGCGTTCCTCCGAGCGTCGGGCGAGTTATTGGATCCAAGGCCTCAATTATAATAACAGAAGCATTTCCTCTGATAGAGTATTTTGAAGATCTTTGATAAACTTCGAAATGCATCGCAACTTAGGAAGTTTGCTTTCTAAAATAATATCCATTGATAATAAAAAGCCTCAAGGCGAAATAACGCAGAATAGTAATTTTCAACAAGTTTTGATTCAAAATATAGTCAAATTTCTGAGAATCTCATTCGCAAAATTAAAAAAAGAAATTACTTGTAATTTTAATTCTAATTTTTGTGATTAATTATAATTTTCAATTTTATAATTTTCAAAAGAAAAAAAACCTTCTACATAATTATCAATATTTTTCCTATAAATAGAAAAAAAAATTTGCTTAAAAAACAATTTTATCTTTAACATAGTCTAGATGCTTCTCAATTTTTACCATTTTCTAAATAATAAAAATTTTTACATAGAGAAAATTTTTCCATTTTCAATTTTCTTACACTTCTATAATTTAGTTATATAGTTGAATAGATTTAGAATTTTTTAATTTCTGAATATGAAAAAGAGGCATTAATAAAAAATCGACAGACGAATCATTAATGCGAACAATATTTATTATATATTTTTTGAATTTATGCAATTTTGAATTATGAATTTTTCGAAAAATAAAGCAAACAGTGACCTATGTAATACATTTAATTATAGAGCAGTAAAGAAAATATTTTCAAGAAAAAAATTCCGAGAGGGACTAAAAGAAAGAAAAATTAATTTGGAAATTCACTCATTTCTTCGACCGTATAAAAATGGCGGCCGTGTTCTCCCATGGGCAAGAAAATCAGCTGTTCCCATGCGTTATTCTTGCCTATGGGAGAAAACGGCCGCCATTTTTATACAAGTCGAACAAGTGAATGACTTTTACTCCCTGTCTTCTGCTATCAAAAATCGCCACTTTTGTGTATTTGGAATAAAAAATATCGTAAGTAACATGGGAACAAAGTCAGCCAATTTATTTACGATGATTTTTGTGACACGAGTGGAGGTCTCTACCTCCAGTCGTGTCAATATAATGTTTTCAATATAATGTTTATTTATTTATTTATTTTATTGAAATAAATCCTAATTAACGTTAATTATTGTATTGATATTTTAATTCAAAATATGGAAATTAAATTAAATTATATCAATTTTCTTGTATGGAATTTTCTTTTTCTTCTTTACGGAATAATGCACTCGAAATTTATATGTATAAGGGAATCTCAAAAATATGACACTTATGACGTTTTCATTAAAAAGAGAAAAACAAACGCTGTTCTGCTTCTCATATACATGATCTCTTATATTCTAGTGTGTAACCAGAGAATGCAATGCAAGGCTTTATGCCACGGCATCTATCATTTAAACATAAATCACACTCTAGAACTGTTCTTTGTTTTTTTTCTTTTTTTTTTGTTGTACATTATCGAACACATTCGATCATAACAATATTACCATAACACTGATGATTGTATTTTTATATTACATAATTTTTATTGGCTGCGGCGCTCGCAGGCTTACTACTTATTGCTCACTCCTTCACTTCACGATCATTTACAAGATATTACATCACACAAATAAGTATTACTGTTTTCAAAAAAAAATTCCTTCTTGTTAATTGACAAAAAACAAAAAAAATTAGAATAAATATATTTATTTATAAAAATTAACATATAAAAAAGTATCAATTTTATTAAAATAAATATTTATAAAAAAAATATGTTTATAAAAAAATATTTCTTTGTAAAAAAATATGTTTATGAAAAAATATTTATAAAAAAATACATAAAGAATTTATTTACTTTTTAATAAAAAAAAAAATTTGTAGAATTATTAAATTAACATATTAACTATACCTAAAAGAAATAAACTAAAAAAAATTGATAAATTAAAAACAAAATTCAGAATTATTTTTTTCAGTTATTTTTATTTTTAATTAAAAAATAAATTTCTTTTATATAATTAATTAAAAAATAAATTTCTTTTATATAATTAATCAAAAAATAAAAAAGACAAATTCGAAACATTTTTGAGCCTTTTTCTTAGGTGTGAAAGACAATAATAGAGAATTTTCAAAAATATTCTATTTTTTATTAAGGAGGAGTATTATTGAATGACGATAAGTTAATGGAATTTCTATGTTGGGAGTACTCTCTGAGAACAAAACATGAAACTTGATACAAAGAAACTTTCTATAATGCGATTGTTATACTCGAATGAATAAATCAGACATTATTGTTTGTTTCTTTCAAGAATTCTACACTGTACTCTAATAAATTTATCTCTATAATTCATTTCAATTTAGTTATTGTTATTGTTCTTTATTATATCCCATATTTTTTTATTATGTATTAATTATTTCATTTAGATTATAATTTGTAAAGGTATAATGAAAACTTTTATATTGTATACAATAAATATAAATTAATTACAGCCACAAGAGTATCTCGTCTATTTATATTTGTGTTTCTTAAAATTTTCTTCTTCAAAGACACATTTTTTATTATTAAAAGCAACTTGTTTTCTAATTAAAAATTTTAATGAATATTTATTTTTTCTGGTTACCAATTAATTAAGGAGCACTGAATAAGATTATCCGAATTGTAAAATTAAATTAGTTAATAAATAAAATAATTTTCTTTGTATATAAATTAATTTCTGTACACTGTAAAAAATTTAGGGAGTTAACGGACTCGGGAGTTGGGAGTGAAATTTTTCGAGTTAAAAATCAACTCTAAAAGAGAGTTAATTTCTAACTCCCTTCATTCAACACCCGCGCGAGTTATTTTTTCCTTGGGGAGTTAGCATTTGGGTGTGAAGTTTTAACTCTCTTTATTTAACTCCCCTGGCATTAACTCCCCAATGGGTGCGACTTTTATAGACCCCCCGGGGGAGTTAAAATTTAACTCCCTTTTTTTACAGTGTAGTAAATTGACAAAATAAATTAATTTAATAATTAACTATTTAATTTGCTAATCAATTTAAATGTTAATCAAAACAACTATTTAATTAATTTACGTTCATAGCCGAAAGGCATCAACTAGGTACAATAAATATTTTAACAAATAACTGAATTCAATAATCGACGAATTATTCTATTAATAAATTAATTCAATAATCAACGAATTATGTTATTAATAAATTAATTCCACAACTAATTATTGACTTAGTAAGTTAATTTAAAAATTAAGTACCTAATTATTTTTAGAATCAAGATTTTCATTAAATTATACGTTAGCTAATTCATTAAAAATGAAATCGAATTTAATGTTAAAAACAAATTATTCCAATTATTCCATTCGAATCAATTTTGAGTTTTATTTATTACTCAAAAACAAAAAAACCGTAACTTATTTGTGTGTGTATGTCGCAATTGAAAAAAAGAAAAGAATTAAGCAAAGGAAAAACATATCATCAAATCATGTGCTGATTTTTGTCAATTATTTTGCCAACGGTTCGTTCCGCATAAAAGTGATGGGCCATTAAAAAAAAAAAAAAATTCTCAAAAAGCTAGGTGAGTAAGCTGGCGGTGCGTCGCGCATTATTTGCGATCTTAACTTAAATTTTAAAAAAATTTCTATTTTTTTAAGTATCTATTTAATTTTTTATGAATTGGACGTCACGATTTATAAAAATGCGAGGCGAATAATTCATTTTTACATTATCTAATTATATTATGAACCACGACTGTGTTTCCAAAACTAGGTAAAAGTTTACAGTGAGAGGGAAAGAAAGAGTGAAATATAAAGAAAGAGAAAGAGAGGGAGAAAGAAAGAAAGAAATTTCTACAACCATTGGTTTTCGATGGACAACAAGCCCCCGAATACAAACAATTCAGATTAACAAAAATTGAATTATTGGATTATTTGCTGGGAAATCCAACATAACATGCACATTTATGTTGGTTGACAAAGACAGACAAAGAAATTCTCAGAAAAAGACCGAAAAAACTGAAGCTCTAGAAGAGGAGTTAGAGAAAGAGAGAGAGAGAGTATTGGGAAAGGAGTATTGAGAAGCTACTGTAGTTTCGGAACACAGCCATGGTCTCCCTACCTCCCAGGTACATACCGACATCATCACTGCTCTTCTTCTCATTTTTCCCCCCTCTTTTTTCTCTCTCTTTTCTCATTCACACACTTTTTTCTTTTTATTTATCATTTTTTTATATTTTTTACTTTTTATCATTTTTCTCATTTTCCTGAACTAAATTTCTATTTTATTTTTTATTGTTATAATTATTATATTTTTAAAAAATTAAGTATTCCATTATTTGTTATGTATTTATTATAATAATTTGTCAGATTTATATTTATTGATAATTATTTTATTTTCATTATAGGTATATATTTATTCATACTTATTTTTCCTTTATATTTTATATTATATTTTATTTTATATATTCATATTTATTTTTATTTTATATTCATTTTTCTCGTTCTTTTCCAATTTCATCGTATCTTTCATTTTCTCCTTCTCCTTTTTTTGCGCCTCTCTCTTTGTTTGAAATTTTTCGAAAATTACTTTTCTGTTCACTTTTACTTTTCATTTATTTTGTTTTCAGTGTTGTCTTTTTGTCTCTTCGTTTTTTCATTTCATTTTTTTCAAATTTTTCACTGCGCAATCCTTTTTCGATTCATTTCATTTCATTTCTGCTGATCACCCTTATCACTTAACACGCAATGCATTCAACAACCTTCTGTAACCCTTTCATCCTTAATGGATCATATTTCTATATTATATTTTACTCTGCTGTGCACATCGGTCAAATATTTCTCAAAATCGTCACAAAAAAAATATTTGCAATAATTTTCTTCTTCCGAACGAGCGAATTTTTTTCTTACAACCTTCTATTCACGTGAATAAGTAAATAAAATAATTATTTTTCGTTAACATAGAAGGAGTTTACACCGAGAGGCATATATTTATACTCGTGCGGATATTCCTCCAGGAGAATTGATTCGCGCCTGCGCATAATGTTTGCCTGCAACTGTGTAGTGAAAGACTTTGCCTTGACCACGTGTTTGCGCAGGCGCGAGTCTATTCTCCTGGAGGTATATCCGTTTATGCGAGCACGAGTAGAAATATATGCCACTCGGTGTAAACTCCTTTATAATAACATTGAATTAAGCACAAAGTCATGGAATGAAGTATGAAAATAAAAATTAGAACTAAAGAAATAAAAACAAAATTTTTTACAACAATAAAAATAAATATAAATTTTAATTTTTTAAATGTAAATTTTTAGACGGAAAAATTGCTGATTATATGTTTCATTAAAAAAAATAACGGAAATAATATTCAATTTTAAATAATGACAAAAATTCTCATCAAAAATCCAAGACATGATCCAATTTTCCCTAGGATTTTTTTGTTTCCTTTTTGCTGCTGTTTTCTCCTTTTAGCGCAAAAAAAGTAAACATTTGCTTTTGCCGCTAAAAGAAGAATCTTTTAATTCAGTGAGAAATTTTGCTTTTAGAAAACAATTCTATCAAACACCCGGAGGTAGGGAGAAATCAGTTAATTCAACAAACTTCCAGTCTTTAAACACTGCTAATGAACTTAATTTTCTTTTAAACTGCCAAAAAAATTTGCCTTCTACTAGTAATATAAAATTAATTAACCTAAATTCTAAATTTAATTAACTTTTAAATTTAAATAATTTTAATAAATTTATAAACTTTTCCAAATTTTAATAAATTCTAATAATAAATTATTATTATTCCAATGAATAATTAATTCATATTTAAATTTAACTCTAAAGAAATAGAAATTCATTTACATGTTTAATTAATCAGCTAATAAATTAATTACCATGTAAATTTATAAACAAACAAAAAATTTCATGACGCAAATATATTTCATTATATTCGAAAAATTGTTCAATTTCTTTTTAAAGAAAAGAATTTTTAAATTTAAAACAGAAAAAAATGAAAAAGAAAAAAAAATAGAAAAAAAGTAGAAAGAAAAAAAAGTAAAGCAGAAAAAAGGGATAAAGTTAAAAGAATTTTAAATCTAAAAATAAATGCAAAAGAAACAAAAAGTAATTTTTATCAAAACATTTTCAATCCAATATTTTTGACCCCTATAAAAGTAACAAGCTTAAAATGTATCAAGAAAATGAATCAAAAAAATCGAAAAAAAAATATTGAAACAATTTTTTCTCGTATCTATTGATATCAAACTTCAAAGTGAAATTTTTTTTATCTATTATTTTTCCCTTTTCAGAATATTTATCCTAACAAATAATAATAATAATAGTAGTTTTTTGTTTGTTTGACCGTATTATATATTTTGTAGGATAATGACGTATCTAGGCCTTTTCATTATCCTACAAAATAATAATAATAATAATAATAATAATAATAATAATAATAATAATAATAATAATAATAATAATAATAATAATAATAATAATAATAATAATAATAATAATAATAATAATAATAATAATAATAATAATAATAATAATAATAATAATAATAATAATAATAATAATAATAATAAAAACACAAAACCGTGAAAATTGATTCTTTTGTCATTATTTGACACATTATAGCCTCTATTGTGAATTATGTTAAAAACTTTGTTACAATTTTTAAAGTAAATTTTCCTTAAAATAAAATTTTCCATTTCGCCAAGAATTAATAGATTTTTAAATAAAATAGAAAATTTAAAAAAATAACTCTTTCTGCAAAAAATAGAATGAACAATAATTTTCATTCCATTGAATAATTTTTTCGATTAAAAAATAAAAAAAAAGAATACAAAAACCATCTCTCGTTCGTAAATTGTATATTGCCACACAAATATTATATAGAAGGATGAAAGAAGAAATATGCTCGCGAGGAAAGAAAAATTATATAAACAAGAAAATAATAAATCACATCGTCTATATAAATCAGCCATAATATATATATATAGATTCCTTATAGGGCTTCGTTCATAAAAAAAAAAAAAGGCAAGCTTTAATCATTTTTGCACACACACCTCTCATGCATCGTGCCAAGTAGGATATTTCTCTTCTATACACACTTTTCTCTAAAATCGTGAATCTCACTCAGATTCTTATTCCCAGTTTCATTCAGATTGATTTCAGTCTTTTATAAAAAAAAATTTCTTATTTCTGCACAAAAAACAATCAAAGAGAATTAAAAAAGAAAAAATATGATTCTTGGGAAAATTCACCGTTCATTAGATTTCTGCTCTACTTCTTTTCTTTCTGAAACACTAATTTTATGTGCACAGCTGCAAATTCACAGTAGTTTTTTTTATCACCTCAATCACATAAATATATATCACATATATACACAATAAAAAAACCTATATATAGACATGCTTTTTAGTCGCATTTGTATTTTGTCTGTGTTGTTGAAATTGTTTATGTACATTAAGTCTTATGATATTGTTATTATTATTGCTGCTGCTGCCGAGCTGTGACTTTTGGGACAAGTCGAAAAAAATTATTTCACAATTACATTTTGTATGCATAATTCAATGATTTTTATATATTATTATGTTATATAATTATAATTTATAATATTTATACATATTTAATTATATGTATCTTAATATATTCATAAAATTATAAACATATGTATATAAATAATATGCTTGATATTTTTTTAATTAATAGTAAACAAAAAATTCTTTTGATAAAAGATTAATAATTGTTTTTGTTTTGTAATTTTTCTATAAAGAAATATATAGAATAAAAAAATTATAATTATAATTTTACTCTAAAAAAGAATATAATACAGAAAAAAGAAAAAAAGTTGTTTTGTAATTTTACTATCACACAAAAATGCGGAATAATATTAAAAATCTAGTATTATTATTTTACTCCAACTAATATAATACAGAATAAATAAAAAAATATCGAATTATAATTTTACTCTAAAGAAAATATAAAATAAATTTTAAAAAAATTTATTTTTGTAGTTTTGTAAATAATATAAATTTAAAAAATTTAGCATTATAATTTTGCTTCAAAAGAATTTACTATACACTGAAAAAAAAAGTTCATTGAATCAAGTAAATGCATTTTCTTGACCTGATTTATTTGAAACAAACCCATATTTTCTTATTGGAAGAAATTTATTTTCTTGTGTCAAGTAATTTTGAGCATTAATCAAAGTTATTGAAATAAGAAAATATGGGTTTGACATAAGTAAATATCTTACTGTTTCAAACGAACTGTTTTACATGCGCCAAGTCTCGAAAAAGTATTGAATCAAGAATATCATGTTCTCACGTCAAGTAATTTACCTTGAGTCATTTGGTATCTTGAGTCAAATCATTTTTTTATTTCCTTTAAAGCAACTATTTATTTCATCCAACACCCATAGTCTTGAGCCAAGAAAATGGGAAGATTAATACAAGTTAATAATTGTTTCAAATCAATTAAAAATTATTTTGTTTCAAAGAAATATTAATTAATCTAAGCATTTCTTTTACTTGAAGCATTTCTATATTCTCATGTTTCAAAATCATTAATTTCTTGCGAGAATGTTATATTTTCTGGAATGAAATATTTTATTTATTCAATTCAATTAAGTGTAAGATCTTGAATTAAATCATTCTTTTGTTTCCTTTAAAAAAGTTTTTACTTAATTCAACGCTCATATAATCCTGATTCAAGAAAATACGAAGGTTAATATAAGTAAATATTTGTTTCAAGTTGATTAAAAATTATATTCAATTAATCCCATATTTATTTGAAGAAAGAAATTCATTTTCTTGTGTCAAGTAATTATTAGCATTGAACAGAATTCTTGAATTAACAATTTAGTATTTGTCAGAACTCAATATGTAATTATTTCAACCAAATATTTTACTTTTCCGAAGTACCAAAAAGTATTGAATCTAGAATATATGTTCTTAAGCGAAATAATAAAGTATTGTCTGGAGAATTCATGTTTCTTGAATCGAATCATTTTATTTATTTGCTTTGAAATTTTTTTTTACTTAACACAATACCGGTGTTCTTGATCCAAGAAAATATTTTTCTTCAAATGTATATGCAACTTAAATATCAGTTTTTGAAAACTGTCCATTGAGGCTAGGATGGCATAGTGGTAGCGTGACGGCTTCTGGTGCGTGCAACCCGAGTTCAATTCCTCCGACCGTGGAAATTAAATAATAAAAATGTTTGACCTAAGTATTAGAAAAGATGGGATGGGGGTAAGGGGGGGGGGGGTAATTTAAGTAAATAATTTACTTGTATTGAGAAAGTATTTTTTTGATTGAAATCTATAAATTTTCTCAAATCAAGAAAATATTTTCTCGGACAGAGAACATACTTTCTTGATTTGATACATAAATGATTTTGAATTAATATATTCTGCATTTCTTACATGCTACTTAATTTCTTGATCGAATTCCATATTTTCTTGGATCAAGAATATCTGCGTTCTCTCACAAAATAAATGTTTTCTTCATTTAAATCTTGAATTACTTGAACGAACGTTACAAAAAATTGGATGAATCAAATAAAATAATTCAATTAACTATATATATTCTTAGAACAAGAAAATATTTTATTCATTTAATACATTTCATACTTCGTATAAGAAGACTAACTTCTTGGTCGAATTCCATATTTTCTTGGATCAAGAATATATGTTCTTCTCCCAAATATCCTATGTCAAGAAAATCGTTTTCTTGAATCAATACTTTAATAGTCTTGGCCGTATTCAATCCCACGATTTGCTTCAACCAAGAAAAATTTTCTTGGTTCAATACTTTTTTTTTCAGTGTAGAAGAAATAAAAATTTCAGTTTTGTAATTTTTCTATAAAGATTATAAATACGGATTAAATGAAAAGAGTAGTTTGGTAATTTTACTATTAAAAATTGAGCAATAAAATTTTACTGCAAAAATAATTAAATATAGAATCAATAAAAAAAAATCTAGTATTACAATTTTACGATAAAAAGAATATTAAAGCAGAAGAAGTAAAAATAAGTATTTTTGTAATTTTACTATAAAAAATAAAATAGAGAATAAATAAACACTGAAATAGTAAAATAGGAAAATTACAAAACTTTTCTATAAAGAATAAACTGTAGAATAAATAGAAAAATTCAGAATTATTGCATAAACAATATTTTAGAGTATAATTATTAATTATAGAAAATTGTAAGATAATAAAAAGAAAAAAAAAGAAAAAAATAGTAAAAATAGTACCTAAACATCGAAGAAAATAGAATCGATAGAAAATATAAGATTGAAGTTAATAAAAAAACAGAAAATAAATATTTAATAACGAAAATAAAATTAACAATAGAAGCAACAAAAAATTTTTTTCGAAAGCTCGGCAGTTTTACAAGTGAAGGTAGTTTTTTTTGGTAAATTTTTTTTTCAAATATTTTCAATTTTTTTAGTTTGGTTTTTTTAGAGACTAGCCACACAATAATCTAGTCTTGGCCTAGTCAATATTAAAATAGTGTCATTGTTTCCGTATATTTTAAATAAATATTTAAAAAAATACGGCTACTGTTTTTTTCAATTTATTTTTTGTTTTTTGTTTGATAATTTTATTCACGTTTATAAGGACGTGTATGTGTGTGTGTATGTTGCGTAGTCTGCAGAAACAGGTCAGCGTTATGAGTATGAACTTGAGTGCCAAGCTGGACGAGCTGCAGCAACGGGGTGACCGTCAGCTGGAAACGACTGTCGCCCTATGTGAGATACGCACGCAACTGCAGGAGCTGACGAAGAGTGTCGAGTCCTGTCAAAGTGAGGTCAGCGAAGTCAAGAGGGACATGGTCGCGATTAAGGTGATAGTCCTCAATTTTCCTTTATTTTCCCTCCAATCACTTTTAATTATGAATTTTCAATTTTTCATTTTAATTCATTTGAATTTTTAATCACACTTTGCAATTACTCTCTAAATTTGAATCAGCGAAAAGTCGCTGATTCACCAGCCCAGAGTATGCAGCTGATGAAATAGCGTATATACACTGATGAAACAGCGTATATGCACTGATTTTCCAGCGTATATACGCTGTTTCATCAGCTGCATACTCTGGGCTGGTGAATCAGCGACTTTTCGCTGATTCAAATTTAGAGAGTATGTTTACAAAAAATTGTATTCAAGTAGTATTTTATATTATTTTTTAATTTAATTTTTACTGAAGAATTAATAATATTATGATGATAATAATAATAAAAAAATTAATATCAACATCAATTAATAATATTAATAATAATAATAATAATAATAATAATAATAATAATAATCAAAATACTATTAGTTATTGAACGAAATTTTAATTATTCGAATTTTTATTTATCATCGTATTTATTTAAAAATTTATTTAACAAATTTATTTAATTTATTTATTATATAAAATTATTTAATCGAATATTTATTAAACAGATTTTTATTTATTCATTTCGACTAATTAAAATTTGTATTCAATCAATATTCAACTAATAAGTTTTGTAAATAAATATTATGTTAAATATTATCGATAAAATAAAATTTTTACTGAATAAATATTTAATTAAAAAAAATTCGTATTGAATAAATATTTGATTGTAAAAATTCGTGTTGAATAAAAATTTGATTGAAAAAAATTTGATTGAAAAAATTCGTGTTGAATAAAAATTCGATTGAAAAAAATCCGCACTGAATAAAAATTTCAGTGCAAAAATTCGTATTAAATAAAAATTCCGTTGAGTAACTGATAATATTATTATTAATAATCTATTTTAATTAAAAAACTTCCATCGAATAGATATTCAATGGAAAAAAATTCATTTGGGTAAAAATTTAAAATGAAAATAACAAAAAATATATTAATAACAAAAAATTCCCTATCAACTTTTCGTCACATAATTATTAAATTAAATTCAAAATTGCAAAGTGTGTAGATTCGAAATCAATAAAGTGCACTTTCATTTACCCTTCGGGACCTGTTTGAGAGGTGTATAGTGTCTATAAATATTTTATAGTTTCACGTTTAATGACACTAATTATCCATGTATAATTGGTTTTAAATTTATGATGAACTTTTAATGTAAATTTAATTAAATGCCGAATTTTTTTTTAATTTCTTTAAATTTCAATTAAAAGCAAAGAAAAATAGGAATTATATTTATATTTTTAATGATATTATTAGTACAGTGGTATTATTTTTTTTCTCTTCTTTATAGCACGAATTAGATACAGTGCAGCAGGTAAAGGAAGAAATAGAAGAGTTACGAGAATATGTCGAGCGTCTAGAAGAGCATACGCATAGGCGAAAACTTCGACTTCTAGAACAGGTATTTGAAAGAATAAATTTCAAAAAAGAATTTATAATTACAACGAAAATATTTTTTCTTAAATTAAATTTTTAATGTTATTATTATTTTAAAAACACTGCTTTAATTTTTGTCTGCAATTTCAAATTTTTAACTGTTTTATTTAAATTAAAATATACAATAAATAAAAATTCATAATTTTTTTTATTATAAAACCATATTTCTATTTATCTAATTATTATAGTTAATTTAATTAATATCAATTAATTAGGGGAGAGTTGTCAGGGTTGGGCAGTGTTTAGGGTTGAGCCACCGCGTTTATTTCTTTTTATCACACTAGCGCCATCTGTCTTTCAGGGTGTCTAACGGTCAGGGAAATGTCAGGGAATGGCAGAACATTTCATTGAAAGTCAGGGAAATTTATAAAAAAGTTAAAATTTTTTGTGAATGAGGCATTTCACGTCAGAAATATCACGATTTGCAAAGGGTCAACCAATTTTCGCAAAAACTTCGTAGGATTATAGTTCTATATAAGAGACTTCTTTCCCCCAAATTTTTTCAAAAAAAAATTCAAAATTGTTGAAGATACGCCATTTTGAATTTAAATATTAATTTTATAAAAGTTTGAATATCTTGGAATATTGTTTATGGATTTTTATGAAATTTACACATGCAAATAAAGTTATTAAAAAAAATTAATTTTTAAATAAAAAAATTTAAAAAAATTTTTAAACAATTTTTTTTTTTTTACTTAACTGGGTCCGGAGATATTGAAGTTTTTGTAAAAAAAGCGTCGCCGCGCCATAGCACCATACTGCACAAGTCGCGTCGTACGTTACCGTAGTCGTGCATTGCTGCTGCAACTAGGCCTATTTTTTACAAAAACTTCAATATCTCCGGACCCAGTTGAGTCTCCATCAGTTTTTTTTTATGAAATTAAAGGTGAATTCATAAGGAATTCAAATATGTTAATAACATTTTTCTCAAAAAGGAGTAAATAAACAAAAAATTGTCTAAAAAAATTAAAAAAATTTTTTTTAATAACTTTATTTGCATTTTAAAGTACATACTTTTACCTGAAAAATGTGTAAATTTCATAAAAATCCATAAACAATATTCCGAGGTATTCAAAATTTTATAAAATTAATATTTTAATTCAAAATGGCGTATCTTCAACAATTTTGAATATTTTTTGAAAAAATTTGACGGAAAGAAGTCTCTTATACAGAACTATAATCCCACGAAGTTTTGCGAAAATCGCTCAGTTACCATATTTTTATCCCAAGAAAGCAAAAATAAAATTAGTAAAAAGTCATGGAAAAGTCAGGGAATTTTTTTCTCAATCCTTGTTAGACACCCTGTCTTTGTACGTAAATTCTTGCTACTAATGTCAGCAAACTTTTCACATGAGTCGCAGTGAAGTATAAAAATTGTTCATTAAGATGATATGTGAAAATGTGTAAAGTATTTTAGTGTTTGTGTCACGCGTTTGTGTTCTATGTGAGTCAGCGTTGAGCCATGAGGGAAATTTTGCAATTACAAAGCGTACTTGCAACAGAAATTCATTTTTTCATATAAATAGGTGTTAAAAACTTCATTTCCATTGAAAAAAGAGGAAAAAAAAATTTTTGATAACCTTTTTTCATTTTTTCAATTTTGGATTTCGTTCATGAGGAATAAAATATCTAAAGTTATATGAAAATGCATAATATGGGATTTTATTTTAATTTCATGGTTCCGTTCCTCATACCCAAGTGTCATTCTATCATTTGAAAGTCATTTTTAATCATTTACCTAAATATTTCATTGATTTTCTACAGTGGCTCAACTCTGACTACCATGTTCAACCATGGCAACTTTTTTTTTAAATTGCTTATAACTCAGAAACTTTTGGTCAAATCTTTTTACAATGTTCAGCAAAAACATCCAACAATATGCGCAAAATCGCGAAATTCGTTCTACAGGGGAAGTTATGAAGAAAAGTTATAACTATGCCCAACCCTGACAACTGTCCCCTATATATTTTATTTTCTCATTGTTTTTTAATTTCCTTAATTATTTATTTTATTTTCTCAATTTTTTTTGTTTACTAAATTATTTATTTTATTTCCTTAATTATTTACTTTAATTTTTCAATTCAAATTTAAGTTGCAAATTTTAATTAATTAAATCTGTATTACTGGCACAATTTTACTTCATTATATTTCTCACTGTTTCAGATTCTTGTTTTAATTACTACAGCGGAAATATTCGACACATTTTAGTTTCTATAATTTAATTTAAGTTGAAACAAGCAATTATGTTTTTAGTTTTATGTACATATTATTTTTTAATTATCACTTTATGTATTTTAACTTTCTAAGTTTCAACGTGTGTACCATAATGTTTATATAGATAAACATTTATTCGCTATACTGTCTACACTTTATTGTTTACACATTTTGTTATTACGTTTATAATTTAATATTTAATTTTGTTTTTATAATCACTCTACCAAAATAAAAAATTTTTACTCAATAAATTTTAGGTTTCACTCTTTTATTTTTGTTTGTCAATTAGGATTAATTTTAATTTAAAAAAAAACTAAAAAATTCCAATGAAGAAATTTTCTTGGAAATAGACACGAGAAGGTTTTGTACAAAAAAATTAAAGCAAGTTTTTTTTCTACTGACCTACTCTTAGAAATATATTAAATAAGCGGAATGATTTTTATCATTCTAATGACCCCGACTGTGTTTTTATCGAGAAAAACAATTAAAGAAGCAATTTTTACAAAGAAAGTATGTTGTAAAAGAAATTAAACGTTAATAAAAACTTTAATGTAACTCTATATATTATATATTATAATTTAGAATTTACAATTACAAAATATTAATATGAATGAATAAATAAATAACTGCAGATAGAAATTAAAAAAAATTTTTTTATAGTTTAAAAATATATATTATGAAAAAAAGTGAAACGAATAATTTAAAAATCGTTAAAAATATCGTAATAAACAAAGCCAATTAATTTGCGCTGATATTTGCTTTATATATAGAGAAATAATAATTTTAATTTTGATGTACGTTATATTTATCCACATTTCATCGTCTCCCTTAATGAAATATTAATTCCAATTTGTAAATGTGCACACCAGTAATTTCATTGCTTTATACAGATATAAATAACGTACACGTATATTAATTAAAATATATCTTCTTTTTAACAAACGAAAAAAGAATTTATTAATTTATTTGACAATTTCATTTACTAAAGCTCCGCGTATTATTGGATTTGTTATTTGGAAAATATTTATAAATAAATTATGAATAATCTATTTATAAATTTTTTCCTCCAATTATCAACGTGCGAAATTATTTATTTCATTATTATAGAAACCTTATGATTGTGTGTTTCATTCATTTTATTAATTTCTTTGATTCATTATTTCATTTATTTGTTCGTTCAATTTATTATTAGTTTAGTTATTTTATTATTAAAAAAACAATAATTTAACTATATTAAAAAAGTGTAGTTTTTTTCAATGTTTTATTTGTTTAAACATTTTATTATTTGTTTAATTAATAATATAGTTATTATTAGTTTAATTATTTTCTTATTAGTTTAGCAATATTAATTTAAGGAATATACAAATATTTTTAGGAACTTTGAATTAATTTGTTAAATATTCATTTTTATTTATTTCTCTATCGTAATTTTGCGTTAAAAAAAAAAATTGTGGGGAAGTTGAATAAAAAAATAATTAATTTTTCTATATTTCAGGGGTTGACGTTTTTCCTTTCGTATGCTATACTAGCAGCGGTGCTGGGAATGCTGCAGTTCGGATACAATACTGGCATCATAAATTCACCGGAAAAGGTATTTTTTACAATAAATATATTTCGTATTTTCGAATTTTTTATTTTTTTAATTTTTCATTTCTTTCGATATTTAAAATTTTTTTAAAACTTTTTATAATAGTTATATTTTATTATTTTTATATATTTTTTATGTATCATTTTATATTTAACAGTAACACAAATTGATGTATTTATTTAGAAAATAAATTTATATAGTCTCCAGTTGTGAGACTGGTTTTATTTTTGACCCGTAAATTGTAAACGGGTAAACGAAATTGTAAATAAAATACACCGTTCGAAAGGTAACAGAAATACGCAACTTTTATTAAAAGAAAGTGTAGTGTTTTGATGAACTCAAAAAATTTTACGATACATTTTCCGAGCTTTTGTAAAAAAAATGTCTCCAGTTGTGAGACACTCATTAAAAATTGCTAAAATTTAATAAGTTTGACATAAAACGTTATGTTTAGTAGAAATAATTAAATATATTAATAATATATATTATTATATACTAAATAATAATATTTATTCGCCAAAATATGACTATCAAATAAACACAATTTAATAGCTTCAACAAGAGCATTAAAATGAACTATGACAGAATAGTTAGTCTAACTGTAAAATGTGGTAATAAATACCATTTTTACAGTAAATTTAACTACTAAAACAGTTATCTTAACTATTTGTTGTTACCCAGTGAGAAATTGCCAATAGACTTTAATCGGTCCAATATCGGTCCAATATTGGTTGCCGTGCTGGGCGCCGATTTACTCCCAATATTGGACTAATATGGGCTGATGCTTGGGATGTAACGGCATCGCCAATCATCGGTTGTCAATATTGGTCCAATATTGGCCGAATATTGGCAACCAAGAGAAAAAAATTTTTTTAAATAAATTTTTTTTAATTAAATAATAATAATAAAAAATTAATGTTTATAATTTTTGTTTAATATATTTATTTGTTTAATTATTTATTTTTAATAATTCATGTAAATAATAAATAATTTATTAATAATAAATTATAATTATTTAAAAATGCAGCAGCTATTAGAAAATAGCATTCTGCAAAAAAATTCTATCATTGAAAAATCAATGATAGGCGAGAGATATCCGCGTCATTAAATAGATTCGCAGATGATAGGCAAGAGATATCCGCGTCATTAAACGGATTCGCAGATATACTCTGGTCTCGCGACGAATCTCTCGATACTTATATACACTGGAGTCGCCGTGTCAGTTGCGAGAACGGTTACAGCGTCCCTCTTGCGGCAGAGATAAGAATTGTCACGTAAACTGCTAAATCGCTTTACCGACGGCCTTATTATACCCGCAGTTTACGTGACAATTCTTATCTCTGCCGCAAGAGGGACGCTGTAACCGTTCTCGCAACTGACACGGCGACTCCAGTGTATATAAGTATCGAGAGATTCGTCGCGAGACCAGAGTATATCTGCGAATCCGTTTAATGACGCGGATATCTCTTGTCTATCATCTGCGAATCTATTTAAAGACGCGGATTTCTCTCGCCTATCATTGATTTTTCAATGATAGAATTTTTTTGCAGAATGCTATTTTCTAATAGCTGCTGCATTTTTAAATAATTAAAATTTATTAATAATAAATTATTTATTATTTACATGAATTATTAAAAATAAATAATTAAACAAATAAATATATTAAACAAAAATTATAAACATTAATTTTTTATTATTATTATTTAATTAAAAAAAATTTATTTAAAAAAATTTTTTTCTCTTGGTTGCCAATATTCGGCCAATATTGGACCAATATTGACAACCGATGATTGTCGATGCCGTTACATCCCAAGCATCAGCCCATATTGGTCCAATATTGGGAGCCTTTATTGGACCGATGATCGGTCTCTTGGCTCCCAATATTGGACCGATATTGGACCGGTGAGAAATTTCTCACTGGGTAGTCATACTAACTGCTTCATTTAGTTGTAGTAACTAAATTTTCATAGTTCCTATAGGCGCCCGTAACAAATTGTAGTTGTAACAACTGTAAAAAATAGTTAAATTAACTATTTAAAGTAGTAAAATGAAATTATTTATTTGTTTTTTATTATTATTGAGGTCCATTTTTTTATATTTTCTCTTACCTATTTTTGTTCATATATAATTTATATATTAAATTCTTATACACCTAACAGAGAAAAATCCCCAAACGCCGGGGATTGAACGCACGACCCTAACATTCGCAAACCGATAACCTAACCACCTAACCACGCTCGCACGCTACGATGACTGGCATTGTACTTGAGGACATTCTTCTTAGATTCAGTCATAATAGGTTTGTTCTCGCTAGCTACACTTTCTACACTTTGTACAAAAGTGTACACTACGGCGTTCTCGTTACCAGAAGTGACGCAATAGTGTACACCTAACTCCCTAGAAGCCTCTGCACTTTTCCCTATTTTATTACACCCGATTGCGAACGAGTGTAATTGAGTGTTCTGATTAAAATGGCGGTAAAAGGACATTTTATTTAAAATGCATTAATTATTTTATGAACATAAAGTTATGATATATTTTTTAGTGACTTTCAATTTATAAAAATATTAGTAAGCAATTCTTATTTTGTTATAATATTTATATAAAGTACCACCTTATAAACAATTGACATTGTAAAGCAATTTTTAAATAATTATTCTCCCATTCATTAAAACCAAACTTTATTTATAGTGAATTAAAAAAAATTCCTCAATTTTATGATGGTAAACATATTTTTTAAAAAATAATAGAATTTATGAAAAAAATTAAGTTTGAAAGATAACCTTTAGAATATTTCAAAACATGTCGCTTCCGTTTTTCTTAAAACTTATGTGAAAATGAAGCTTAAAAATTCTAGTTTTATTTTCTGTAAAAATGAGCAATTCGGTTGAAATTAAGAAATTAATTAAATTTTACAAAGATGTCAGAGTTTAAACTGTGTAAAAATTTGAAAAAAATTAATTCCGCTCGGTACATATACATTTAACCTTCGAAATTCTTGTAAAATTGAATAATTATCCCAAATTTTCATGAATTGCCCATTTTAATGTTTACAGGTAATAATGGGAATAAATCCTATTATTTGAAAAAAAATTTACCATCATAAAACTAAAAAATTTTTCTTTTAAAATCACTAATAGTAAATAAATTTTGGCATTAATAAATAAGATAAATAATTATTTAAAAAATTGCTTCACAATGATAATTGTTTATAAGGTGGTTTGTTTTGAAATAAAATTTCAGATATAAAATTTTTTCGTGCACTTTCTCTAGACTTTTGCGTTCTCGCTAGATTTTGTACTTTGTTTAAGTGCGCATGCTCCGTTTTACACTCTTGTTACACTCGAGTGTAGCAGTGTAGCTAGCGAGAACAAACCTACCCAGACAGCACGTAAGCTTGCAGCAAGCTTGAGGCAAGCTTTCCGTGCAATATTTGCAGTATTGACGTGCAAGTTTGCGGCAAGCTTGCCACAAGCTTAAAATGTCTCACTTATAGCAAGCTTTATGTGCAAGTTTGCTGCAATATTGCACTACAAGCTTGCAGCAATATTGCACTAAAGGTTGGCGCAAACTTAATGTAATCTTATATGGAAATTGTTTATTATATAAAATTAATAATTTATTATTAGCAACAAATTTATATTTAATATTTTAAATTTTTATTAAACATTAAAAAATTATAACAACGTTATAATAATAATGTTATTAATTTCCCCAAAGAATTGGAGTTGGGAACTATTATCCATGATCAGTGGATAATAATTAAAAATTGTCACCGTCGTAGCAGACGTTAACTATACACATTATCATTTAAGATAATATGGTGAAAAGCCTGTTCAGCGGACCGATACTTATACTCTGCGCGAGACAAGTCGTGCGCGAGAGAGGTATTTCTTGCCATCTAGCAAGGAATTGGAAAACTAATAAAAGTTTCTCTTATAATTCTCTAATTCCCTGGTAGATGGCGAGAAATACCTCTCTCGCGCACGACTTGTCTCGCGCAGAGTATAAGTATCGGTCCGCTGAATAGGCTTTTCACCATATTATCTTAAATGATAATGTGTACAGTTCACGTCTGCTACGACGTTGACAATTTTTAATTATTATCCACTGATCATGGATAATAGTTCCCAACTCCAATTCTTTGGGGAAATTAATAACATTATTATTATAATGTTGTTATAATTTTTTAATGTTTAATAAAAATTATAAATATTAAATATAAATTTGTTGCTCATAATAAATTATTAATTTTATATAATAAACAATTTCCATATAAGATTACATTAAGTTTGCGGCAACCTTTAGTGCAATATTGCTGCAAGCTTGTAGTGCAATATTGCAGCAAACTTGCACATAAAGCTTGCTATAAGTGAGACATTTTAAGCTTGTGGCAAGCTTGCCGCAAACTTGCACGTCAATACTGCAAATATTGCACGGCAAGCTTGGCTCAAGCTTGCTGCAAGCTTACGTGCTATCTGGGTAATAACTACTCCGTTTAGTTGCAGTAACTAATTTTTTAAGCTTAAGGACTTAGTTGAAATGTAGCCAGCATATGATTTTAAATGACTCAACGATATTGCAGTAGTTAAAAGTACTGTTGAAAATAGTTATTTTCAGAATTTCTGTAGTAAAATTATCCACTTTTTACTAGTTATAAAAAAATTAAACTTACTATTTTCATATAGTAAAAATAACATAAAAATTGTTACTTTTATGACTTTTGTAGTTATAAAAATAAATGTTTCTTACCACCATAGAGATAAATTATTAAAAGCTAGTAAGAATAATTGGTTCTTTTAACTACATTAAACACAAAAATAACAAATTCCAGCGGTTGTTCTTACTCTTTGGAACAGTAAATTTTAATTTATTTTGCAAATAGCAAGAAATGGATATTTCTACTACAGAAATTCCGAAAATAACTATTTTTAACAGTACTTTTAACTACTGCACTATTGTTGAGTTATTCACAATCATAACGTGTAGTAGTAATTTTAACTATACATAAAACCTACTATTCAATTTTAGTTCCACTAACTATGGAAGTTTAGTTAAAATGCTGCTGAATATATTAGTTTTAACTATATTTTTTTAACTGCACATATGTGGATGCTTTTACCACTCACGTTTTTTCTCTGTAGAAAAAAATGATCTTTTCAACTGCATAAATAGTAAAAATAACTATTTTCAACAATTGATTTTACTATATGAAAACAGTAAATTTCTTTCTTTCTCTGCAACTATAGTAAGAAATAGTTGTTTTAACTACATAAATCATAAAAGTAACAACTTTCAGAGGTTGTATTTACTATATAAAAACAGTAAGTCTCATTTTGTTTGCAACTAATACAAAATAGTTATTTTTGATACCACAATAGTAAAATTAACTATTTTTAATAATAGTTTTTACTACTACACTATAGTTGAGCCATTTACAAGCATCTGTTAGTTATTTCAACTAAGTAAAGTAGTTATTTTAACTACATAAAACCAGCTACTTCTTTTTGGTTCCACTAACTGAGGAAGTGTTTGTTTAAAATGCTGCTGAATATGGTAGTTTTAACTACTTTTTTTCTAACTACACAAATGTGGTTGTTTTTACCATTCGCATTTTTTTCTGTGTGGCCACCAAAACTCGTGAATAAAATTCACGTCTATTTCCCGGTTTTTTCAAGGTTTCTAGGAAATTTTCAAGGTTTTTTTGTTGGTTCAAATTTTACTATAGTAATACTTAAAAAATTCAACTACTTCCACATTTATTATTATTTTTTATTGCCGAATTTTTTATAGGCTTTTCTTACGATTCTGAACAATCAATCGTATAGATTTTAAAAAATTCAGGGTTGCCACAAATATTTAATTTTATTTTTCCCTGACTTTTTCCTGATTTCCAGACAAAATTTTCACTTTTTCCCTGACCATAAAGAATATTCTGATTCACTCTAAAAATTATTAGATACTCAAAAAAACTTTCTGTTGCATTTACTTACGAATTTCTTAAATTGTAAAATTATTCGCAAACATCAATAACTAAATTTTTAAATAAGTATTTAATTAGGGTCAGTTGGGGTAAATAGAAACAAGGGGTAAATCGGAACAGTAGTTATTTCAGTTAAATAAAAAATTTTAAAAATAAATACGGCCTTACATCTTGAAGCTTATATTATCCCCAACAAGTTCTAAGTGTTTTCCTATTTCTTCCGTTTGTCAATTAGTAGTAGTACAGTGGAACCTCGATTATCCGAACCTCTGTTATTCGAACCCTCTATTATCCGAACCAAAAAACATTTTATCCGAACTTCTGCTATCCGAACTTTTTCTTGACCTTCCGAATCTTAACATTTATTTTCTCTATTTTTTTATTATTCATATTTTCGCGGGACATTTTTAGCATCTTTCAAAGCAAAATAACGAAATTTATGCCAAAAAAATCTTTAAAAAATCATGAATTCTCTGTTTCAGTAATTTATTATTATAAATTAATATATAAGTATATATACAATATACTTATATATCTTTAAAAAATGTATTAAATTAAATATATATAGTTCAACTGTTCAATTTTTTTACTTTAATTATGAAAATCATTAAAACCTCTATTATCCGAACTTTCAATTATCCGAACCCGGCCTTACCTAGGTTAGTTCGGATAATCGAGGTTCCACTGTATATACAAAAATATTTCCTATTGCACAAAAAATTAAAAATCAAAGAAGAAACCCTTTCACTTTCTTGACTCGCATTGGGAAAAAAATTAACTAAAAATTCATATTAAAATTTATATTTATCTCTTATTAATACTACAACAAAAATGAACTTTGATTTTTTAATTTTGCAAATTTTAATTAAAAATATGAGAATGTTTCTATTTACCCCTAAAAACTGGAAATTCGGGACAAGTAGGAACAGCAGAAATTTCAATAATATTTCTTATAATGGAATGAGAAAAAATTGTTTCTTTCAGACTACAACACTATTTTCAGCATTATATATGAGAATAAGAGAGAAAAGAAGAAAAAAACCTTTATTTGTGAAATGTGTTTCATCTTTTGGCTTTAAAACTCGACTTTTTTAAAAAAAAAAGCGCAATTTTCTTCTTTTTTTGACGGACATTTTTATTTTGAAAAACTGACATCGGATTCGTAATCAGCGACCTCAAAAACTCTCAAGTAGTTATTTTCATTAGCTAAGCCTTATTTTATTTTCGATTTTGTAATTTTGTTGTAAATCTTGCCATAAACATTCTTTTTTTATTATTGTTTGAATTAAAAAATTGTGAATTCTTTATTGTACTATAAATTTTTTTCACAAAGTAGAATAAATTTGTGGGTGTTTTTTTTTTTTTTTGTAAGAAAGAATCAACTGTTCCTATTTACCCCTAAATTTTAGCAAAGTTGAAAAATTTAGGGGTAAATAGAAACAGTTGATTATTACGATTTAATAATTCCCATATTTTTTACTACTCCATAAAATTGTTCCACGGAAGTGAAATAATAACTCAACACACAAAAAAACCGAAAGTATTCGGATTTAAAAGAAAAAACTGATGTTATTGGTAAAACTTATAGCAAATCTGTTCCTATTTACCCCAACTGACCCTATTATTTTTCCATAGGAATTAAAATTCTTCAAAACATTCAAATTCAAACATGTTTAAAATTCAACAACTTATAAAAATATTATTATAAAACATGAAGATACCAATTACTCCGAGTCTTCAACTCGAAGTGATTGATATCTTCATATTTTATAAACATTTTAATTTCCATAAAATTTTTCAAAAAAAAAAAAAATTAAATTATTTACAAAAATTATAATAAAATTCGTTGCATGAATTCAATTTCTTTTTAATACAATTTTAAATAAATTTCTCGAAAATAAAATTATCTTCAAAAACTTTTTGCAAGAATTAAATTAGGTACATTTCACAAATAATGGAATTCTTCGCTGAAATTCAAAAATTTTCAAAATTTACATTTTTAATACAAGTTTTCAAAAGAATATAATTATTTAAACAAAATGTAACAAAATTCGTTGCATAATTATTTTTACAAGTAATAAAATTTTCCACATGAATTCAATTATTTAAAAAAAAATTGATAAAATTCGTTGTAAGAATTCCATTATTTTCATAAATTATAAATTTTTCTGAGGATTTCAATTATTTATAATACAATTTAAAGTAAATTCCTAGAAAAATGGAATTATTTTCTTAATTTTTTTATAAGAATTTAATTACATTTCACGAATATAATTAAATTCAAATATTTTCACAATCTACTTTTTTAATAAAAGTTCTAAAAAGAATTCAATTATTTAAGAAAAATGTAATAAAATTCGATGCAGGAATTCAATTATTTTCATAAATAATAAGATTCAATTATGTTTTATGTATTTTATCAATTATGTAATTTTTAAAATTCATGCTATAATGCTTTTAATCTTCAATTATTATCTAAAATTTTAACTAATATTCATTTCAAAATCAATTTTTATTGGAAAATTCTACAAGAATTCAATTATTAAAATACAAAAATAAATAATTTATTGAATAAATGAATGTTTTTCGAAACTAAATTAACATACAGAATTTTATCAACAAATTTGATTTTTGTAAAGTTTTAACCCATTAACGCCCAAATGTCCAAAATTTTTGACTGAAGTTCAAGGTAAGAATTTTTATCCTAAATGATTAGACTTTTAAAAACCCTTCAATACTAGGGGGTATTGGGGTCCGCTCTTTCAGAATCCGGGGTTGAAAAAGCATTTCGACCATCAAGAAAACCAATATGGCGCCCAAAATGGAGAAAATACTGAAAAAATTGTATGTTTTTTTTTTGAAACACGCTTTTCACATCAATAAGATTTTTTTGGGCGGGTCTCATGTAAGCTATAGGTGGATAAAGTAGTTGTACATTCGAACTGTGTAATTGAAAACTTGAAAATTCAAGATGGCGGATCCAATATGGCGGCTAAAAATTTTTGATAATCGATAAAATTGCATGATATTACTCACTCGGGGGTTTTTGGGATCGCTGATTACGAATATGAAGTTTAATTTTTAAAATTCAAAATGGTGGATCCAATATGGCGGATAAAAATTTTTGAAAATCGATAAAATTGCATGAAATTATTCACTCGGGGGTTTTTGGGGTCGCTGATTACGAATATGAAGTTCAATTTTTAAAATTCAAAATAGCGGATCCAATATGGCGGATAAAATCTTTTTAACCCTTTAATGGCCGAGTTTTTTGCCGTTATTATAAACGTATAATGTTTAGTAAATTCGATTATTCTATTATTCAATATAAAAAAAAAAATTTTTTTTAACATGTTCCACCCCTTAAAACCACCCCTAACGTATATTACTACCCTAAAAAATTGATAATTAATCTAAGTAATAAATTAAATATTTTTTAGCTCCTGTCAGCTTTATAATTATTTATAAATATTCTCTGGTTGTTAAAAAATGCAAAAGAATTATAAATAACCACTTGAACATCACCCTCAAAGTCAAATAATCACCTCTTGACGATATTAATTTTTGTGAATATTTAAAAAAAATCTATAGATTCTAAATGCATCTAAAATATAAAAAAATGTTTCTAAGTGACACAGATATGGATAATAATGTTAATCACCCCCCCCCCCTTGGAACTCACCCCTATTTAATAATTATTCTTACATACTGTCAATAGTTTTGAACAATTAAAAAAGTCATTTTTATTAATTCTATACGTTTCGAAAATACGAAAAAATATTTTTATGGTGACTGGGTAATGATAGTAAATATAAACTACCCTTAAAAAAATAATCCTAAGGTCAAATAACCACCCTTTCATGATAAAAAGTTTTGTATTAGATTTTTAAAAATTATTAATTCTAATTGATTTTAAATCATAAAATGTTTTTCAGAATTACACAGTTATAGATGAAAATAATAATAAACAGCATCCTCAGAACTCACCCCTATTTAATAACTGTTCCTAGATACAATTATAGTTTAATTGGAGAAATTTGTTATTATCTTTGTATATTGGGTAAATGGTTTGATATATTTTTTTATCAATGTTGAACAATTGTGATTCTGAAAACTGGAAAAAGATAATTTATATTAATTTTAACCAATTTACGACATTTTACCTTTTGCAATTTTTATTCCTTTCTCCTTTTTTCTTTTATCGTTCCATACTGAAAGGATTCATTGGAAACCCCCGAGTAACAAGTTTCCGGCAAATATGATGAATTTTTAATTTATTGTCCGCCATATTGGATCCGCCATTTTGAATTTTTAAAAACTGACATCATATTCGTAATCAGCGACCCCGAAAACCCCCGAGTAACAAGTTTCAGGCGAATATGATGAATTTTTAATTTATTGGCCGCCATATTGGATCCGCCATTTTGAATTTTTGAAAACTGACATCAGATTCGTAATCAGCGACCTCGAAAACCCCCGAGTAATAAATTTTAGGCGAATTCGGTAGATTTTTAAATTGTTTTGTTTGTTGGGGGTAGTTTTCATTAATTTTCTTTTTACCCCGAGGAAAATTTTTGTTATTAATTTTTTTTTACAAAGATTACAATATTTTTAAACATTTGTTACTGCGTAAGCCGAAAAAAAAATTTTTTTCTTAAATTTATACCTTTTTTACAATTTTTGTCATTTTTCGCGTTTTTTAAAGGGGTGTATTTCAGAAAGGGTAGTTTTTTGGAAAATGAGAAGCATATGTATTTATTACTCTTGTTCACCCCTTCAAAATGAGACCTTAGCGGATTTGATCCGTTAAGTTTTAGGAAAGTTATGATTTTTTGAAGTAGGTGGTACGTATGTGTACCACTGGCCATTAAAGGGTTAAAATAGATAAAATTGCATGGAATTACTTACTCGGGGGTTTTTGGGGTCGCTGATTACGAATATGAAGTTCAATTTTTAAAATTCAAAATGGCGGATCCAATATGGCGGATAAAAATTTTTGAAAATCGATAAAATTGCATGAAATTACTCACTCGGGGGTTTTCGGGGTCGCTGATTACTCTCACCACGTGTATTGCCATTTGTTTGTATCCTCAGTAGCTTGTTTTTGATATGAAATTCACGAGACAGCTCGCAGCTAGGTTTGCTGTACGTAAGTTGACTTAAATTTCTCGAGAAGGAAATATTTCTCGCGCTTTACATTTCTAGTCGTTTCGTGAAGGGTTTTAATTTATTTTATAGATGAGAATGTGCTTATTGTTGCTTTTTTAAGTGTTTTTTAATATCTTTTTATATTTTGTGTTTCCATTGCATTGTATTGCGTACAAATCATTTTTCGCAAAATATCATATTTGGGTTGATGTGCAACACTTTTTTTGGGGTCGACGTAACTACTTTTTACGTGCCATAACTGCGATTCACATGATGAATAAAAAATTATTAGTTATTTTCCTTTAATTATATTCCTTATTCAGTTATGAATAAATAAAAAATTAAACAAAAAAAAAATTTTTTTCTTTGGTGAAATCTTCACTTTTTAGAGGTCAACTATACCTTAGTAAATTTTTTTTGGCAGATTTCGATTAGTTTACATTGAAAAAGCCTAAAATTAATAATTAAAGAGATTTTCATCGATATTTATGCATTACATACCTGAATTTTACTGGTGTTGCACATCACCCCAATATATATATATATAAATATTCTATTATAATGCCTCTAAGTCAATCAATTTCGAAATATTTAAAAATTTAAATATTTGACATGTTTTTCGTCCAACGAAAAAAAACGTTGCACATCACCGCACAACATCCTACAACAAAATTAAAAAATTAAAAAATACAAAAAAATATTTAAAAATTGTTCAAAAAATTTTTAAAAAAAGGAGACTTTTAACTTTGTCGACCTCCACGTGGTGAGAGTTCGGCAACGCCAGAAAAACGTGACGGCTAACAAACAAAATAAACTCTCCAAAACAACTAGAAATTTATGAATTTGTAGTATTCAATTTTGAAAATTGCACTTTTAAAATTCGTAATCAGCGACCCCGAAAACCCCCGAGTAAGTAATTTTAGTCAATTTTATCTATTTTAAAAAGTTTTTATCCGCCATATTGGATCCGCCATTTTGAATTTTAAAAATTGAACTTCATATTCGTAATCAGCGACCCCAAAACCCCCAAGTGAGTAATTTCATGCAATTTTATCGATTTTCAAAAATTTTTATCCGCTATATTGGATCCGCCATTTTGAATTTTAAAAATTAAACTTCAGATTCGTAATCTGCGACCACAAAAATCCCCGAGTGAGTAATTTCATGCAATTTTATCGATTTTCAAAAATTTTTATCCGCCATTTTGAATTTTTAAAATTAAACTTCATATTCGTAATCATCGACCTTAAAAACCCCCGAGTAAGTAATTCCATGCAATTTTATCTATTTTAAAAAGATTTTATCCGCCATATTGGATCCGCCATTTTGAATTTTAAAAATTGAACTTCATATTCGTAATCAGCGACCCCAAAACCCCCCAAGTGAGTAATTTCATGCAATTTTATCGATTATCAAAAATTTTTATCCGCCACATTGGATCCGCCATTTTGAATTTTTAAAATTAAACTTCATATTCGTAATCAGCGACCCCGAAAACCCCCAAAAAGTAATTTTCAGATGATTTAAATCAAGTTTTGAATATTGATGATGCTTTTGCTATTTATCAAGTATTTTGCTCTGATTTTTCTGCCATTTTGGATCCGCCATCTTGAATTTTCAAGTTGTCAATTACACAGTTCGAATGTACAACTACTTTATCCACCTATAGCTTACATGAGACCCGCCCAAAAAAATCTTATTGATGTGAAAAGCGTGTTTCAAAAAAAAACATACAATTTTTTCAGTATTTTCTCCATTTTGGGCGCCATATTGGTTTTCTTGATGGTCGAAATGCTTTTTCAACCCCGGATTCTGAAAGAGCGGACCCCAATACCCCCTAGTATTGAAGGGTTTTTAAAAGTCTAATCATTTAGGATAAAAATTTTTACCTTGAACTTCAGTCAAAAATTTTGGACATTTGGGCGTTAATGGGTTAATAAAATTTTCAAGAATAATAAAATTTTTCGAGGAATTCAATTGAAATTATATTAAACAATTCTATTATGAATTTTATTATTTATGAAAATAATTGAATTATTGCAAAGTTTGCTTAGAATTTTATCAAAATTTTTTTTTTAAATAATTGAATTCTTCTGAAAAATTTTATTAAAACTGTAGATATTGAAAATCGTTGAATTAAGAAAAATTTTTTGAAAATAATTGAAATTTTGCAAAGAATTTTATTAAAATTTTTGAAAATAATTGAAATTTGGAGAAGAATTTTATTATTTTTAAAGATAATTGAATTTTTATGAGAATTTTTTTTCATTTTCGAACATAATTGAATTTCTGCGAAGAATTTTATTACTTTTGAAAATAATTGAATTTCTGCAATCATTTTTAACTTCTCCAAAATTCAATTTTTTTTCAGTTACTTAAATAAAAATCTCCGACTTTTCCCTGAATTCCCTGATTTTTCTGACCTGTGGAAATCCTGAAAAATTTTAATTTTTACAAAAAATAAAATTTTGAAAATGGTCAAAATTTTTTTTTTTCAGTTTTATTAATATATATAACACTAAAATTCAAGGTTTATAAAAAAATTCACGTCCAATTCATGGTTTTTTCAAGGTTTGACAAAATTCACGTCCATTTCAAGGTTTTCAAGGTTTCAAGGTCCGGTGGCCACCCTGACTTGAAATGCCCAAAAATACTAGAAAAAAAAATCATAACAACATTTAAATAGTTGCAAAGTCGTATTTTTTATGCTGCCTAGATGGGTGTTGACACCGTCTCACAACTGGTGATATGCTGTGTCTCACACCCAGAAATTGGCGCTATTTTAAAAAAGGAAAATTAAATTATTTTCAACCGTAGATTGGATCAATGCAATATTGCATCACAAAATATAAGGAAAACACTAAAAGAAAATGCATTACATTTACCTTTTCCAATTAATTAACTTGGAAAAAAAGAACTTTGCATTTATTGAAAAAACGCTTTTTAGTCGATTATCACCCTCAGTGTTGGTATTTAACAAAAACAGTTTATATATCCGCTTCGGCGTACACGAAAAAGTTGGCTCATATAAAAAGAAATGTTTTTATATAAACCAATCGGCTTTTAACTATTGCATGTTAAAAAAAATTGACTGTATCACAACTGGAGACTCTCCCCTATCGAAAAAAACAGATACGTATTTTTTTATTTTTGTTTAATTATTCAAATTTTCGAGTTATGAATTTTCGAAATAACTTAAATAACTTTTAATTGTAGACCTATATTTAGTAGCCTATAAGTCCTAAAATATTGAGTTTAGAAAAAAGTTGTCAAAGAATGAAAGTTTTAGTTTTCTTTCGACTTTTAAGACATGTAAACAAAAAAATTTTTTTTAAACAAAATTCTTTGACAACTGTTTTCTAAACTCAATATTTTCGGACTCATAAGCTACTAAATATAGGTCTACAATTAAAAGTTATTTAAGTTATTTCGAAAATTCATAACTCGAAAATTTGGATAATTAAACAAAAATAAAAAAATACGTATCTGTTTTTTTCGATAGGGGACACTGAGAAAACTGGAGTATTGGACTAAACATCTGGAGGGACAAATCGTTCATATTTGAGAGTTAGCTATTGGATAACAATCTAAATGTTCAAATTCACCATTGACAGATATTCGTGCCATTTCTCTAACAGAGGGACAAATTAACCATCTTGAGAAATCCCTTCCTTATCCGGCGCGAAATGAATAAATATGTCAACCTAACCCCTAAATTAAATACATAAAATGTCAGAAAAATAATTTCGCGCGCATCAGATCGTACACATTTTCTGCGCAACTTTTAACCCTCAGATATAATGGGAGAGAATATACAAGTAGATTTCCATTATCAATTCAAAATTTATTTTAGAAGGACTATTTAACTCTCTTCACAAGCAAAGGAAACATACACTTTTTAAACCTCTGAATTTGACTCTCCAGTTTTCTCAGTGGAGAGTCTCCAGTTGTGAGACACCTCCAGTTGTGAGACAGTCAATTTTTTTTAACATGCAATAGTTAAAAGCCGATTGGTTTGTATAAAAAATATAAACCAATCGGCTTTTTAATATTGCATGTTAAAAAAAATAGACTGTCTCACAACTGGAGGTGTCTCACAACTAGAGACTCTTCCCTATATTTAGAAAATAAATTTATATATATTTAAAATTTAAATTTAAAAAAAATTTAAACAAATAGTGAAAAAAAATTCTCAATCAAACGTCAAAAAATAGTGAAACAATAAATAGAACAACAACAAAAAACGGAAAATTCCCTTTTTTTGGAAAATATGAAAGAGCTTTTGGCGTGAGTGAAAGAGATTTTTTTTATTTAGAAAAATTTTAATTTAATTAAAAATTTTAATGAAGGTTAATTTAAATTAAAAAAATAATTTTTTTCTTGCAGAATATTGAGAGTTTTATGAAAGATGTACATAAAGCGAGGTATGGAGAAGATATGTCGGACAGTACAGCAAATAATTTATATTCATTGGCAGTCAGTATATTTGCAATCGGAGGGATGCTTGGAGGATTTAGTGGGGGAACAATTGCTAACAGATTTGGCAGGTTTGTCAATTTTTTGCAATTAATTATTAAATTTTCTTTTTCCCTACAACTACTTTGTCATTTCCCAACAGAATTGAACTTTTTTCCTTTAAATCCGATTTTTCCCTATTTTTTCCTCAAAAATAATTTTTAAATAATTTTGAGAATGTTTTTCGAGAATTTAAAAATGGTGAAAACGAAATTAAATTCTAATTTATCTAAAAGTTTTTCCCCTATAACTTTTTTAAAATACAATTATTTTCTATAATTTCTAACTAAAATTGTTAGCTAAATAAAATTATTTTGAAAAAGTTGCCCGAGATTTCAATTTTCAAACCTCGGACTTAATTTAGAAATAAAAACATGTTTCTAATTTCATATAATTATTAATAATCGAATCCAGGTAGTTTAACAATTCGAAGGCTCCTAAATGAAAACATATTATTCGCAAGAGCGTTTATAAAACACGTAAAAATATCAAAGGAAAAAAAAAGAAAACATGCTTATTTAAAATGAAAGTTTTTTAAGGCTATGTTACAATTTTTAATATTTATTATTTTTAAAGTGTAAACAAATTGCAAAAATATAAGTTAATAAAATTGTTTTATTCAAGCTAAATTAACTTTAAATAATAAAAATTATTTATTTGGCATTTTATATTAGCTTAAAATAAATGACAAAATTTAAAAAAATTAGCCTAAAAAATATTTCAAATAAAAACGCTTTTTTAAAATTTTTTTTCGTGAGTTACGTGTTTTATAATTTCTCTTGCGGATAATGTGTTTTTATTTAGGAGCCATCGAATTAATATAATTGATTTTCAATTTTTTTTTAAATTTTTACCTTCTCCAATTTTTTGAGTCTTGGAATTAAAATTTCCAGTAAATAAATAGTTTTTGAATTATCAAAATATTTTTTGAATTATCAAAATATTTTTTGAATATCAATTTATTAATTATTTACTTGGGAAAATGAATTCTAAGATTAAAAAAATTGCAGACGGTAAATAATTTAAAAAATACTAGCCAAATAGTTGTACGCGGTGAAAAAAAGTGTCAATTATTAAATTCTCGAAGAAATTTCTTAGAAATTATTTGAAAAATTTCTCTAGCGAAAAATTGAAGAAAATAATATCCTAACCGTAAGAAAAAAAATTTTAAAAAAACTTAAATTCCTCTTTTTGTTCTAATTGCAGAAAAGGAGGCTTATTGCTAAACAACGTGCTGGGCGTCGTAGGGGCATGCCTCATGGGCTTCACAAAAATTGCCCATTCATATGAAATGTTGTTCTTTGGCCGTTTTATCATAGGTGTAAATTGTGGTTTAAACACATCATTGGTTCCAATGTACATATCGGAGATAGCACCATTGAACCTAAGAGGCGGCCTAGGCACGGTGAACCAGCTCGCTGTTACGGTGGGCCTCCTAGTCTCCCAGGTGCTGGGTATCGAACAAATTCTTGGTACAAACGATGGCTGGCCTGTTCTACTTGGACTTGCCATTTGTCCTGCCATTTTACAACTATTACTCCTGCCAATTTGTCCAGAATCTCCAAGGTAGTCAAATTCTCTCTTATCAATTATTTAGCATCCTCTTTTTAAAAGAAAAAACATATTACAACACACTTTTCAGTATTCCACAGAAACTGTTGTAAGTAGTTTAATATCAGCTTTGGTAAACATTTTTTTACTTTTATTCAATTTTTAATATTAGGGTTGTCACAAATAATTAATTTCCTTTTCCCTGACTTTTCCCCGATTTTCAGAAAAAATTTTCACTTTTTCCCTGACCTTAAAGAATATTCTGATTCTCTAGAAAAATTATTAGATACTCAAAAAAATGTTCTCTTATATTTATTTAATTTAAATGTAAAATTATTCGAAAACATCAATAACTTCACTTTTAAATAAATATTAATTTAATCATTATTATTTTTCAATAGAAATTAAGATTTTTAAAAATGTCAAATTCAATAACTTTGAAGAAAAAAATATTGTAGGTTACATATAAAATGATAAAAATTGTGATAAATTATATACATTTTAAGTTGAGTCTCCAATAAGACAAGGTGCGCATCGATGTTCATAGCTATAGGTATACTAAAGTATGATGTGGTATATCTATAGCTATGAACATCGATGCGCACCTTCTCTCACATTGGAGACTCAACTTAAGTGATTTGCAAGTTTCTTTAAGATCTCTTAACCTTATAAATATCTTGTTAAAGTTGTCAACCTGAAAAAATTGTATGTTCTCGAAATGAAATTATCTTCAAAACTCTGTTGAAATCGTATGTTTTTCAACTGTCTTTTGAAAATGAATGTTTTTTAGCACACTCGCGAAATGGTATGTTTTTCAGTGCGTATTTGAAACAGAATGGTTTTCAGCGCAAAGCTGAAATAGTATGGTTTATCACCCAAGCGACGGAATGTTGTCACAAAACATGAATAAATATCGTTAATTCCGAGTCTTTGACTCAAAGTGATCGATTTCTTCATGTTTAATAATAATTGAGGGATGGTCGAGTGATAAATTCATATTATTTTATATTATAAGAATATTGTTACTGTAACTTCTTCAAAATTATTTTCATCAATTCAATTACCCAGTGAGAAATTTCTTACCGGTCCAATATCCCAGGCGGAAATTTCCAACCGGCGCGGATCCTAGCCCGTACTGACGCCGGTGTAACTGTACTGGCTCGGAACCGCCTGCCAACCGAATGTGAACGGGCATTCTACCGAATAGTGACTAGGCCAGGAGCGCGCTGGCAACCGGCTCGGAACTGGCATTCTACAGCCCGCTGACCAGCCGGGAGAAGCCGTTCCGTGTATAATTCAACCGGCTGGGACCTGGCACTCTACCGACCGTGGATTTTTCATTTAATAGCCAGCCGAGCGCTGGCATTCTACCGACTGACAACCGGATCGGATCCAAATGATAATTTCAACAAATATCAATAAAAAAATAATAATTAATTGCAAAAGATAAATACTGATGACAATTCATTGACAGTTCACTTTACACATTTTTTTTATTTTTTTATACACTTAAACGCAATTTTTTATTACATACACATTTGAAAAATCCTAACGCTTGGAGGTACGAACCTACGCCTAACCGAATATTTACGCACCGAAATCTCGCACGCTAACCACTATGCTACGCTCGCATGGGACTCTCAAATCTTAAATACTCTCAAGTGTCACAAGCTGAAATGAAACTTGTCGAATAACTACGCGTCAATGCTACAGCTATATTTTTATTATTATGTAATATATTAAATAATTGTATCTCAATATAATAATATTGAACATAATAATATTAATAATTTTAATTAATATCACAATAATAATAAATTTATTATTATTGAGATATTATTAATTAACATTAATATTATTGAGAATTAATAATAAATTATTAACATGAATATTAATATTTATTAATATTTATTAATATTAATAATTTATTATTAATTCTCAATAATATTAATTAATAATATCTCAATAATAATAAATTTATATTAATAGTATAAATTTATTTATAATAATTATAAACTATAAGTGCAAAACAAATTTTTTTAATTAATTTTGAAAAAACTCTTAATAAATAATTACTTAATATTTTGATTAAATTCATTTATTAATTAATCATTATTTTCTAAAATAATGCAATTAATTATTGTAATAATTATTTAGTTATGACACATTTATTAAAAATAAATTTATAATGTGATTTATAATGTGACAATAAATGACGACATCCGCAGTCGGATCCGGCCCAGCACCGAGCCAGTACAGACTTAACATATCCGTCATTCTTCCGACGCCGCAGAAGAATAAGATCCGCCGGCGGAAGAAATCCAGTACCGAGCCGGTACTGACAATAGTGGGAAGACGGATCCGACAGTCGGAGCATAATCTGTACCGCGCCGGTTGCTTTTTCAGATCCGAATCGGTACAGACCGTCGGTACTTGCGGTCTGTACGGGCGCGGATCCCAGCCGGTTGTAAATTCCGACATTCGTCCGACTTTTCCGCCTGGGATTGGGAGCCAAGAGACCAATCATCGGTCCAATAAAGGCTCCCAATATTGGACCAATATGGGCTGATGCTTGGGATGTAACGGGTTCGCCAAGCATCGGTTGTTAATATTGGTCCAATATTGGCCGAATATTGGCAACCAAGAGAAAAAAATTTTTTTAAATAAATTTTTTTAATTAAATAATAATAATAAAAATTAATGTTTATAATTTTTGTTTAATATATTTATTTGTTTGATTATTTATTTTTAATAATTCATGTAAATAATAAATAATTTATTATTTATAAATTATAATTATTTAAAAATGCAGCAACTATTAGGAAATAGCATTCTGCAAAAAAATTCTATCATTGAAAAATCAATGATAGGCGAGAGATATCCGCGTCATTAAACAGATTCGCAGATATACTCTGGTCTCGCGACGAATCTCTCGATACTTATATACACTGGAGTCGCCGTGTCAGTTGCGAGAACGGTTACAGCGTCCCTCTTTCGGCAGAGATAAGAATTGTCACGTAAACTGCGGGTATAATAAGGCCGTCGGTAAAGCGATTTAGCAGTTTACGTGACAATTCTTATCTCTGCCGCAAGAGGGACGCTGTAACCGTTCTCGCAACTGACACGGCGACTCCAGTGTATATAAGTATCGAGAGATTCGTCGCGAGACCAGAGTATATCTGCGAATCCGTTTAATGACGCGGATATCTCTTGTCTATCATCTGCGAATCTATTTAAAGACGCGGATTTCTCTCGCCTATCATTGATTTTTCAATGATAGAATTTTTTTGCAAAATGCTATTTCCTAATAGCTGCTGCATTTTTAAATAATTATAATTTATAAATAATAAATTATTTATTATTTACATGAATTATTAAAAATAAATAATTAAACAAATAAATATATTAAACAAAAATTATAAACATTAATTTTTTATTATTATTATTTAATTAAAAAAATTTATTTAAAAAAATTTTTTCTCTTGGTTGCCATTATTCGGCCAATATTGGACCAATATTAACAACCGATGCTTGGCGAACCCGTTACATCCCAAGCATCAGCCCATATTGGTCCAATATTGGGAGTCAATCGGCGCCCAGCACGGCAACCAATATTGGACCGATATTGGACCGATTAAAGTCTATTGGCAATTTCTCACTGGGTATTATTTTTTACCCACGTGAAACGATTCTACGGAAACCACTTTACGGAAATTCCGTAAAGAATTTCCGTACAGAATTTCTGCTAATATTCCACATTGTATATTTTTGTAGAGTTGGTAACAGTTTAACAGTTTTTTAAAAGTTATCGAAAACCCTACAAAAAAAATCTGTCCGCGCAAGCGCGGACACATTCTCATCCGCGCTTCGCGCGGGGGCTCGCTTCACTCGCAAGTTTCAGCGCGCCTCGGGGCGCGCGAGTATTGATCGTCGCGCTTCGCGCTCCGTGTGTTGTTGCGCGCTTCGCGCGCAAATGGCTTGCTTCGCTCGAGGTGGTCTGCAATTATTGTGCATTATTTGTGTTCTTGTTTCCTATTATATGTTTCATAAAACATTTTTTTTTTCTTAAAGTTACTACGACTTTAAGGATTACATTCTCATCACATGTTTTTGTTTGCTGATGATTCAGAGATTAAGTGCACTGAAAAAAATACATGAGACATTTTCAACTACATCCCCTTAGTAGAGTTAAAAGTAATAAAACGAACTACTTTTTTAGTAAGTCTGGCTACTTTTGATACTTATTTTAACTGTTTTATGTAGTTAAAAATTATTAATTAAATTAATGTAATTTTACAGTTAACTTTGTAACTGCAGGTATGTTATAGAAATGACTACAGAAAGTAGTAGATTCTACTACTTAAAGTAGTTCGATAGACTAATTTTGTAGTAGTTTTTACTTCTTCGAGGAGTTGAATTATTTTCCATGTAATTTATGTTATAGATTTTTATAGAAGATTATCAACTGTGAAAAGTTGTAAATGCAACTACTTTAAGTAGTAAAATTAACTACAGTTATCAGTTGAACTGTGTCTGGAATGCCTTTAAGTATTAAGCAACTCATCGTAGCGGGCGAGCGTGGTTAGGTGGTTAGGTTATCGGTTTACGAATGTTAGGGTCGAGCGTTCAACTCCCGACGTTTAGAGATTTTTCTCCGTTAGGTATATAGACATTAAATAAATAAGGTATAGGTAAACAAAAGTGGGTAGGGGGAAATATAAAAAAATACAACTCGATAATATTTATAATAAATTATAAATAATTTTATTTTACCATTTTCAGTAGTTACTTTATTACTGAGTTATCTTAGTAACTTTAACTACATATCAGCAGTTAATTCTACTGCAAAACTGTCATTGGTTCCTATTTAACTAAGAAAAGTAGTTAATGCAACTGTATTATCACTTCATTCAACTACATATCTGATAATTAATGTAAGTTCAAAATTATCTTTGGGGACTTATTGAACTAAGGAAAGTAGTTAAAAAGTAGTTAAATCTACTAAGAATTTTTTTCAGTGTACGCTCCGGTCTACACTACACAAAAAACTTGATAGTAATACTTTAAGAATATTTTAGTTGCTTCTGCATATCATGTTTCTGCTAAGAGAGTTAGTATAATTAAAAATTACTTCACAATTTTAATCATCAAAACCAAAAATATACATTTAAATCCACACTGAAAAAAATTCTTAGTAGATTTGACTACTTTTTAACTACTTTCCTTAGTTCAATAAGTCCCCAAAGATAATTTTGAACTTACATTAATTATCAGATATGTAGTTGAATGAAGTGATAATACAGTTGCATTAACTACTTTTCTTAGTTAAATAGGAACCAATGACAGTTTTGCAGTAGAATTAACTGCTGATATGTAGTTAAAGTTACTAAGATAACTCAGTAATAAAGTAACTACTGAAAATGGTAAAATAAAATTATTTATAATTTATTATAAATATTATCGAGTTGTATTTTTTTATATTTCCCCCTACCCACTTTTGTTTACCTATACCTTATTTATTTAATGTCTATATACTTAACGGAGAAAAATCTCTAAACGTCGGGAGTTGAACGCTCGACCCTAACATTCGTAAACCGATAACCTAACCACCTAACCACGCTCGCCCGCTACGATGAGTTGCTTAATACTTAAAGGCATTCCAGACACAGTTCAACTGGTAATTGTAGTTAATTTTACTACTTAAAGTAGTTGCATTTACAACTTTTCACAGTTGATAATCTTCTATAAAAATCTATAACATAAATTACATGGAAAATAATTCAACTCCTAGAAGAAGTAAAAACTACTACAAAATTAGTCTATCGAACTACTTTAAGTAGTAGAATCTACTACTTTCTGTAGTCATTTCTATAACATACCTGCAGTTACAAAGTTAACTGTAAAATTACATTAATTTAATTAATAATTTTTAACTACATAAAACAGTTAAAATAAGTATCAAAAGTAGCCAGACTTACTAAAAAAGTAGTTCGTTTTATTACTTTTTACTCTACTAAGGGGATGTAGTTGAAAATGTCTCATGTATTTTTTTCAGTGTAATGGCTAAATTTTCACTCTTTGTTGATTTACTCGGACATTTTTGTTTTAATTAAGTGTTTATCTCCTAAAAAAGTTACTCTGGTATCTCAGCTTTCTTTTAAAAATCGAACGTCCCTATATTACTCCCCAGTAAATAGAACTAATTCAAACGGATTGAAATAAATTAAGATTTTTGGGAGAAAGCGGGATTCATTCAAGCTCTTTGTATATTCGACTGAATTCGAATCAATTTGCCTGAATTTATGCAAACGAATTCGCATTCGAAAGAAATGACCAAGGCATGCATTGAATTTGTGCTGGCGAATTAAAAAAAATTAAAGGCCCCAAATTTTGTCCATTGAATTAGTAAGAATAGAAGATTTTGGATTTCAATACAGTTTGACGAATTTCAGGTTTCAATTTCTTTTTTAAAGTTATTTTAAAAAAATTAGAACGAAAAATAAAAATTTTGAAAAGTTACTTTCATATATGAAATACAGTTTTTCTACTTTACTTCTTACAATAGTGCGATTGAATAATAAATAATCAAACTTTGTAGAAACTTGCAGTACATCAAGTTGTCTTTGGAGCGAAATCATTTCGATTTACGATTTTTAAATAAATTACAATTATTCATTACGCCCTTTAGCCATTATGTCCCATTCCTCCTATATACGTGATTTGTAAATGTAATATCAAATGTATAATTAAAAACATGTAAATCCGGATACAGTGGATGTGATAGTTTAATTTTTATAAGAAAAACTTTAAATTTACTGAAGATTTAAAAATGAACAATTAGATCAATTTCCTGCATGATTTTTTTAAAAGAACGTCTTCCTTTCGGAAGGGCCTTCGGCAGGACGCGCCTCTGCACATTACGGCGTCTTGTCGGCAGTACGGAAACCGTGCTTCAGAAAGGACGAAATTTATTTTTGTAAAGAAATATTTAAATTTTATAGAATATTATAATATATTATTTTATACATAATTTATTAAATATATAAAAAATATTGTTAAATATTGTGATTATATGTTATTTTGAGCTTAAACAAGAAATTCACTTAGAGATTTTGAAAAAATCGTTATTTTTTATGCTATACAAATATTTGAATAACTTATAAAATAATAAACGTTTTCTAATGCTTCTCTTCTTATTCTAAAGGTCATTTTCAACAGTATGAAAATTTCTTCAGGTATTCACGTGTATTCTTTGCTTAGAAATTGTAAGCAAAGCAAAGGTAGGATACCCAAATTAGAACAAAATAATAATAATTAGAACAGCATTTCAAAAAAATTTTTGAACTAAGAAAACAAAAACAATCCTCCAAAATTTACCCGTCGTTTCAACAAGCAAAAAAAAATCACCTCCAATGAAATGAGACAAAAAGTCAAAAATTTAAGAAACCTTAAAAAAATTAAGTTTTTCAAAAGTTATGGTCGGAACAAAGTTTTTGTCTAACGACAGACGGACAGACAGACAGACCTACAGACAGACGTAATCGCCGGACCATGTTTTTTGGATTCAGGGCACCTCAAAACGAAAAGATTTCATAAAATTAGCAAAAGTCAATTTTCCACCAAATCTAATACCTTCTCATGTGATAAGAATGTAAAAAACCATTTCCAACAAAATAGGACCAAAAATTGAAATGTAAAAAGGGGTCACACCAGCCCAACTGTATTAAAAAAATTTCATTGATTTTCTAAAATGTTAAAACTTTTATGAATATATTTTAGTTATAACATTTTAGACACCATTATTGTGTCTACAGACAGACAATTTTTCTAGACCATGTTTTTCAGACTCAGGGTACCCTAAAACGTCGAGATTTCATGAAATTAGCGAAAGTCAATTTTCGACCAAAACTAATACTTTCTCATGTGATGAGAATGCAAAAATATTTTTATTTAAAAAAAAAATTTTTTAGTTCTAGATAAACCGTTTGTCTAAACCTGCCCAAAAACTTAAAAAATAAACCTGGCCCAAAAACTTAAAAAAAAAAAAAAAAAATTCATAACTATTTTGTTTTTTGTTGTACGAAAAAGTATCTCAAGGAAAAATTGCTTGATTTTGTTCAAAATTTAAGGAAAAAAATAAAAAAAAATATTTTTTTGAAAATTGTCAAAAATACAAAATTTTGAAAATTTCAAAATTTTGTTTTTTTGTTATTTTTTGACGAAATGAGCTGGCCAACGAACTCAGGCTTCATTTTTATAGACTAAAAAAGTTCCCCAAATTGCAAATCGTTTCATAAAAATTTATTCGAGTTATCGTGGAGACAAATTTTTCTACAGACAGACGACAGACAGACACTTCTCTAAAAACCATTTTTTTGGAATCAGGGGGTCATGAAACGTTAAGATTTACCAAAATTAGATAATGCTCAAAATCACACAAATCCAAGACTTTCTCATTTTTGATGAGAATGTAATATACAATGTGGAATTTCCATAGAGTGGTTTCCGTAGAATCGTTTCACGTGAGTAGAATTTTTTACTAACATTCTTCTTCAAATCTTTTTTTTTTAATAAGTTTTGAAAAAGTTCTTCTTTGAGAATTTTTAAATCCATTTTTTTACAATTAAATTTTACGAAATTTCCTCGATTATTCGGAAATTCTTCAATCTCATATTAGAAAATAAAAATTTCAAGTAATTTCAAAAAGAATTAAATTAAACTTTTTCAGAAAAATTATTTCTGCAAAATTCTTAGTTAAAAATATGAAAAATTCAGATTTTCAAAGATATTAAATTAACACCTTTTCAAAATTCAATTATTTCTAAAAATTCATGCTATTTCTTAAAATTGGATTCTCATGAAGAACTTTATTAACAAATTTTTAAATAATTGAATTCTTTCGACAAATTTTAATAAAATTTTCAAGAATTATTACATTTTTCGAGGAATTTGATTAAAATTGTATAATTGAAATTCTGATATAAGTTTTATTATTTATGAAAATAATTAAATTCTTGCGAAGAATTCTATTAAAATTTTTTCTCTAAAAGGTCAATATTGCATCTAAAAGCGCTACTCATTCCCCTTTAAATATCCATTTTGAAAATTTTAAAAATCTCAGAACTATTTAAAATTTAGATGTTTGTAGTTATATTCTTCTTTATTAACGAAGTTTTGTCTGTTTCTACTTAGTTTTAATAATTGAATTCTTTTGGGTATATTGAAAATCATTAAATTGAAGAAAATTTTTGAAAATAATTAGAATTTTGCCAAGAATTTTATTCAAATTTATTTATTACATATAATTTATTTATTTATAAAAATTATAAACGCAACTCTTTTAAAATTTAATTAATAGTTTATAAGGCAAACAAAAAAGATATCAAAATTCAGAATTTTCTTATGAATTCTAAAAATTTAATTTTTTAAATTACTTTTATTAAAAATCCCTGCCTTTCCCTGATTTTCCTGATCTGTGGCAACCCTGAATATTTTGCACTAGGGAAGGAAAAAAAGTTTGTTTCACCGAACCAAAACTGTGAATTAACATATTTTATGTATTTGCTTATTTTTTTGTCACACATTTTATTCAAGTTTAAGATTCAAATGAAAATGTACAATTCAAAAATTTAGTTGAATTGAAATAAACTAAATAAAAATGTTCAATTCCAAAATTTACTTGAATTAAAAAAACTAGTTAATTGTATAGCAATACATTTGGTTGATTCAAGCGAAATTTGGTTGTTTCAAATAAATTTTTTTCTCAATGCAAAAAAATAAATATTTCTCATTATTCATCACGGAAATAGAATACTGTTTATAGCATTTCACCTGTATTTACTATTTAGTTTATGCTCAAATAGTCTTTATCTCTTTCTTTACAATCTTACACGGAGAGAAAAGAATATAGTATAGACACATCCAGATACATGGATATCACAGCAATATTATATTGAAAAATACGGGATATCCATAGTTAAGGTTGCTGCATCCTTATTCTATGGCTAGCTGTATATTGTTGGAGCAGCAAAAGATCTATGGTTGGGTGATCCATAGTAATGGAAATGGGAAACAACAAAATTTGAATCACTCAATTAATTAAATGCAATGTCACTTGAGATATTTTATATACATTTTTGTTAATTAATACACACCACTTATTGAATAACCGCATATTTACGAAATAAATTATTAACCGATGGGGGAGACACGAACCCTAGACACTATACACGCGACTACAATATTTGAGCATATAATATTCCTTGTATACTCTACACATATTTAATGAAAATGAATTTACATAAACACTAATAGACAATAACAATAATAAATAAAAAACAATTATAACACTATTTACACACAATAAACTCACAACGCGATTATATAAACGCGACAGGCAACCGACGCGATAGACAAATTGAGACGACCATTTTTAAAAGGATGCCATGATAATGAATTGCGCGCAACATGTAGGGGAGACCGAGGTGAGTTGTAACAGAGATGAGTTGTAACAAAGCCGATTGCTCGAAATCTATGACCTTTTAAAAATTTTGAAAAGCGTGAATTTATTACATTTTTTATTCATTATTTAATGCAAATTTACTTGACCACCTGAGAAAAGTTTTTGAGATGTATTTAATATGTGTGCAAAAAAATTGCTAAAATTAAGTTTTCGGACGAAATTTTGATACTTTATTATTCGACACATATTAGATTTTTGTTATTCTAATATTTACCTTAATAACTGTTGGATATCCTAGTTTCATGAAATGGTTTTGTTTTTTTGTGTCAGTCTCGAAATTTAAAATAAAAAATAATTATTCGAACCGATGCACAGTTTTTCGCACCTAGGCGAGTTGTAACAGGCTGTTTCAACTCACCTAGGTTTACGCAAATTTGTGCTTGATCAAATAGAGGCTGTTTGGATTTTTGCTAAAGTATATTGTTTTATATTATGGCTTTAAAAGTATTTAGAATTTTACAAATTTTCGTGTAAATCACTTTCATATTTTCCAAAGGAAAAAAAAAATATTAATAAAAACATTTTTCGAGTTGCTCTTTCATATACAAAAGTCAAAAATAATTTCTATTTATAGGTTTTTTTGTTATTATTGAGCTTGTTGTTCATTTTTAATTTGATTTATATTAATCTCATAAATTTTCTTACTCTAATTACTCCTTACTCTCTAAATCTGAATTAGCGAAATTCCACTAATTTCCCAGCGATAAGTATATCACTGATTCAATTAGCGTATATACGCCAATTGAATCAGTGATATACTTATCGCTGAAAAATTAGTGGAATTTCGCTAATTCAGATTTAGAGAGTAATTATTTAAAAATTCGCAAACAAAATTTTATTATTCTTAAATTTCTATAAAATATATTATATAATATTATTTTTAGCTATTATAAAGCTCAAATTGTTATTATAGATCGTAATTAAATACCAAAGATTGGTTTAAAATATCTAATTTGTGTTAGAGAAAACGAAATATGTGATAACATAATTCCAAAAGTAAACGAAGTTATTAAAGCGAGTATTTTATTCGTTTCTATTAATAAGATGTCTTTACTAACTAATTAAATTTACTTTAGGGGAGACTGGGGTAAACCCGCGCACAGGGTAAACCCGCTCACTAGCGATTTAACGCGATGAACTCTACTTAAGATGGAGATATTGATACTGTGAATAGTACTTAACATTCAACTTATATTAACGAACTTTCGTTTAGTTTCATGAATTCAACACAGAATCAGAGACGATCAAATGTTTTTAGAGGTGTCAGAAAAAAAACGTATTTTGGATTTTTAAGTTTTTCGATCATTATTTTTGAGTCTTAATTTATCTGGCAAATTTTTTTTGTTGGTATTGGATGTCCTTCTTCGAAGTACATATATAGTTTTGTCTTATTTTAAAAAGATTTAATTAAATTTATTCTGAAATGTGAGGAATACACTCGGGGTAAAGTCGCTCACCTGAAGTCGGCGTAAAGCCGCTCACTTAGTTTTAAATTTAAAGTTTAGAATAAAATAATTTCACGTATTATATTTCAACAATAACACAATTTATGACTTATTAAAACCAAAATTGTAACTACATTTCACTTTCTCTTAATAAAATATAACACTTTTTAAATCCATAGTTGTAATTCATGAAATCTATGTTCATTATTTATTAAACCAATTTGTTTTTTATAGAATTGTTTATATAACTCATAAATTATCAATAATAAATCATACTTAAAACGGGAATAAGACGAATTTTAATATTTAAAAAATAAAACTGTTCCGTCTCGAAAAGATAAAGTGAGCGGGTTTACCCTGGAAAATTGAGATTTCGAAATTTGGTATATGTTTATTAAAAAGTTTCTCTAAGTAAAACTAAAAAAGATAAATTAAAAACTCTTTTTTATTTTTTTAGTAGAAATCATAAGCTTTTAAATGATAAAAATTAACTTGAATTTAGAGAATAATTTCCTAGATTTTAGCCGATCTGAAAAAAAGTGAGCGGGTTTACCCCAGTCTCCCCTACTAACTAAACTAAGCATTAGAAATGAATTTTTTCATTAAAATCACAAAATTTGCAACTGTTACAACTAATGTCGACAGTGTTACAACTCACCTTGGTACTAGGTGAGTTGTAACACCGGGAACAGTTTTAGATTTGGCAATTTTTTCTTAAACTCTTACAACTTTTTAAATTTTTCATTTTTGATGCACATACTACACAAAATTACTTATATTCAAAAATACAAAGCTTATATAAATAGGACAATTTTTGGCTGAGTTATACTGGATAATGTAAAAATCGTTTCAACTCACCTCGGTCTCCCCTATCGAAATTTTGAACTAACTATGGATCTCCCAACCAAAGTTTATATGGATGAGGCAGCCATATGTGAAAATCCATAGCATGAATTGTAAGCCCAACCATGCACTGAGAAAAATAGAGTTTGAAAAACTGGGAGTCAATATTGAAAAAACTGGACTCAGTCCAGTAAAAGTACATTAATTCATTTCCATCAAGCATCTTAGGGTGATGCGTATAGTGTATTAGAGGGCCTTAGTTCCAAATGTCACTGTAAAGAGCATTGAAACACAGGCGAAGATTATAAGGCGTGCTGCAGTGTGCATAGTAGAGAAACTGGACTCAGTCCCCTACTTCGAAATTTTCACAATAAAGGAACGCAGGCGCGGAACCTGTCAAAATAAATGGCCGACGCGACGCGAAACGAGTGTTTCCTTGTATTCACTTCGTCAATTTTATATAAAAAAAACAGTAACCAATCATTAAAAAAAAAAAAAATATGTTAAATGCACTCTTTATATATTCATATTCATTAATTCACAAGTTTTATTCTTCCCACATCTTCCAACTTACAATTAACAACTAAATGCATCGGAAAATATTACAATCATACGGGATTGAACACCTACCTAACCATACAACTAAATATACGCATAATTATAAATCGCACGCTTTTACATTAAGCCTCTCGGCTACGCAATCGATGGGGGAAATTTCCTATTTAAGAAACATCCCTTACCAATGAAATAAATTAGATGATGCGTGGATTTTACTTTGTAATTAATGTAAGTATGGATGTCAACAATATTCATAATATTGAATAAATAATATTGTCAACTAGTTTCAATTTGATACGCGGTTATTAGAATTTAATAATAAATAAATAAAAAACATTAATTTTTTCCTAACCTTTTTCAAGTTTGACACTCCTTATGGTAAATTTGATTATTCTTTTTTTCCGTGTACAAAATAGTAAATTGACGTTGAATGAAATGTATAATTAATTATTCTCACAGCAATATTTAATAATTTAATTAACTTAACTGCTCTGCATAATAGTTGAGAGTAGTAATAGTAAGTGAAACGGTAAGATAAGTGAACGACCATTAGTGTGAGAGAGAGAGAATAACTTGTGGTTTTCGAGTAGGTATCTACTTTATGTGCACGGCGTTCATTTTTCGAAAGAACTGGACTGAGTACTATTTGTTCAATATTCGCTTCTATTATTGACTTGTGTTTTGTACACTGCCGCGTTCATTTAACAATTACATGAGAAAGAAATTTCTCATTCCAATTTTTTATACTCTTATTCCCTCTTAGACTATATAAACAGTCTTGTTTAAGCTGATGAATGGAATAACTTGTGTTGAGTCCCAAACTGTTCAGCTATGAAACTTCTAATACTATAGTGTGTACCTGTCACATATTATTCTATAAAGGAGTACTACACTGACTGCATAAATCATTTTTCCATTTTTCTCCGTGTGCCTATGGATGTCACATCCATATTTGATTCAACAATATAATATGGCTCCCTTATCCATTGAATATATTGAAAGTGCTTCCATACTGAAAGTTGTCTCTTCCATTAAATTGGATAACACAACAATATTCTGCCGAGGGGTATTTCACTTCCGAATCATGCAGGTATAATGTTTGAAATCATACGAATAAAGAATTATTTCTGAAATGACAGTAATTAAACAGTGTGCGAATAGTGTCAATAGTGCGAGTTAACGTAATGAATTCTGAAATGACAGTAATTAAGCAGTGTGCAAATAGTATCAATAGTGCGAGTTAACGCAAATAGTGTAGTATTAATATTACTGCAGTATTAAATACTGTAGTCTAACGTCCTTGTAGAGCAGGCTGATTCGAAAGTGAAAAACCCCTCGTATTCTGCTCAACAATATTTTTATGGATATTTGTTCCAAACCTTTTCTTTCCGTGCTGTTATTGAGAATCAAAAAAAATGTTGTCCCTATTTTGAAAATTTCCACTCTGACACAGCACTAATATAATTTTCTAAAATCTGCAATTTATCGATATAGACTCACACTAGATATTTTTTGTATATATTATTTTGGAATTGGTATATTTGTGAAATGTATTTTTAGATATTTACTTATAACCAAGCAATGGGAAGAGGAAGCAAGAAAAGCTTTAAGAAGATTACGAGCTAGTAACCAAGTAGAGGAAGATATTGAAGAAATGAGAGCAGAGGAGAGAGCTCAACAGGCAGAATCGACAATTTCAATGACTGAATTAATATGCAGCCCAACTTTAAGGGCGCCTCTTGTCATTGGAATTGTGATGCAGCTTTCGCAACAACTTTCCGGAATTAATGCCGTAAGTGTTGAATCATGTCAATTTCAAAATAGTACATGTAAATTTTACGCACAATTTCCAATATTCCAATAATCAAATTTTGTCTTCCGACTCAAGGTACACTCTCACCTCACTGCCTGCCTGCCTGCGCAGGCAGGCGCAATGAGAGTGAGAGAGAAAAAACATTTAATTTGAATTTTCTGACTCTCTTACTCTTATGTGTTACCATGTCAACCTGCAGGCAGGCAGGCAGGCAGTAGGAGCTGTGCTAGCGCCTTAAGAATTTTAATAATAAAACTAAATTTTAATGGCGCGAAAATTAGCATTTTCTGCTTAAAAAAATTTTTGTTTACAATTCTCGAAATTTTGCCTCAAGGAATATTTTTTTTCCGAGAAAACTTCGAGTGGACCATTTGTGTAAAAAATGACGAATTTCTGCGCAGAGAAAATTTAATTTAAAAAAAAAAGAAAAACTAGAGACAGTAGTATAGCTAGGCCGGTTCTGGGGCAGGTTCTGATCTCGGCTAAGTACCTACGGTCGGTAACTGCTCAGTCGGTAATGCAGATTTCTACTTTATCAGCAGTCGGTAAGGTAGGGTCCTGTCAGAAATTTTAACTCAACTGATAAAGTAGGGATATGTTTTATCGACCGAGTTAGTTTGAAGTTAAACCGCTAGATGGCGCCACCAGCAAATTCAAATCCGTTTGGCGGGTAATTTAAAATTTTATTTTCATAGTTTTAAGTGGGTTAAAAGGGGCGCTCTGTTTTACCGACAGGGTTCAACGATCAACCGATAGATGGCGCCACTAGCAAATTCCAAACCCCTTGGCGGGAAATTTAAAATTTTATTTTTAAACTTTCAAGTGGGTTAGAAGGGGTGCTCTGTTTTACCGACTGGGTTCAAGGTCAAAGTAATAGATGGCGCCACTTTAATTTTTAAATTTCGCGGGCGTTGCTATCCAACATTTTGTTTTACCGACAGGGTTCAAGGTCAACCTAATAGATGGCGCCACAAAAATTAGTAAAAAGATTTATAATTGATATATAATTTATAAGATTTTTTGAATTTCGCGGGCATTGCTCCCTACTATATTTTTCTACATAGTTTAAGGTCAACCTTATAGATGGGTCCACTAAAATTTAATTTTACAAGCGTTGCAAACTACTATCTTGATTTTTAAATTTCCCGGACCTTGCTTATAATTAAAATAAGTTTAGAGTTTTACAATTAAAACTGATGTAATGTTTACTAATGCAATTAAAATTGATTGAATAAACAATAAGCTGTTTGAATTCAAATTGAATTACACCAGATCGGTAATGCAGGTTTTTACTTTATAAGCAGTCGTCAAGGTAGGGATCTGACAAAACATTTTGACTCGATCTATAATGTAGGAATCTGTTTTACCAATAAATAAATGGTGCGTGTTCTTGAGTGTGAAATATAATAATAGTAAGTAAATAAAAATTATATAAATATTTTATACCATTTTAACATCACTTTAGCATGTTTATGTTAAATAAATTATTCTTCTAATTTCTATTTTTCTAGAACCTTTTTTCCGAACTTTGCAATAATATTTTTCTCTTGAATTTCTAGTTTACTAATATTATTTTTTCATAACATTACTAAACATAACCTTAAAATCTATTGTATTAAACATAACCTTAAAATCTATTTTATTAAACATAACCTTAAAATGTATACCTTATTATCTAACGTAATACTAATGAGAGTATTTAATTAAATACAGTATTAATAACATTTCATACATTTATTACATTCAATATACAATATTTACACTTGTTTTATTTTAAATTCAATATGGTTGTATGGACCACCAATATACTTCAGCCGTAATTGTCCAGAACTAATAGCTTCTTGCATCTGATCCAAGCATATATAGTCATCAGTAAACATTGGTACAAATCTTGAAGGTAGGAATGTATTGAACTTTTTATCCACCTCAACGACGACCTTGACTCCATACCTGGTGTTGACAACCTGGATCTTTGCTATAAGATACTTATGTCCAGGAGTCAGCTCGGAAAGCGGCTTCGTAGGTAGGAAAGCATCCATGCGACCAATGGCGTTGATTTTGGTTAGTTCCATCTTTTCTTAGAGATAATACTTTGTGAAGTCACAAAACAGAGAGACTAAATCGGTTGAGATCCCTCAATTTATACCCAAATATGACGCAATACCCCCCACTACTTTTTCTACGCATGCGCAATACCCCCACCACTGCTTCTACGCATGCGCATTACCCCCACTTTTATTTATTAAGCCACGCCTACTTTGTGACGTCATAAGACAAGTCTAAACTAGTTTTAACATGTTTAATAGTTTCACGCATATGTAATAAAAATAATAGGATGTGGAAGGGTTAATTAATGTAAACATTCGTAATACATTTAATACATTTATTCATTAAATATGAAATTTTCACAATCATTATAAAAACCTTCAAATGTACAATCATTGTCAACTTCATCAGTATTTTCTATATTATTTCGTAGTACATTTGACGGTTGTATCAACCAATTTCGTAGATTACATACATTTTAAACAGCACAATTGCTAAAGCTACGTGTGTGATTTGTGCATGTAGATGAACTATCTGCACTTAAACTTTTTAGCGACGGACATTTAAAATCATCAAAGTTAAACACATTTAATGTATATTTTTCCAACCATTTTTGTTTTTCTAAACCTTTTACATAAACAGTAGGTGTACCTATTAACACTTCTTTTATTATAGGTTGTAATTCTTCATAAGGAATGTCACCAGCAGCCCAATCGATACCATGATAATTATTTGTAAGCCATCGATTCTCACATTTGTATCTTGCAGGTAATCGGCTCCAGGCATATGGCGGCTCGAAGAGGTAGACCAATGGATGAGCATCTTGTTGAAGTGGTAGAATCGACAACTCTTTGATGACAAACTCGTTGTAAGGTTTTTTGAAGCACTGAATATCTATGACGTACGCCATGGTATCTGAAATAGAATAATGTCTCAAGCCTTAGAGAGACGTTCTCTTTATAGCCTCCCCCCATCACTCCAATTACCCCCACTACTGATGTCATCTATGATTGGTCATTATTTCTACCAACCACGATACTTTTTTAACAACACCGCTGATTGGTGTATACTGTATAATGCGGTCGTGAATTATAAGGCAATATGCAGCTGTATTGGCTGGAAAATTTTCATTTGCTTCAAATTCCAATCACACATCTACAGATGCTTGTTTTAGAAATTCGTTTTGTTTTGAGCAATCAATAACAGCCAATGGTGCATAATCTTTAAAGTTATTTCTAGTTAATAAAGGTTCAGATTCTTTTCCATAGTAGGATGGTTGAAAATTACAATACATATCATATAGTATGGAAAATTTGTTTTGAGTAAAATTTAAATTTAAATTTCCATAAGGATAGTACTGTGAGTTTAAGAAAAGTTTAACATTGTGAAGATTACAGGCATCAAATAAATTTGCATACCTTCCTTGATCTTCTTTTCGATTCGTTTGAAAACCAAGAATAACATATCGAGGTTTTTCAACTTGTGTTAAAGTTTTTACAGTCTACACATGCTTTTGAGTGGCAGGAATCATAGGATACTCATATAAATCCCATGATCTAAAACTCATTGTTATAAGTGAGTCTTTTTCAATGAATTTCAATAATTCAATTTTTTGGCGATCATTTACCATTAAATATGGAATCAACCATTCAACTTTATTAATTAAAATTTTAAATTCTTCACGCTCAGCTGCTCCAATGTTTACTACAGCAATCAGATCAGTACGAGATCTTGTTAAAATAAGTTCATGTTTTGCATTTACAACAATCTTTCGATAGTCTTCAGCAAAACCAATAATCATACTTAGTGGAATATTTACATCAAAATATCCAGCATCATTTTTTTACTCTACTATCATCATCATAAGGTAGATAACCAGCATTTTCAGAGTAATTCATTTGATTAGGTGTTTGAGAAATTAGATTTTTCATTGTAGTTGTAATACCAACATTTTTAGAGCGATCAATTTTAACACCATTTAATTCATAACGAATCTCATTAAACAGGTAGGAAATACTATTGCTAATTAACTTTGTATTAGTTACAAGCGTATTGTTAGGCTTAACAATTCTTCCAGTGACGTGTAAAGTACTTTTAGAGGGAAGAATGTACAAGTCTTGATGTTGAACTGCAATTCGAATCTCGTCACTGTTATTAAATGCTGATGACACGTATGGTTGCCATTGAACTGCGTAAAACCGAGGTACTACTCAACAAACCGATCTATGTGGGGTTAAGTGTGCTCGATGTTTCCAAAACGCTAATCTACGATTTTCACTACGGGTATATGTTAAAAAAATACGGCGATAATTGTAAACTGATGTATACCGATACAGACAGTCTAATCTACGAAATTAAATGTAAAGATGTCTACAATGACATGAAAAATGACATTCAAAAGTTCGATACGTCAGACTATCCCGCAAACAACGTGTACGGCATTCCGCAAGCCAACAAAAAGATTCTAGGTCTAATGAAAGACGAATGTAACGGCAAGATCGTTACCGAATTTGTTGGCTTGCGGAGTAAGATGTACAGCGTACGGGTTGAAGGTGAAGACATTATTAAAAAAGCCAAAGGCATTAAATCCGGCGTTGTGAAAAAATCGATTCACTTTGATGATTATGTAAAATGTCTGCGAGATTTCGACATTCAAACTCCAACACAGTATAATATTAGATCACGACTACATAACCTTGAGACTGTAAAACAGGTAAAAGTAGCTTTAAGTCCGCAAGACGACAAACGGTATTTGTTACCGGGTAGTACCGACACTCTACCGTGGGGACATTATGCGATCCCCACAATCGACGAACGATTTTGTAAAACATGATTGTAAAAAAATAAAATGTTTGTTAATAAATAATGCAATTATATTCAATTTCCATGTGTTTTTATTTAAAAAATCCTTCCATATATACATTATAACATATGATTAAAACTTATATTAATGTAATATAATTTAAATGTGCAAATCGCCCCCAGTAACTTAACGCAAATGCCAATCAGCCAGCAAAGCAATCAAAGATTAATGTTTATTTATTTATTTATTTAGGAATATACAGGCTGATGCCCTTACATTAAAATTATAATCAGAACAATTGTCCAATACATTTAATCATTTAGATTTATATCATTGTAACGACCTGGCTAACAATAATTTGAGAAGAGAATTCTCCGCAACTGTAACTTAAAGCTAAATTCGGAAGTATTAAAAAAGTCAATATCATAATTCTTTACAACATCATTTCCCTCTTTACACAGCCTATAAAAAACAGCATTTAGACCATAATTGGTTCTATGAATTTTTAAGTTAAAAAAAGAGCAATGTCTTGTAGACCTAATTGGAACTGCGAATTTAATGCTTGATAAAATCGAAGGACAATCAATCTTTCCATTAAGAATATTATATAAAAACAATAAATCAATGTATAAGAATCTGGATTTAATTGTTGGTATATTCAAAATCTCACGCAAATTGGTATAGTCATGACCAAAGTAATCATAGGGGAGTCTCAGTTTCCGTGCTGCAAATCTCAAAAACCTGTTCTGTACCCTTTCAATTCTGACCCAATCCACATTGTAATATGGAGACCATGTTAGAGAAGCAAATTCTACCAATGACCGAACTAGTGAAAAATATAAAAGTTTTATTGTCGAAGCATTTCTGAAATCGGATGCGTTTCTTATGATGAAACCAAGTGTTTTGACAGCTGTTAGCGTAGAATCTCTTTATAAATCAAAACTACTTCCAACAACAGACCTTTACAATGCCAGTGCCAACTGATTTAATATTGATTCATTATTGATTCATTATTGATTCATTGTTGATTCATTGTTGATTCATTATTGATTCATTATTGATTCATTATTGATTCATTGTTGATTCATTATTGATTCATTATTGATTCATTGTTGATTCATTATTGATTCATTGTTGATTCATTGTTGATTCATTAATGATTCATTATTGATTCATTATTGATTCATTGTTGATTCATTGTTGATTCATTATTGATTCATTATTGATTTATTGTTGATTCATAGTTGATTCATTATTGATTCATTATTGATTTATTATTGATTCATTGTTGATTCATTATTGATTCATTATTGATTCATTATTGATTCATTGTTGATTTATTATTGATTCATTATTGATTCACTATTGATTCATTATTGATTTAATGTTAATTAAATTTGGCACTGGCAGTGTAAAGGTCTGTTGTTGGAAGTAGTTTTGATTTATAGAGAGGTTCTACGCTAACATTAATCTTTGATTGATTTGCTGGTTGATTGACATTTGCGTTAAGTTACTGGGGACGATTTGCAAATAATAGATTATACATTTGCTTTATCTTCCCACGTATTGTGAGAATTATCAAAGCCAAGCCATTTGACAAGAACTTTGTTTCCACGTGTCTTGAGAATTTTGTCCACAAGATAAATATCTGAATGTTTTACTTTAAGAAGTTCCTCTTTATAAAATCCTCCGCTGATGTGTTGATCCTGGTAATCCTTGAGCTTGTAAGTCACTGGTTGAGTTGATACAACTTGATCCACGGTGAATATTTCTGTTGTCCAATTGGGTGTATATCTTTTCTCGAAAAAGTTTTTATATTTGCTTACTCGAACTTTGTCGCCAATTTTATACTTTGGTCGTCTCAAAGGAATTTTTCTCAACTTCATAAATCGTTCTTTTAAAATTTCAACGTCTTCTGAAGTAACATCTTTAGGCTTCATTCCAATTGTTTTATGTTTTGTATCATTATAGTTAGAAATAAGAGTAGGCAATATATCATACCATTTGTAATTTCCTCGTAAACTAAATTGCATCCACATTTTTCTTTTTAGTGTTCGATTAAACCGTTCAACAATAGAAGCCTTCATATTACTGTATGTTGAGTAAAAATTTATTTTACGCTTTTTTATTAATGCTTGAAATTGTGAGTTATAGAATTCTTTTCCTTTGTCACTATGCAAGTTTTTTGGTATGCGTTTTTTAGCAAATATAGATTGCATTGCATGAGAAACATCTTTTCCACTTTTACTTTTTACTGGAACAGCCCAAGCATATTTCGAAAATATGTCTATAACTGTTAGTAAATACTTGAAACCTTTATTTATTTTTGAATAAGGTATCATTTCTACTAAATCTGCTTGCCATGTCTCATCAATATCACGCATTTCAACTCGCCGTCAAGGATAATTTTTTCTAGCCTGAGTATGAAGTTCATTCACTACTGTTAATTTTTTGTTGTTCATTCTCGAGAGCACTTAAACGAGTATCCAATTTACTAATAATTTCAGCTGTTCGATCTTTTTGTGTGCATTAGTAGCAATCAGAATCTCTTTATAGTTTCTTTCATCAGCTTCACTTATAAACGATCTGGTAGGTTTACTTTTGAATAAAAGTTCAAGTAATCCAGGTGTTTGAAGATATCGTTTATCACCAATTTTTACATGCTGATCTTCAAGAGTTATTGGTGAATCACCAATCATAAGTGATCCATCACTTAGCTTACGTATGCCGTATGTTGAATCTAAACATTGCTTTCTATTATGATTTAATAAGTATAGAAATTTATTACTTATTTTATCATCATCTGGAGATTTTTCAGTTTCACTTTCATAGTTTATGCTATCATCCTCCTTCTGCTCTTTCTTTTCAATCTAAACATTTTCAATCTTGACATTTTCATGTTCACTGTCTGTCAAGTTGATAATTGTTTGTAAGGGTTGAATTATCGGTTTGAAAGTTTCATTCAACACACTTTCAGCTTCTTCTTTTCCTAATTTTAACATACGATGTTTTCGCCTAATTGCCTCACTAGCTTTAGCAATTTGATGAAGATATTCTTTTTCTTTATGAAACATGTTATTATTACAAGGTTTCATATTGAACTAACAATATTTTAGGGATGATCTTATATTTATAGTGTTACAGAGCTATCAAATCCTTTTCTATATCTTCCATCATTTAAATCAGAATCCTTATCAATTACTACAAATCCATACTTGTCTGAATTCCAACATGTGGCACATAGTTCTCGAAATTGATTAAATGTTATGTCAGTATTAACATGATCATCATAAACATGCCTTGAATTTTTCTCATCTTGACGAAAAAGAACTAGTAAATTAACATTATCACGTACCAAATGTTTGGGAATGCGGGCATATGTTTGACAAAGATAAAAAGAATCAACATCAACATGTCTACCCATGCAAAAGAATGCCCTTACATTATCTTGGTTCTCGCAAGCAATATCATCAAATATAAATATTGAATTCCGTTTTGCATCTTTAGGAGTAATGACTTCTTCATGCTCACTAAATGGTAAATACTCTACTCCTTCAACATTACTTACAACTTGTTCCAAGAATTTATACTTGGGTTGATGTAGAGACTTTGAGTACAAGTAAATATTATCAAATCTAAGACCATTAGGATGTAAAATTAAAGAAAGTAGTACATTTGTATTTCCACAATTTGATGGTCCACAAAAAATAGCTCGAATACTACCTGATAACAAGCTACCATGACGCTTCACTTTCTTGTCTTGTTGTTCAACAATCGAGTCTAGATTTACGACTGGAAGCTTGTGAAGTTGTTCCTTGAACCGCATCCTGATTTACACTGCCGCTAAAGGTATAAATACGGCGCTTATATAGCTCACAAGTCATTCTAATTTTAACTTTCACAGAGTAAGGTATGATTCTATATCATCACTCTCGAGGAAAAGGTTTAATTAATAAACTTATAAACAAGTTGCCATTTGAATTACATTTGCCGGGTTATCAATATTGTGGACCGGGCACAAAGTTAGCAAAACGACTAGACCGAGGTGATCCAGGTGTTAATCCATTAGACACCGCTTGTAAAGAGCACGATATTGCTTACTCGAAAAATCGAGAAAACGTTGAAGAAAGAAACGCTGCTGATAGAGTATTAGCTGACAAAGCGTGGCAACGTGTATTTGCTCCAGACGCACAATATAGTGAAAGAGCTGCAGCTTACGCAATAACAAACGCTATGAAAGCTAAATCAAAATTTGGAATGGGAGTAAAGAAGAAGACAAAATCAAAAAAACGAGTAAATCTTAGGAAAATTGTGGATGCTGCAAGAAAATCAATAATTCCTGGTAATGATGCTCGATCAACAATAAAGTCAGCTATTGAAACAGCTCGAAAAGCTGTAAGGAATGCAGGTGGTAGAGAAAAAGTTTTAACACCTCGTATTCTACCTGTGCCATCAAAAGTTGGTGGTCTGTTACCATTAATTACAATTTTTGCTGGGCTAAGTGCACTTGGAGCACTTACTGGGGGAGCTGCTGGTGTAGCAAAAGCTGTTAATGATGCAAGTGCAGCAAAAGAGCAGTTGAAGGAAGCTCAGCGTCACAATAGAGAGTTAGAAGCAGTTGCACTTGGTAAAGGTCTACATTTAAAACCATACCGACAAGGTTTGGGACTTCATTTGAAACCATACGTTAAAGGACAAGGTATTAAAAGACGATGTACGAAAAAAAAAGTTTAAAGCTACCTCAACGAGCACTTACTGATCTAGATTTACTTAAATATGCTAAAGAAATGAAAATTCCTCATTTTCGAGGTGTTTTCATGCGAAATGAATTATCTATAAGAGGTCCTCGAAAAAATGAATCAGCCATTATGAATTTAGATGATAAAGATGGTTCTGAAACTCATTGGGTTGCATATAAAAAAGTTAATAATAAAGCAGTATACTATGATAGTTTTGGTAATCTTCAACCACCCTATGAACTTGTCAATTACTTAGGTTACAATACTTTAATACAGTATAATCATCAAAATTATCAAGATTATAATAGCTTTAATTGTGGTCATTTATGTCTAAAATTCTTATGTGGACAGCTTGAAATAACTAAAAAATATATTCTATATAAGTGATTGTAAGTCATTCCAACTAATCAGTTTATAAAAAGTCATCAACATAAAAGAATCTTTTACTTTGACTATCTCAGGCAATTCATCTGTCCTGGAGGCAGAATATTTTCCTCCGATAGAATTATTATCTAATAAAAATCATGTACTTGGCTTAGTTGAATTATTAACCTTCAATTCAATTCCTAATATTGATTAAGGTAAAAATAAATTTTATATTGGTAATAAAGTGATTACTATTCCCCCTGGAAGTTATGAAATTGAAGATATTGAAAAATATATTCAAAACTCTATTGAAAATAGATCTGAAATTGTAAGAATCAAACCTAACAATAATACTTTACGTAGTGAAATAACAAGCAGCCTTGAAGTGAGTTTTGAGCAAAACGATTCAATTGGTAAATTATTAGGATTTACTCCACGAATATTGACAGCTAATAAGGCTCATACGTCAGATGTACCAGTAGCCATTCTTAAGGTAAATGCTATCAGAATTGAATATAACATTACTACTGGTGCATACATAAATAATAAAAAGGTACACACAATTCACGAATTTTTTCCAATTGTTCCAGCTGGATATAAGATTGTGGAAGTTCCATCTCACGTCATTTACCTTCCAATCGCCGTGAAAACAATACATAATATTCAAGTAAGAATCGTTGATCAAGACGGAGATTTAATAAATTTTAGAGGTGAAACTATAACAATTCGATTACACGTTAAATTAACGTAATGGGAATTGTATTTCATAGAAAAACTGGTGGAAGCTATATAAAAGAGTTGCCATGTCAGAAGTCATTCATTCCTCAATCAGTTCGCAAGAGACTAACATCTCAGAACATACTATTTCTGAAGCAGCTCGGCCTAAGAGTTTATCAAGAAAACAAGGGAAAAAATTGATTTTTCACATACTTTTTATTTGTTGTTGTAACAAAAATGGAAGAAATTTTAAACATTCTAAGTCCAATAAAATTTGATAATTCTGTGGCACACTATGAGATTCATGCACATCAACCATACGTGTCATCATCATTTAATAACAGTGACGAGATTCGAATTGCAGTTCAACATCAAGGCTTGTACATTCTTCCGTCTAAAAGTACTTTACACGTCAGTGGCAGAATTGTTAAGCCAAACAATACGCTTGTAACTAATACAAAGTTAATTAGCAATGGTATTTCCTACCTGTTTAATGAGATTCGTTATGAATTAAATGGTGTTGAAATTGATCGCTCTAAAAATGTTGGTATTACAACCACAATGAAAAATCTAATTTCTCAAACACCTAATCAAATGATTTACTCTGAAAATGCTGGTTATCCACCTTATGATAATGATAGTAGAGTAACAAATGATGCTGGATATTTTGATGTAAATATTCCACTAAGTATGATTATTGGTTTTGCTGAAGACTATCGAAAGATTGTTGTAAATGCAAAACATGAACTTATTTTAACAAGATCTCGTACTGATCTCAATGCTGTAGTAAACATTGGAGCAGCTGAGCGTGAAGAATTTAAAATTTTAATTAATAAAGTTGAATGGTTGATTCCATATTTAATGGTAAATGATCGCCAAAAAATTGAATTATTGAAATTCATTGAAAAAGACTCACTTATAACAATGAGTTTTAGATCATGGGATTTATATGAGTATCCTACAGGGTGTCCAGCTACCTTGAAAACCTTAAAAACCTTGAAAAGTACTTGAATTTTTTTAGCTTCTTGAAAACCTTGAAAAGTACTTGAATTTTATGACAAAACCTTGAAAAATTAAAATTCTTAAAAGTGAGATTTATTTCCTTGATGTTTTACGTTGAATTCTCGTCAATATTTCAATTATCTTCATAAATATAAAAATTCTTCGCTGAAATTCAATTATATTCAGGAACTTTAATAAAATTCATTACAAAATACAATTATTTTCATAAATAACAATATTCATCACAAGAATTCTATTATTTTAAAAATTAATTAATTTCTTCTCAGAAATTCAATTATTTTCAAAAAATCAAAAAGAACATTGTGGTCAAAATTCCAATTATCTTTATAAATAAATAATAATATTCTTCGACAAAGTTAAATTATTTTGTGGAGTTTTAATAAAATTTATTGCAAAATTCAATTATTTTAATATAAATAATAGTATTCATCACAAGAAATCAAATATTTTTAAAAATTTTAATAAAAATCGTGGCAAAATTTCAAATTATTTAAAAAAATTTTGTTTGCTTCGATGGTTTTCAATATTCTATTATTTTAATAAAATTTCACGAAAGAATTTAATTATTAAACAAAAGTTTTAAAAAAACTCTACACAAACTTTCAATTATTTAAAAAAAAATTGGTTACATTAATTTAATTATTTAAAATAGAATTTGCATAATTTTTTTTCGCAAAAATCAATTGTTTCAAAATTTGGCATTAAATTCTTTGCAGTAATTTTCAATTATTGTCAAAAAATTTCAAAATATTCATTTAATAAAATGTGTTTTAAAATTTGGCATTAAATTCTTCGCAGTAATTCAATTATTTTCAAAAGTAATAAAATTCAATTATTTTCAAACATTTTAATAAACTTCATTGCAAAATTTCAATTATTTTAAAAAATTTTTGTTAATTCAATAATTTGTATATCTATTATTTTTAATAGAAATTTCCAAAAGAATTCAATTATTTAAAAATAATTTTGATTGATGTTTCTTAAATCGATGTTCTTTATATTTCTAATATTTTATCAATAAAATGTATTTATTTATTTTTTATTTATATATATTTATTTAATTTTATTTATGAGTAACTGTTGTAGGTAGAAATTATAAAATTCTTTATAAAGACTCTCTAAATTTTAATTAGTAAAAATATTTACTAATTTGCATTAGTTACTGATTTTTTGCTTTTGAATTAGTTTATTTTTACTGATAAATTAGTGGAAATTACTATTAACTAGTAAAATTTTCTAATTCAAAAGCAAAAAGTCAGTCACTAAATCAAATTAGCAATCATTTTTACTAATTTAAATTCGATTATAAATAACAAATATTTTGAAAATTAGTACCCTAAAAATGGACCTTGAAAAAAATTATTTTGGGCCTTAAAAACCTTGAAAAGTCCTTGAATTTTTTTTTAAAGAATCGCTGGACACCCTGATCCTATGATTCTCAAAAGATGATTCAAATGATTCACTCACATTCAATGATTCACTCAAAAGCATGTGTAGACTGTAAAAACTTTAACACAAGTTGAAAAACCTCGATATGTTATTCTTGGTTTTCAAACGAATCGAAAAGAAGATCAAGGAAGGTATGCAAATTTATTTGATGCCTGTAATCTTCACAATGTTAAACTTTTCTTAAACTCACAGTACTATCCTTATGGAAATTTAAATTTAAATTTTACTCAAAACAAATTTTCCATACTATATGATATGTATTGTAATTTTCAACCATCCTACTATGGAAAAGAATCTGAACCTTTATTAACTAGAAATAACTTTAAAGATTATGCACCATTGGCTGTTATTGATTGCTCAAAACAAAACGAATTTCTAAAACAAGCATCTGTAGATGTGTGATTGGAATTTGAAGCAAATGAAAATTTTCCAGCCAATACAGCTGCATATTGCCTTATAATTCACGACCGCATTATACAGTATACACCAATCAGCGGTGTTGTTAAAAAAGTATCGTGGTTGGTAGAAATAATGACCAATCATAGATGACATCAGTAGTGGGGGTAATTGGAGTGATGGGGGGAGGCTATAAAGAGAACGTCTCTCTAAGGCTTGAGACATTATTCTATTTCAGATACCATGGCGTACGTCATAGATATTCAGTGCTTCAAAAAACCTTACAACGAGTTTGTCATCAAAGAGTTGTCGATTCTACCACTTCAACAAGATGCTCATCCATTGGTCTACCTCTTCGAGCCGCCATATGCCTGGAGCCGATTACCTGCAAGATACAAATGTGAGAATCGATGGCTTACAAATAATTATCATGGTATCGATTGGGCTGCTGGTGACATTCCTTATGAAGAATTACAACCTATAATAAAAGAAGTGTTAATAGGTACACCTACTGTTTATGTAAAAGGTTTAGAAAAACAAAAATGGTTGGAAAAATATACATTAAATGTGTTTAACTTTGATGATTTTAAATGTCCGTCGCTAAAAAGTTTAAGTGCAGATAGTTCATCTACATGCACAAATCACACACGTAGCTTTAGCAATTGTGCTGTTTAAAATGTATGTAATCTACGAAATTGGTTGATACAACCGTCAAATGTACTACGAAATAATATAGAAAATACTGATGAAGTTGACAATGATTGTACATTTGAAGGTTTTTATAATGATTGTGAAAATTTCATATTTAATGAATAAATGTATTAAATGTATTACGAATGTTTACATTAATTAACCCTTCCACATCCTATTATTTTTATTACATATGCGTGAAACTATTAAACATGTTAAAACTAGTTTAGACTTGTCTTATGACGTCACAAAGTAGGCGTGGCTTAATAAATAAAAGTGGGGGTAATGCGCATGCGTAGAAGCAGTGGTGGGGGTATTGCGCATGCGTAGAAAAAGTAGTGGGGGGTATTGCGTCATATTTGGGTATAAATTGAGGGATCTCAACCGATTTAGTCTCTCTGTTTTGTGACTTCACAAAGTATTATCTCTAAGAAAAGATGGAACTAACCAAAATCAACGCCATTGGTCGCATGGATGCTTTCCTACCTACGAAGCCGCTTTCCGAGCTGACTCCTGGACATAAGTATCTTATAGCAAAGATCCAGGTTGTCAACACCAGGTATGGAGTCAAGGTCGTCGTTGAGGTGGATAAAAAGTTCAATACATTCCTACCTTCAAGATTTGTACCAATGTTTACTGATGACTATATATGCTTGGATCAGATGCAAGAAGCTATTAGTTCTGGACAATTACGGCTGAAGTATATTGGTGGTCCATACAACCATATTGAATTTAAAATAAAACAAGTGTAAATATTGTATATTGAATGTAATAAATGTATGAAATGTTATTAATACTGTATTTAATTAAATACTCTCATTAGTATTACGTTAGATAATAAGGTATACATTTTAAGGTTATGTTTAATAAAATAGATTTTAAGGTTATGTTTAATACAATAGATTTTAAGGTTATGTTTAGTAATGTTATGAAAAAATAATATTAGTAAACTAGAAATTCAAGAGAAAAATATTATTGCAAAGTTCGGAAAAAAGGTTCTAGAAAAATAGAAATTAGAAGAATAATTTATTTAACATAAACATGCTAAAGTGATGTTAAAATGGTATAAAATATTTATATAATTTTTATTTACTTACTATTATTATATTTCACACTCAAGAACACGCACCATTTATTTATTGGTAAAACAGATTCCTACATTATAGATCGAGTCAAAATGTTTTGTCAGATCCCTACCTTGACGACTGCTGATAAAGTAAAAATCTTCATTACCGATCTGGTGTAATTCAATTTGAATTCAAACAGCTTATTGTTTATTCAATCAATTTTAATTGCATTAGTAAACATTACATCAGTTTTAATTGTAAAACTCTAAACTTATTTTAATTATAAGCAAGGTCCGGGAAATTTAAAAATCAAGATAGTAGTTTGCAACGCTTGTAAAATTAAATTTTAGTGGACCCATCTATAAGGTTGACCTTAAACTATGTAGAAAAATATAGTAGGGAGCAATGCCCGCGAAATTCAAAAAGTCTTATAAATTATATATCAATTATAAATCTTTTCACTAATTTTTGTGGCGCCATCTATTAGGTTGACCTTGAACCCTGTCGGTAAAACAAAATGGTGGATAGCAACGCCCGCGAAATTTAAAAATTAAAGTGGCGCCATCTATTATTTTGACCTTGAACCCAGTCGGTAAAACAGAGCACCCCTTCTAACCCACTTGAAAGTTTAAAAATAAAATTTTAAATTTCCCGCCAAGGGGTTTGGAATTTGCTAGTGGCGCCATCTATCGGTTGATCGTTGAACCCTGTCGGTAAAACAGAGCGCCCCTTTTAACCCACTTAAAACTATGAAAATAAAATTTTAAATTACCCGCCAAACGGATTTGAATTTGCTGGTGGCGCCATCTAGCGGTTTAACTTCAAACTAACTCGGTCGATAAACAGAACCTGCCCCAGAACCGGCCTAGCTATACTACTAGAGAGCGAGTGCCCTTTTTGTAAATACTGAATATGCATTGTTATTTTCTCTCTTCAAGGTATTTTACTATTCAACGAGTTTGTTTATAAGCTCGGGCTTAACGGAAGAGAGTGCCAAGTTTGCGAACATCGGTATAGGATCAATTATGGTTGTAATGACAATCGTTTCCATTTTCCTCATGGACAGAACCGGAAGGCGTACTTTACATCTATACGGTCTCGGTGGCATGTTTATATTTTCCATATTCATCACTATATCCTTCCTCATAAAGGTGAGTCTTTAACTTCAAAATAATCTTCCTTCCACTATATACATAGGAAAAATACAAAATAGAAAGAAGAAATAAGAATTTTTCTCTTGCTTTTCAATAATAATCCTAATGCAATTAATTTAAACCAAAAAAATTTCGAAAATAATTCGTTCGTTTAATTTGGGGAAAAATTCCTAATGTCAATTAATTAATTAAGTTTATTTCATTAAGATTGTTTAAATTTAATTTATTTAATTAATTAATTAAATAATATTTTACTTAATGAAATAACTAATGAAATAATCTTAATTAGAAAATTAACTAAATAATTTTACTTAATTAAATATAATAAATAATCTTATTCAATTAAATAATTCCATTATTAATCAAATAATTTTACTTAATTAAATAATAAATTAAATTTTATTTAATTAAAAAATTAATCGATTACAAAAATGAATTTCTATCACGTAGAAAAAGCTTCTTCTGGAACAGTTACAAATTTCACTATATTAGCGAAATTTTTAGTTGTTTCAGTTAAGATTTTCGCTATTCTGGAGAAACTTATCGCTGCTCCAGGTAAAGTTTTTTTTTCCCCTAACGGTTTGAAATTAATCGTGGAAAAATTTATACAATTCTAATTGCTAGACAATATTTTAAGTAAAATTCAGGAATTTTTACCAAAACGAAAACAATTTTTTTTCATACAAAGTCTAATAAAATTTTTTTGAATAATTATCACTAACAATATTACTTTAATTAATAAACTAACTAGACACGTGTGATAAATTTAAGAGACAGAGTAGAATAAAATTTGAAGAAAAATTGGTTAGCAAAACAAAAAAAAGGTTAAAGTCATAAAAAGTAATTTCACAACTGCAAAGTCTCAAAAGGTGAAATCTCAACTCGGGGACAAGAAAGAGAATTTATATTTTTCACTCGAAAAAAGGATTACCAAAGTTTTATTTTTTTGTAAATTTTGCAGTTTACAGTTGTGAAATAACACCCTCAGGGTTGTATATAAAATTTCACTTGTGCTTTCACACTGTACATCAAATTATAAATATGTTTCTTGAAAGAAAACAACAATAGAAGAAATTATTGTAATTTTTGAATAAATTAGGAAAAACAATTTATTTCCAGTAGATAAATTTTTTTATCGAAAAATATTAATATTTAATGCAAATTTTGAGAATATTGATATTTAATTTTAATATTTATTAACTAAAAATATTAGTTTTCTATTATTAATTACAAAAATATTATATTAATATTTTAAATTAATATAATAATTATTGATAAATTAATATTAGGTAATTAAGAATTAGTATTAAATATTAATATTTATATACAAATATTAATTATAATTAACATTAATTATAATATTCATTTATTATAAATTATAATATCTATTTATTACTATTAATTATTATAATTTATGTAATTAATATTTACATATTTAAATTAATGTTAATTTATATTAGTGTAAATTAAAGAAACAGATTTAGTTTTTAAGCACAGTTTCAAAAAAATTAAAATCCATTTATTCAAAAGTAAAGAGAAAAAAAGAAACAAAATGAATTAATTTTATTTTTAATAACAATAATTTCGTCTATTGTACACGTCCACAATGGTACGTGGTTTAAACACTTTGTTCACAGCGGGAGAACAGCACTGCACCGAGAGTGAGAGACTATCACCGCTGTAATTTATATATCTTTATTCATCAAAATCTCATTTTAATTGCCTCCCTATCATTCATTTAGTATTAAGTGTTCCTCCACCCGCATGATATCTAAATTTTATTTTTTATTCTGTTTTTTTACTTTATTTAGATTAATTTATGAATGCTCATCTTTTTAGCTGTCGCACAAAATTTCACTTTATGAAAAAAAAATAATAATACTCTCTAATTCGTTATTAAACAATATTTTTTGTTTAAAAATCATAATAATTTATAATTATTTTCTTCATAATTTACAAATTATTTTAATTATTATTATAATTAAAATTAATTTTTATTATTAAACTTGTTTATATATGAGAAAAAAAGGGGATTCACTTTAAAAAAAGAGAATTTTCTAATTAAGTAAAAAATTATTGTACTAAAATTACGAATTACCAAAAAAAAAAAAATGACAATTTAAACTTGACTATATCTCTCGTAAATATTCGCTTATAAATATTTGGAAAGAAATTCTTGTAAAACGAATATACATACTTTCTCCCATATTTTCTTTCAAATTCATTATAACTATCAATTCCAGAAAATTAAATTTTCGTTAAATAAACGAAACAGAATTTTTTAATTACTCTTTTGATAATTATATATTTGTACCTTATAATATACCTTATATATATTTCAATATTTATTTACCTACTTACGGAAGAAACTGGACAGAAAACACCTTTAACTCCTCTGTAACAAAAAAATACATTTTATTAAAATTAGTATAAAAAAATGTAATAAAAATAAATTTTTTATATAATAATGACTAAATTTAACATATTATAAATTAAATCATAAAATAATAAATTTAATCAACAGTTTGTAAATAATTTTCAAAACACCATTCATGGATGCACAAAGCTTTAAGGCGCTAGCACAGCTCCTACTGCCTGCCTGCCTGCCTGCCTGCAGGTTGACATGGTAACACATAGGAGTAAGAGAGTAAGAAAATTCAAATTAAATGTTTTTTCTCTCTCACTCTTATGGCGCCTGCCTGCGCAGGCAGGCAGGCAGTGAGGTGAGAGTGTACCTTTACACGCATGTTCATTATATTATTATAATGTTTCTTTTTGATTTTTTTATCCCCACCTCTGTCCCCCTTTCCCCTCTATCATCTTTGACCTCTTTCGTGACTTTCTGGAGGAGATAATTATCTGACATTCGTTTATTATTATCAACTTACGTTCCATTTAGCTCAAACCTGTTACAGGATTTCATTCACACTCCAGATTTTCCATTATATAATTTGTTGTATAGATCGCGACGCGATAACAATGATTCGTTCATTTTGAGAAAAAAAGAGAGAGGGAGAGACTGTATATCAAAATATATAGATTCTTACATAGAAAATCGTGATATTAAATTCTGACTGCATCTTTGTATGAACTTATCAAATTCAATTTGTTTTTCCTTTCCCCCCCCAAAAAAAATTAATATATTTTTTGCTGGGACTATACACTTAATTAAGTAGGGGAACATAGTCTAGGTCGGCCACCTTTTTGACTTTTGTTTATAACTTTTTTTTAAAAATGAATTTGGACAATTGAAGTATATGGTTGGAAAGTCCTGTTTAATAGGAACATTTTTTCTGTACAAAGTAAATTGACAGGTTTAAAAATGAAAAAGTTATAAAGATTTAAAAAAAAAAAATTTGTAGTCCAGGTTGGCCATTACAGTCAAGGTCGGCCATGTTTAAAATTCAAAGGGCATTAATCGTTAAAAAATAAAATAACATGTTTGGAGTTACGGAAAATTGATTCTTTATTGTTTACAGTTTGTAACTTAATGAAATAACAAAATAATAAAAATAAACAATATAAAAAAATAAATATAAATAAAAAAAAATTTTGCACTAAAATATTAATAAAATTAAATAAAAATATTAATAAGATGATCAATTATATTATGAGTTATACAGAATTGCAGTTTTTGCAAATGAAGTAGCTCGTCCTCAACTTTGCGCATTTTAAACACATAGTGGCCGACCTTGACAGTAAGTAACATTACCGAATTGTTGTAACCATAAAGAAATACGTTACGGGATTCGATTTTTTACTTTGTTTTCCTTTCAACCATGAGTCCCACAAATTTTCTGCATACTTGCCTTGACGATTCAATTTGTTTTTTATCTTTTATTAATGGTTTTTCACATTATGCACAAAACTTTTTTTGAGCTTTTTTTGTACCGACGTCACAGAAAACACAATTTTTGATTTTCCGAAAATGTAATTGAACAAAAAGTTAGGTTTCACTAAGACAAGCTTCGACAAATATGCGCGTAGGTGGCGCTAGTGAACTTGACAAAAAAACGCGAGTGGCCTACCTAGACAGTAGACCAACCTTGACTACATTCCCCTACTGCGGTATTTATTATTATTTAATTCTATAAATTGTAAAAATTTGTATATAACGTTGACGTGTGTCAAAATTATGAACGCATATAGTTATTTAAAATACATAATGTGGTACTACACATTTTATCGGATAATGGCACGAAATCTTGTTACAAATTCATTGACCTGAAATATTAAATTGAAATATACCTTTCGCGCAACTAAATTTATTTTATGTATAATTAAAAAGTCAATCATAATTCTTGACATTTTGGACATAAATTTATTTGGAAGAAAGAGTTGTAAATTAAACAATTTGAAAATTAATTATTATTAAAAGCCACATTCAACTTTTTCTTTTTCTAATTCGTAATTCGTGGGCGAATCAAAATTATATTTGCACTTGCAAAATTAATGTTTAAGTTAATAATCAGGCCTGTTAATAATTAGTAATGTTTTTAATCAACTTATTAATAATTTGTTCTCGTTTGTTTGTTAAATAAAAAAAAGAAAATAAAAATTTGGTAATTAATATGTACGTAATTAATAAATACGTAATTAATACGTAAAAAATAATTATTAAGAAATTAATAACTAATCAAGCAAATAGTAATTTTTAGAAAATTGTATTTACTATTTTCATATATTTAAAAAATTTTAAATAATTAATAAATAAATAAATCGGGAAATTTAAATATATTTTCAAATTATTGAGGGACTTTTTGCAAAAAAAAAAATTTTTCTTTAAAAAGTACAAACTGAGCAAAAAGAAAATGTATGAAATACTTCTTTTAAGTGAAGCATTAAGAATAGTATGTAATCTGAAAAATTTAAGATGTACTCTCAAATGTCAGTACACTAAAGTGGAAAAGGCCATAAGGGGGTTTAAATGTGTTGTGTGGAACGTGTTCACGGCAAATAAGTAGTATCATACAATTCTCAAAGGAATTTTTTCGTGAAATGGAATGTTGCGTTTCCTGCTTTTAAAAGCCTTATCCAATTTCATAGTGGCATGTCTTTTCTCAAAAGATTATTTATCACGTGCAATAATATATTATATCTCCGGGGACAAGTATATATAAGCGAAGAAAAAATAAAAAAAGAAACAAAAAATATTGCTAAAATCATTCATATTTTTTCCGCATTGCTCAATCATGAAAAAAATATATACTTAAATAAATAAATAATAAAAATATATAACTATTACTAACTACAATAAATATTTCTAAATAATTAAAAAATAAAAATTCGAACAGATTTTTCGAATTTTCCCCTCTTTGATAAAAATGCCAACAGTGAAAGAAGGAACATTTTTCCAAAATTGAAAAATTATTTCTAGGGAAAAAAAATTTTCTTTCTCTAAAAGAATAATTTTCATAAATTAATTCAAAGCGAGCAAAAATAGGAAAAACAGATGAAAATTTCTACAGCAAAAAATCCTATCCTTTTAAGGAATTAAAATTGTTATTATCACAATAGTGATTTTTTTTAAGTAACTGAAGATTAGACAGATTCTCGAAATATTTCTAAAAAAAAAACAATTTTTAAACAATTAAAAAATTTTTTTAAGCCAATTAAAAAAATTTTTAAGCCAATTAACGATTTTCTTTAACAAAGAACCAATAATTTCACAGCTTACGAACATCGAGTTAAGTATGATACAACGATGCACATTCTGCTGTACTGTACGCTATTTATCACTAACACTTTTTCACCTTACACAATAAAACTAAGGAAAATATTTGCTTTCGAAAAATTTTTCATTTTTTTCTTTTTCGAAAAGAAAAAATTTTCTGTAAAAGCAATTTGTATTACTAATTTTTCTATTGAATTTATCGAAAATAAGTAATTTAATTACAGTCAATTAGTTTATTTAAATTAATTTACACTGAGAAAACTGGAGAGTCAAATTCAGAGGTTCAAAAAGTGTAGGTTTCCTTTGCTTATGAAGAGAGTTAAATAGTCCTTCTAAAATAAATTTTGAATTGGTAATGGAAATCTACTTGTATATTCTCTCCCATTACATCTGAGGGTTAAAAGTTGCGCAGAAAATGTGTACGATCTGATGCGCGCGAAATTATTTTTCTGACATTTTATGTATTTAATTTAGGGGTTAGGTTGCCATATTTATTCATTTCGCGCCGGATAAGGAAGGGATTTCTCAAGATGGTTAATTTGTCCCTCTGTTATAAACTCATTTTCCCTCCAAGAGAAATAGCACGAATATCTGTCAATGGTGAATTTGAACATTTAGATTGTTATCCAATAGCTAACTCTCAAATATCAACGATTTGTCCCTCCAGATATTTAGTCCAATACTCCAGTTTTCTCAGTGTATGCATATTCAAATAAAAAATTTAATTTAATTTAATTAGTCAGTAATTCCCTGCCGGAAGAATGGACTGAAATTGTACTGGGGAATTAGTACTGAGAGCTCAGTGCTATTTCAGTGAAAATTTGCTGCGTTTCAGCACTGAAATTGTACTAGGAAAAATTACCTGCAAAAGGGTCGCTATCGGTGATGTTTATGGCCTGACCGTCATTAAGTTGAAGGACGAATATTTCTTTGTTAATGTTAAAATTATTTTTTATTTATATTTCAACATTATATTTGTTTTTCATGAACTCAGATTCTTTACAAGTAATTATTATGTATGCTAAATATTCATGTTAATCTAAAATCAAAAATAATATCCGTTTTTACGTAACAATTAGAGTTTGCGAGATAGTTTTATAACTTTTTCAATTAAACATTTTTTACAATGAATTTTAGATATTTGTAATCATAAAACATCACAGATTCAAATTTTTTTGTTTTGAAAATTTAATTATTTAAATTGTAAACTTTTTAAGCCATAAAATTATAATCCCATACAACAATAGGCTTTCGGGTCTATTGTTAAAGCAGGGGTTGCAATATAAGTTTAAAATTTAACGGGAATTTCGTTGAAAATTTTGTTAACCTTTTTTTATTTTCACTTCCAGACTGTTAACAATGGTTTGTTCACATAACCTACATTTGAATCTATTGTTAAAGGAGTTTAAAAATGTCTACCGAAACATTAAAAAAAACGGACTGAAATTGTACTGGAGGCCAGTACAATTTCAGTACTTTTTCAGTCCATTCTTCCTATAACTGATATAAATTTATATCAGTTATAGAATAATTTATTTTTTATTCACTTATTTATTAGATTGATTAAAAAATAAATTACGTTACTTAAAAAACGTTATCTAAAAAATCTCAACATAGTTTAAAAGTTAGTTTTTCAGTTTTAATAGGGGACAGTGGGGCAAACCGGCCAGGTGGCGAAATTGTCAAAATTTTTGTTTAGAAATTTGAAACAACCATAAGTAGTATACCTTATTTTTTCAATTTGACATTTTTTTACTTTTGTTTGTGCAACGCTAGGAGCAAAAGTTTTTTTTTAGTTTCATTATACACCTTTACGAACTTGTTCTTAAAAAAATTCTAAGGAAATCGTGTAATATTTTCAAATAATATTTACCACCAAAAACTTTGATGAATTTGCAAAGCGTTTTTTTTAACAAAACTGTTTGTTGTTACTGTAGATTATACAAATGCAATATTATACTGCCGTGTGATATAAAAACTCAGTTAACTGACATTTTGGTGAAAAATGAGTTTTTGGTATCAATTGTGATGGGGAAATTCAATTAAAACCTTTAAAACTTCTAAGGCTCTAATCTGCACCGTATTTCTCCCAAAATTACTTTAAACTCTCAAATTACCAATTGTTACTGAAATCTATCAAAGAGGGGATTCCGCTGGGAAAAACTGTTGCGGTGCAACAACCTTCAATTTTCAATCAACTATTCAATTTTTGTACTCACTACTTGGTGATGATTTCTCTCGTTCGGCAATCAACCTGGCAATCCAATTTTGAATATCCAAAAAGGAATCACCAAACAATTGTTTATTTTAAACTTATTTATTTAAATAAAAGAATACTAAAATTACAACTAGTAATACTAAAAATGAAACTTAATCTAATAAATTCAGAACTAAACACTAAATTAAAGAACTATTTCAATTCGACTCTATCTCTAACTCTGTAGCCACACGACCGCTCAAAATCACGTCTATTCTCTGAAACCGCTGAGAACTCTCTGACGAACCCACGCTGCACTGCTTCCTCGAAACGCCGGTAAAATTCATGGAAAACCCTTTTTCTTTCTCAGAACTCCTAATTTTCCATCAAGCTATCTCTCTCGTCCCCACTCGACGGCACCTGTTAGCCCGCCGAAAAGTGGGACCGCTGACCATGTGACCAACTCCTAATTGCTCATGCGTCAAATCATTTCTCAAACGACTTGACGGACTACGCACGACGGTGATCAACGAACTCTGAAATAACGACGCTGACAGAGAAACGATGCAACGAGAATGAGACGACGATAAAACAAAATATAACGTCTCACTAACTAGGAACAGCAAAAAGAAATACAGTAACGATTTACTTCGTTACAAACTCCCCTCCTAGGCCGATATTACCTCGGTAATATTGCCGATTTAACAATATAAAAATAATATAAGATTTCCTTTGCAACTCTTCTAATTTATTGCAACTAATCTCTTACAATTATATATATAAAAAAAAAAGAATAAATTCAAAAAAAAAAAAGAAAAACATCAAGGAACCACGTTCCAAAAATTTAAAAGAAAAACAAAAAAAATATGGGGGAGGCGACAATGCCTCTATTTTAAAAGGAAATCAATCCTTCTTGTTTTGAAACTCCTTCCAGAATTGCAGTTTCATCTCCTTTGCAATTTCAAGTGGCAAATCCACAATCATTCTCTCTAGTCTTTCCAACTCGTCCAAGAAGCTCCGCTTCTTTTCTTGACTTGGACCCACACTACTATCTACTCCACTCACGGACGCTGATCGATTAGGAGATTTACTCCCACCCTCCTTCGCTGGTGACGGCGATCGGCTTAACAACTCCGGCCGAGTTGTCTCCCGGGGTAAAGTGCGGTGTAATAGTTTGTAGTATTTCTCCCGCTGCTGGCGAAATTCCTCGTACTGTTTCTTACCGAAACGTTCCTCCATGATCAACCGATTGACCCTAGCACAGCGCGGGCAATCAGTAAGAATCACCTCCCTCCTTCCACAATTTTTGCAAAATTTCGCCAGTTTGCTGGGACATTTCGGCACCTCATGTCCCTTCCGCCAACAATTATGGCAGACACCTGGTGGGGGATCCAGGCGTGGAACCGTCGGAATCGGATCCAAACCCCCAAACATACGCCCCTCCAAAATAATCGGCAAAGGGGGCCGAGGAGACAGGCGCGGAAGATGACTTCGCCGGTTGATCACTGGCTTCTCCTCATAAATCCCCTCCAGGGGAGATGCGTAAGTTGGTGGTGGAGGATGACGGGGCAACAGCTCCGCTCCTTTCGGGGGAGATGTCTTCGTTGGCGCGTTGGTAGAAACGTAGTCCCACTCGTATAATGGGCTACCCTTTCTCCTACCCACTTCGCGCTTGACCCACTGTTTCTGGTCGTTTCCCTTTCCTTCCTCCAACACGGCCAACAATTCGCTCTTCGCCTGGCGACACGCGGTCTTCGGACTTACTTCTCCTTCAATATCCTCCGTCTCCATACTCTCCTTCTCTCGTGCCACCCTTTCTCTCTCACGATTCTCTCGCTCTCGAGCCTCCCTCTCTCTCTCCCGACTCTCTCGCTCTCGAGCCTCCCTCTCTCTCTCACGACTCTCTCGCTCTCGAGCCTCCCTCTCTCTCTCACGATTCTCTTGCTCTCGAGCCTCCCTCTCTCTCTCACGACTCTCTCGCTCTCGAGCCCCCCTCTCTCTCTCACGATTCTCTTGACGGTGATCAGACCCTACGGTCTCTCGACTCTTCCTTTCCTTCTCTCCCCTTCTCTCCCGCCACTGCTCAATCGTAATCGTCTTGGGAATGGTACCGGTATATACTGGACCAGGCGCTGCGGCTTGACCACCAGAAGTACCGGCCACTGCAACTGCTTGCGTCTCCGCTTCTCGTTCCCTCTCCACTTTCTCCACGAGAATGTCCAACTGACTTCGCTTCGGCGGATCAGCCTGCTCAGGAAAATCGGAAAGGAGACCTTGGTAACGTGAATGCGGAGCTCCACCACGTCTCCTTCCAGCACCGGAACGTCTCATCTTATCAACAGTTGATTTTTTAATCACTACGCTCCTAATCCTGGGCTTGCTTCTACTCTCTGACGGTGATCGTGGGCGATGACTCGGCATCAAACGACTCTATCAAACAAGTTCAATCTAGATGCTGACAACAAAAAAAAAAAAACAAAACAAATTCTAAAGTGTTATTAATTTCGTAACATCACACACGACACAGACAGACACGACAATTACGAACGAGGAGGAATATAACGCTTAATATTGGACACATGCGCCTTCGGAACTCGCCGGTTATTATCCGCTTTTAACTCATAAACAGTGTCGGATAATTTTTTAATAATTTCGTAAGGTCCATCATATTTCGGTGCCAATTTTGCGGAAAATTTGTGCAGCGCATTAGACAACTTATTCACTCTCCATAACACTAGATCGCCTACATCAAATTTCGCAAAACGCTTATTTTTATTATATTGTACTCTCTGTTTCTCTCTCTCTTTATCGATAAACCTGGCTACCAAATCCCGCAATGCATCCAACCTTTTTAATCGATCCATCCACACTTCCGGTTCGATTCTCTCAACTACAACTCGCTTCTCTAACTCGCGTCTCAAACTCTTAACCAATTGTGGTTGTCGACCAAAATTCAAGAACGCCGGTGATACTTTGGTAGTCGCTTGGACGGCCGTATTGACTGCATGCCGGAACTCATGGACATGTTTGTCCCAGTCACGGTGATCGTTTCCCACAAAAGTTGCAATCATTGTTTTCAAAATCCTATTGCTCCTCTCGACTGGATTCGCTTGCGGGTGGTAAGGTGGCGTAGTCAAGTGCCTCACACCATATTCTTCTAACGTTGACTTGAGGAATTTATTATCAAATTCCTTCCCGTTGTCTGTCAAAAGAAAACGTGGTGTTTCCCACCTAAATAAAACCAACTCCTCAAACGCTCTGGCAATTGATTTGCCATCCGCTGATCTTAATGGCTTTAATTCTATCCATCGCGAGAAAAGATCTTGAAACACGACCAAATGTTTACACTGACTTTTGCTTGGCGGAAATTCCATGCAATCAGCTGCCACGACCACCCAAGGACTCTCGACAATTCGCTGGCCCATCATACCGCACGGTCCGCTCTGTGACACTTTAAATCTCTGGCACTCTGGACACGCTTTGACATACGATTGTACGTCGTGCCACACTCCTTGCCAGTAATATTCACTCGCTACGCGCCTATACGTTTTTTCTACTCCTAAGTGGCCTGCTGAAAGCTCGGCGTGGGCAATCTTAATAATTTGCTCACGATACTCTTCCGGCACCACAAGCTTCCAACTCTCACTCTGGTCGGTGATCGGATCTAACAAAGGGTCCTCCCTTTGCCTATACAATCGCCCTTCTTCCACTTTCCACCCTACGAAACGCTCCGGAAAATTTTCAACTAGTTCTCTTCGCTTTAAATACCATTGATCGTTGATCTCATCGAATGCAGCACACTCTTCGCTCTCCTCATACATTCTCGAAAGAGCATCTGGCACAAGATGGTGGATGCCACGGCGGTGAACTATATCAAAGTCCCACTGCTGTAACTCCAGTGCCCATCTCGCCAGTCTTCCTGACGGCTCTTTTAAATTTCTCAACCACTTGAGTGCGCTATGATCGGTGATGACGGTGAACTTATACCCTTCTACATACGGACGGAATTTTTTAATTGACCATAACAGTGCCAGACATTCCTTCTCCGTAACGCTGTAGTTTCGCTCCGCTGGTGACAAGACTTTGCTTATATACACGATCGGATGTTCGCCGTCCTCCGAATCTTGTGTGAGTACTGCACCCAGTGCATAATCACTCGCATCGCATTGTATTGTGAACGGTTTCGAGAAATCTGGTCGCGCAAGTACAGGAGTTGAACTTAATTTCTTTTTCAACGCTTGAAACGCTTCCTCTTGTTCCTCCGTCCACAACCAACTCCGCCCTTTTTGCATTAGGCGCAACAATGGTATTTTTAACTCACTCTCGTTTTCCAGAAATCTTGAATACCACCCTACCATTCCAATGAACCTCCTTAATTGTTTAAGGTTCTTTGGTGCTGGGTACTCAATGATCGGAGCGATCTTCTCGTCGCTCGTGCGTAAACCCTGGCTGTCCAAGACGTACCCAAGGTACGTTACTCGAGAACAACCAAACTCGCACTTCTCTGGGTTCACTACCAACCCCGCTGATGACAACTTGCCCAAAACGACGCTGATCCATTTTAAATGATCTTCATAATTATCATTGACTATGATAATATCATCCAGGTAGCCAAACACTACCGGCTCACACTCAGGACCAAATAAGGAATCAATCAGGCATTGAAACGTCCTCGGTGCATTGGTTAATCCAAAGGGCATTCTTTTAAATTGGAACTGGCCCAATCCTGGCACGGAGAAGGCCGTATACTTTTTACTCGATTCCTCCATGGGTACTTGGTGGTACGCCATTTTCAAATCGATCTTGGAGATGAACCTGGCTCTGCGGAGCTTATCCAAAATTGAGTCAATACTCGGTATTGGATAAGCTTCCTTGATTATTATTTTATTGACGTCACGATAGTCAAAACATAATCTCCAAGTCCCATCAGCCTTCCTCACTATCACTGGCGCAGTATTCCACTCACTACTTGTCTTCTCAATTATCCCTTGTTCCAATAGTTTCTTTACCTCTTGGATTAACCATTCCAGCATCATCGGTGACATTCTCCTCGGTAAATGTTTGATCGGCCTCTCATCTTTCACTCTTATTGTGTGTTGAATAAGATTGGTCATGCCATGCTCTTTTCCTTGCGGCAAAACCAACTTATTTACAATACTCTGGACTTCTCTACGCTGGCTCTGCGTTAACTCACAGATACCAGCACACTCGCCAATCAAACAACTCTCTGGGCGCTGATCGGTACGCTTCGCGAATTCATGCCACTCTTGGCCATTAATCCGCCACAATCCTTCTCCAAAATTAACTTCCATGTTCATCTCTCGACAGAAATCCATCCCTAATAATAGATCCTGGGTAAGAGAACGAATTGCTTTTAATTCGAACGATTGCGCGTACCCATCCACTGTTATCCACAATCTCAATTTCCCCAAAGTTCTCGTCGAGCCTCCGATCGCACTCGAAATTTCTGATTCCATTGACTCAATTTGATTCCTAAATCTCTCAGCCAACTCTGGCCCAACCAAAGATATCGTTGCCCCAGGGTCGAATAATGCGTAATAAGGCTTATCGGCAATAAAAATTTTCAAGAAAAATCTATTCTCCTCATTTGATGCATCCACATTCTCACTCTCTAACGCATGTGATGCATTCATTGCATTTTCCCCCTCGTTAAAATTTGCATTCTCTTCCCTATTGGCAACTGCATCTTCTCTCCTCTCCGGCTCAAAATTCTGGGTCCGATATGATGGTGCATTTCCCGGTGTAGCGCTCGGTAGTGCAGTCAACAGCGCTTGACTGTTCTCCAATGCACTGCCGCCGGCGCACGCATCGTCGTTCTCCTCAAGGCCTCTCGCTTCACACGTTACGACGACAGGCTCGCTACCCCTCTCACGGCTCGTGCTACTCTCCCCACCATTCTCTCTCTCTAGGCGGTGATCGTCGCTCGAGCCTTGTACTCTCTCCTCTCCATATACCATGTCTCGCAGGCATAAGAAAATTTCTCCGTTCTCCTCTTCAATACTCGGACACTCTTCTATTTCTCGGACTGGGGGGGAAGACTCGACTGTTCCCCCCCCATCACGTTTCCCAACATTTCTCGAATTGGCAAACACGTTATACAGCGAGAGAAAATTGTTCCTCTAGTACCGCACACCTGGCATTGTTCTGGTTTCCTATTTTCTCTGTTAGGACATTCTGATGCATAGTGGCCCACCCCCCGACAACTAAAACACACTCTGGTAGGACATTGAAACGCTTTATGCCCTTTCGCTCCACACGTATTACACACACCATCAAATGGTCGCTGATCATTCGGTGTTGATTTCTGTTGCGCGTAATTTCCAAACGGTGGTCTCCTTCGTTGTTCTTGCGACGAATTTGTCGCTATTTGAACTGCAGGCGCATTACTCACTACTGCCGGTGCATAAGTTGTCACTGGTGGACCACTCATTGGTGGCTTAACCGGATTCACTTTCTCTCTCAAGACGCTGAACTTTTGATTGTTACTTATTAAAGCCGCTAATTCTTCAAGTGAAAATTCCTTCTCAGTTTCCACCTTACTCTTTTTTGCTTTAATATTTTGACTCTTTCTCTTCTGGCTGACACTCGGCTCTGGACTGGACTCTGATGTCGAGCTCTCCAAGATGGCGTCGATTTTTGACACTCTTGTTGACTGTTTAGGAGCCGCCATCGGGAACTTCATCTTATCCTTCGATGGTGGAGGCGCGTAACGTTTGTCAATCTCTTTGATTTTCTCATATCGCCTCAGAACTTTCTCTAACTCCCTAATATCATTGATGTCAAAATTTGACAGATAACGCCTATAATCCGGGGTCAGTCCTCGATAGACTATTCTAAATAGTTCGTCTTTTGTCAATTGTTTGCGAAAATGCTGAGCAATCGTCCTTATGTTCAGCAAATACTCAGATATTTTCTCCCCTTTCGCCTGCGTGCGCGCTTTAATCTCCTCATACACATCCTCATCGTCAACACTCTGCAAAAATTCGCGCGAAAAATACTTCTCAAACGTTCTCCAAGAACGTATTTCATTTCGCACTACTCTGAACCAACGACTCGCCGCCTGACGGAACACACTCGGAATAGCTCGCAACATCTCTGAGTCGCTGATCATACTCCACTCTTTACACTCATTAATGCGCTCTAAAAATTCCTCGGCATCATCCCTCTCACTAGCGGAAAATTTAATATCCCAGTCTTTGAGTATTTTAATTGTTCGCGAGCTATGGTGATGATGCGTCCCGCCCTGTCTGGGCCACTCCGGTACCGAGTCACTCACATCTTCACTCTCTGACTCACTCTCGCTTGACAAAAACACTAACGGTGATCGTCTCTCACTCTCTTTCTTTCCTAGGTATAGTGGTCGTTCGCCTTGTCTTGACTGCACCCCCACTAATACATGTTTAGCATAATTGCTCTTAAACTGCTTTGTAGGCGGTGTATTATACCCTTGACCTCGTTTTTCCCATTCGTCCTTCTCAGGGGGACGTATACACGTTTTATCACTGACTCTATCCAACGACCTTCTACTCTGGCGCTGATCGGGCAAACTATTTCTCGGTTGTCCACCATCCGCCTGCGTTGCATAAATCTTAGGGAAAGCTCCGAGTTCTGCATAATTTCGCGTGGCTCTCCCATTATAGCCGGGCGTCTCGCTCGCCCTGGTAACGCCAGGTCCAGGACCAAATTCATTCATTCCCGATTGAGGCACTATCATTACGGGGGCTTGAACCAAGGGCACAAATGGTGGAAACGGTGTTAATCCACAATTACTCGGGGCACACACCGGCGCCATTATTCCGCCCCCTGGCAGGGCCCAGGTCACTGGAGTTGAAGTCGTAACAGTTACTCCACCTCCCGTGTTCGTTCCTGATACCACATACGAAGTCACACCTGTCGTAGCTGTAAGATTGTCGCACCAACTTACATTACTTCTCGAGACTTCTACTGCCCCTGCGCCGCCAGGATTCACCCCCGCCGCCTCCTCGTGACTTTCGATGTTGCCGGCGATGACCGTTACATTACTGTGGTCTTCTTCATCAATTGTCTCTAACCTCTCTTGCTCTCCTCCTGATTCGACCTCGTCAAATGCTGGACCCAATACTTCAATTACAAACACTTTCTTCGCTTTAGCCGAATCGTACTTCTCCAACCACGGTACCGGAATTGTCTCGTCGAATAACATTCGTATTCTCGATCGAAGCAACCGTTCTCTCAACACTTGTACCGAGCCTTTCACACTCGCGCACTGGACACTCAATTCTCTCACAATTTCGTCCTCTGACATTTCGCAAATATTCTCCCATATTCGCCTTATCTCTTCCTTTTCCAAAAGTGCTAATAAACGTTGTCGATATCCCTCCATTGCCTCTCTCGTTGCCCGCTTCACACTCTTCGACATTAATGTTAAATTCTCCAGCATTCACGAAAATTCGTATCCCTCTCAATTACTTCACACACGCACTCTCTCTATCTCTCTCTCAAAACTACATAAAGTTACAATAAAGCCTAAAATTTAATAAATTAGACAATTATTGAACCAATAATTAATATTTTTTTTTTTTTTTTTTTTTTTTTTTTATGAAAGAGAGACCACGCTGATCGTAAATGATAAGTGAAACAAGGCAAAAACAAAAAAAAAAAAATAAAATAATAATAAAAAAAAAACGATCACTATTGAATCAACAGTGACGCTCAGTTCCCGCCAACGCTCCGCAAACCGCTTGGCTTCTCCCGCCTGACGCGTGATTCCCGCCGACGCTAAGTTCGACGCTTGGCTTCTCTCACCGCCTGACGCTTAGCGTTAGGCGCGAAAATTCTCACACTCTCAGGACAACACTTTACACACGCAAAAGCGTCCTACTGCACACTTTTTCTGACAATTTATCGTCTGCCGTTTCTTTTTCAATAACGACAACCGGTGAGCTTTATCTATAGACGGTGATCGTGCATACTTGATGCATTTCTTGGTCACAAATTCAAATTTCACCTTAAATCGTCGATTTTAAAACTGTTAAAATTAATACTTTTTCCACTAAAAATGTCTATAAAAAAAAAAGTTTTCTTAACAATTTGAACGTTTTACTCTTGGTCGCGCCAAAGTTGATTTCGCTTCTCTTGGGTCGCGCGTTGCGTTTCCCGCCTACCCGCGGTTCGCGGCGTCCCTCAATTTGAATGATAACCGTTAGCTCGTTCCAACAGGAAAAATTTGCACTTTTTGTATTTATTTATTTTATTTATTTATTTACTTTTTGTATTAATGCTTCTGTCATAAATTATCACGGTGATCGAAGCTGATAATCTTAGAATGACAGACTGGTATTGCACTCAAAACAAGGACAATATACTAACAGCACAACACAAAAAAAAAACTTGAATACTCTACACACACTCTCTTTCTCGGCGAAGGAAAACAAACGCAACGGTCGTTTTTACACGGCCTTCGCTTGTCCTTCGTAAGACGCTGATCTACTCGCTCAACCACCAAAACTCTCTACTCGCTGGACGACACAAAAATTTGTGATTGAAATTTGAAGATCTCAGCATGGGCCCCACGTTGGGCGCCAATTTGTGATGGGGAAATTCAATTAAAACCTTTAAAACTTCTAAGGCTCTAATCTGCACCGTATTTCTCCCAAAATTACTTTAAACTCTCAAATTACCAATTGTTACTGAAATCTATCAAAGAGGGGATTCCGCTGGGAAAAACTGTTGCGGTGCAACAACCTTCAATTTTCAATCAACTATTCAATTTTTGTACTCACTACTTGGTGATGATTTCTCTCGTTCGGCAATCAACCTGGCAATCCAATTTTGAATATCCAAAAAGGAATCACCAAACAATTGTTTATTTTAAACTTATTTATTTAAATAAAAGAATACTAAAATTACAACTAGTAATACTAAAAATGAAACTTAATCTAATAAATTCAGAACTAAACACTAAATTAAAGAACTATTTCAATTCGACTCTATCTCTAACTCTGTAGCCACACGACCGCTCAAAATCACGTCTATTCTCTGAAACCGCTGAGAACTCTCTGACGAACCCACGCTGCACTGCTTCCTCGAAACGCCGGTAAAATTCATGGAAAACCCTTTTTCTTTCTCAGAACTCCTAATTTTCCATCAAGCTATCTCTCTCGTCCCCACTCGACGGCACCTGTTAGCCCGCCGAAAAGTGGGACCGCTGACCATGTGACCAACTCCTAATTGCTCATGCGTCAAATCATTTCTCAAACGACTTGACGGACTACGCACGACGGTGATCAACGAACTCTGAAATAACGACGCTGACAGAGAAACGATGCAACGAGAATGAGACGACGATAAAACAAAATATAACGTCTCACTAACTAGGAACAGCAAAAAGAAATACAGTAACGATTTACTTCGTTACACAATGAACTCGTAAGAAAAAACTGCGTCTAATAGTTATAGTTTAAATTTTTTTTTCAAATTATTGTTTGTAAAAAATTAATATTAAAAATCTAAGAAATTGCAGAAAATGAAGGAATATTTGATAAAAAGTTAAGGAAAGGACTTTGCGTAGTCCAAAAAACAAACGAGGCTACGAGCTCGAATGTAAGATTTGAAGGAAAAACTTAGTTAAGGTATTTGTCGCGCGACTGGTCACTGTCAAAAGTTTGTATCCGTTGACTGTACTTATGAAACGATTATGAATGCGAGTTTCCGAAAAACTTTTGCGGACGTTCAGTTTGACATACAGATGTTCTCAATGTATATTCATAACCTCTCGCATGAAAAACGATCGTGGCAACGTCGCAAGTTTGGCGTATGGCCGTCTTTAAAATTTCGCGCCAAAAGTAGCAGACAAGCTGTAGTATTTAACAAGCGCTATTGCCACGTTTACAAATTCACCTGTCATTTACAGTAATTGTTAAAATAATTTTTCAAGTTTGACGTTAAATATCTTTTAAACAAGACGGTGAAAAATTTTCATTTTTTTTATAAAAGTTCATTTTGGTTCAATAAATGAAACTTTAGTTTTTCTAAAAAATCTGACGATTAGTATAAGTGCAAAAATTAAAAATCTGTGGTTTTCATATGGTTTTCCTATACCTTACATGTTAAAAATCGAAACTTTGATTTCATTTTTTGAGACATACAGACGGTCAATTTTATTTTAATAGGCCTTATTTTGTAGATAAATATCCAAAGAATAATTATGTGAAATTTAAAAAAAAATCTGACGAAAACGAATTTACGCGACAAATACCTTAAAGGCATTTGTGTGTTTTTTGTATCAAATAAGTAGTCGAGTCTGAGCGTTGGATTTGAAATAAAAACTTTGCATCTGCAACGCTTGCAATTACCTAAGTTATTCCGTCAAAAAGTCAGTCGAGACAGAGCCGAACGACTACTTAACTGCATTCGGCTAAACTCGGTTTATGCTCGGGACGCAAGCAGCAAGCCAGGAAGGAAGAGTAAGGAGACCGAACTCTGCTTCTACAAATGTCTGAGAAATATGCACGAAAAGTGCCAGACTCACTGTGTTCTAGTTGATCACCAATTAAGTCGATCATGCGCATTGAACTAAAGTTCAGTGTTGACATAGATGAAAAGTGTGGTTATGTCAAGGTAAATATTACATAGTTTAAACAGTGTTAATTTTAAAAGCAAATTTATTTATTTACAATTGTGATATTATTTAGATTTTTAAAATAATTTAATAATATATTTATGAAAAGGGAAAAATTTTGCAAAAATGGTTAAGAAGAATTGTGTTTATAACTAGAGTATATTTACATACCGTAGAAGGATAGAAGAGACTAATGTTTTTAGACTCTTTTTCTTTCTTTACATCCTGGCACACAACACGACATTTTTTAAATAAAATAAATAAATAATTATTAACCTTTAAAGTACTATGCCGGTCTGACAGACCGCTATTAAAATTTTCTTTGCTTGTAACTTTTTTTCAAAGTATAATAAGAACTTGAACTTTTTAGTAGCTTTATATTTTATGAAAATCTGTTAGGAGACAACTTTTTCAAAAATTTTTATTCGTTAAATTTTGTAATATAAATAAATATTTGAAGTATAGCGGTCTGTGAGACCGGGGTTAGCTTTAAGTGAAAGTATATTCCAGTATATTCCCATGAGTGACGTCTGCGCAACTTGACGCGCAGCTAGTTCTACTGATAGTTCTCATAGACTGCATTTATAAAATAAATAAATGCATAATACAGAAATAACTTTTTTTGTTAAGGGGTTATATACAGTCACGATTTTTAAAAAATCGATTATTTTTTTTTGCATTTTCTTAAAGTATATATATATTTGCCTGTTGTGAAAAAAAATTTTATTAAGATTCGAGAAATATTTTCGAAGTTGCAGACAAAACTAGAAAGGCGCGCCATGGGGTATAGAGCAGGTGCAGCGTCTTTAAACTCGCTTTTCTCAAAACTATGTTTTTCAAGTCGGTGAACACGATTTCTCAAAAACCGCTGAACCGATTTAGCTCTAATTTTCACACAAGCTTAACAACTACTTTTTGCTGTCCTTGATCATTGGTTTTTTAAATAAAATGAAAATTATAATTTTAATCAACATTTGAAGACGATTTTTTTCTTCATAAAAATGAACTTTTTTTTTCTTTGGCTGCCATTTTGTCAAAACATGATATTTTTTTAATTCCAACGATCAAAGACTATATTTTCTCATACACTAACAGAATCTATTTAACTTTTTGATCTCAGATGATTCTATCAATTGTTATCTTGTTCACCGCGGGGCACTTTTTTTTCGTGGATCTTTGGGAGATAAGCTACAGAGGCCAAAAAAAATAATATTTTTACAAATGAAATATATTTTTTAAAACTTTAAAAGATGTAAAACATTATAGGAAAACTTTCGCTTTAATAAGTTAATATTCCTTTTTAAAAAAAATCCTGAAAAACTGCATTTTTTCGACCGCCTGACTGTATATAACCCCTAAAAAAGTAAAAAATATTTATAATAGTTGTCTTTTAAAAATTATAAATGACTAAAAAACTGTCAAAAGGGAATAGCGGTCTGACAGACCGGGGTTAGCACTGAGCGTGATTTTTCAACACTTAGCACTTTAAAGGTTAAAACGAAATGTATTGTATATGTATGTATCTCACTAAGACCGGCTAAATGTAAACATTAGATCTTACATCTCACTCGCACAATTTTTACGAGAAGCAGAAACACAACACAGCTTATGCGCATGATGAACTTAATTGGAGGTCGACTAGAACGCAATGAGCCTGGCACTTTTCGTGCATATTTCTCTGAGATTTTTAAAGCGCTTTCTACACAGAGTTCGGTCTCCTTACTCTTCCTTCCTGCAGCAAGCAGCCGTCCCCTTACCACATGATGTCATTGTCAGTTAGGTAAGTTTTTCCATCAAATCGGAGGACCGAGCTCGCGTACATTTTTGTTGAGCAACTACGCAAAGGACTTTACCTAACTTTTTACTTCATGATTGCATTCGGAAAAACACGCAAGTGCATTTTTTCATATAATTTGTTTAAATAATTAATTTTTTATTTCATAGTTAAATAGAGCACCATCATTATACCCAGTATGTGAAGTTGAATTGAACAATTTTTTAATTTTTATTAGGGTTCTGAAAGCAAACAGTTTTTCCTTATTTTCTCGTTTCGATATAAATGTCAGTTAACTAAGTTTTTATTTCAAACGGCAGTATAGATAAAAAACATGTAGGCGCAATGCGCCTACAAATAAATAAATAATAATTTATTTAGAAATTTTTTTGTACTTAAGATTGAAATTTTTTTTATTATCATAGTAACAGTTGTAATGGCAACTATTATTATATCAACGGTTGCCACGGCTACGGCTGTTATGTCAACCATTAACATAGCAACGGTTGTTATTGCAACCATTAACATAGTAACGGTCACAATGGCAACGGTTGTTATGTTGTCTTAAGACTTAAGACTTTTAAGACATAAGACTTAGGACTTAGGACTTAAGACCTTCTTATACCAAAGTCTCGCTATAAGACTTAAGACGAAAAAACTACGGACGGACACCGAAGTCTCGCTATAAGGGTTTTGGCCCTTGGCCACGAAACCCTAAAAACCTAACTGGCCGGTTTGGACCATGAAAGGGCGGTCTACCCCAGGGGGCGGGGCAAACCGGACAGTTTGCAAAATTTTTTAAAGTTAACACAGCAACTAAACAATAAAAGATAAATACTTGAAGTTAGTGACCGTTTATTAATTATGTATTATTGAGTAAAAGGCATATCGGTCGTGTTTTTTTTAAAGTAAAAATTCTATTATGACTATGGTCATTCTTAGTTTCTCGTCGTTAATTGTAAGTCTGAATTTCCTCCCTCTGAGGAAATTCGGACAAATTTTTAAATAATGGGTCTTTACCCATAGTGTCCTGAAGATGGGTCGGTACGTCGACATTTTTGTTAATAAAAATATTTTTTAAAATTAAAAAAAGTGAATTTTTACTTTAAAAAAAATCACGACCGATAAGCCTTTTACTCAATAATAAATAAAAGATAAAGTATAGATGTCTCTGGGAAAAAGTTGCGCAATTAAATGAATCAACCGATTTCATTTAGTCACACTCTCTAAATTTGAATCATCTGCGAGTATGCAGCTGATGAAATAGCGTATATACACTGATAAAACAGCGTATATGCACTGATTTTCCAGCGTATATACGCTGTTTCATCAGCTGCATACTCTGGGCTGGTGAATCAGCGACTTTTCGCTGATTCAAATTTAGAGAGCAGGAGTAAAAAAACCGTTAGTGTGGCCGGTTTGCCCCACTCTCCCCTAAATAAATAATTTATCTTTATTTATAGAATAATTTCATTAAAAAATAATTCACTTTATATCAAAGAATTTTTTTATCAAAAAATAACTTTAAAGTTTTCACAAAAATTAATAAATTAATTAATTAAATAATTCTTTTTAATTTCAATTAAATAAATTGATCAATAACTCAAATTAATTGAAGAATAATTTTTTCTGCGACACAAAAAATCGAAAAAAATGTGTTAGAAATAAAAACATTTATTTCTGAAGAATTGAAAGAGAGCAAAAATTTTTCTCACTGCAGGATTTGAGCTGCATGATTGCATGTAAATTTTTGTAATTTTATTTTATTTTATTTTTTTTTCAAAAAAGAATGAGTTATTTTTTTGAGTTGCTCCTGAGGCTCCTCCAGTTGCTCAGGAAAGAAGAACTCAATTCTACCGCCTGATAGGAGTTTTTTGGTTACGTACAGGAAATGATTGACTGGATGTCCTATCTCTCGGTGGTATCAACGCTCAGTTTTGTAATGTTCTTTGCCGTGGGGCCTGGTTCAATTCCCTGGATGATAACAGCCGAACTATTCTCCCAAGGACCAAGGCCTGCAGCCATGTCTATTGCTGTACTCGTCAATTGGATGGCTAATTTTGTGGTCGGAATCGGTTTTCTCAAAATGAAGGTACGAAAAATAATTTTTCTCTATATTAATTCACTATAATCGAATTAATTTATTGCAATCCAATTAATTTATTACATTTGACTTAATTTTTTGCAGTTGAACTATTTTATTACAATTCAATTAATTTATTATTATTAAATTAATTCATTATAATTGAATTAATTTATTACAATTGAATTAATCTATTATAATTGAATTAATTTATTGTAATTGAACTGATTTATTATAATTAAATAATTAATTTATTATATTTGAATTACTTTATTTTAATTGGATCAATTTATTATAACTGCCTAAATTTATTGTAATTAAATTAACAGGGTGTCTACTATTTTCGTTCGACAAAATTCCCGCTCTTTTCCCGGCTTTGTCCTAATTTTTCCAGATTTCTTTCTTATCAAATTTAAATTTATTTGATTTCGAACATAAATAAATCTACAAATGGCTTCCAAAAATTTTATTAGAGTTTTTATGAATAATTAAATTCTTCTGACGAATTTCTTTGAATTTTTTGAAAATAATGTTTTTTTAAATAATTTTAATTAAAAATTTGGAAAATAATTGAATTAAACCAGGGACCGACACGGACACGAAAAACCACGACACAAAGTTCGCCTGATGGTAATTCGTTTCGTGCCAAGGCACGTTTTAAGAACACGCATGAAACACTATGTAAAATCTTGCAAACATTAATTGTGTCGTGTCAAGGCACGAAAAGTACATTTAGGCGTTAATTTTTTGCAACTTTTTCAACGCAGAAAATTTTTATTTATTTTTCTTCACAACTTCCAAAATACTAGAACGATCGGTCGAACCCCCTATAATGGGGATGACATATTCAAAAATCGAAAAGTACTTTTAGGCGTTAATTTTTTGCATCTTTTTCAACGCAAATAGTTTTTATTTATTTTTCTAAACAACTTTCAAAAGACTAGATCTTTCGATCACGTTCTCTTTTACTCCCTGTAATGGGGATGATATACTAAAAAATCGAAAAGTACCAAAAGACGTTATTTTTTGGAACTTTTTTAACGCAAAACATTTTTTATTATTATTCTTAACAACTTACAAAAAACCAGAACTCTTGTTTGACCCCCCTTCTACCCCTTGTAGTGCGGGTAAAACACTAAAAAATTAAAAAGAATTATTACCCGTTATTTTTTTTGAATTTTTTCGACGCAGAAAAAGACACACTCACCTGAGTATTAGGCAATTGTAATTACCTTACGACTGGTATACAAGGACCTTTTTCTTTACTATATATTACATAATTTTTTAAAGTCTGAAGACGTAAAATCCGCAATCCTTCGTTTATTGACGCATGAAATCGATTTTTTTTTAAATTGACAAATGTTAGACAACAAATTTTTTTTTAATAGACAAACAGTAACGTAAAGTTATTGTTTTATTTCAATTTCTTGTTTTATAGTTCAAATTGTTATTTTACAGGTTTGGCAGGTAATTTTAAATTTTCATAAATAATTTTTTCACTGGTTTTACATTGAAAGTACTTTAAAAATAAGCAAATAAGGAGCAATAAGTTTTTTAATATTTATTTTACAAAAATGATTGAACTTTGTAAGATTATATTTGGAAGTTTTTATGAAAATTAAGTTTTTGAAAAAAGTAATTAAAATTTTTTGAAGACATACTTTAATTCCCGAAAATAAATTTAAAAATTGAATAATTGGAAATTTTGTAAAATGTTATATTTTAAAAAATTTTATTTTTTCTTCTTTAAAAAATGATCAATAAACCTACACGCTAAAAAAAGTTCTACTAAAGTAGAGATAACAATCACTATAATAGCTATAAGTTTCACTGATTTGGCTCCATCGATAATCCATTTTCGCTGATCTAGCGAAAATGATATTTCTTGCGTTACCTTTTAAAAACAACATAACCTCAAAATAACACTTGAATGAAAACATTTTTAAATTAATGTTCAAAGCGTATATTCAAATTCTATTAATTATATTTTTTATATCATAACTAATAAAATGTAAAATTAGTAAATTAATACGTATTTAGAGGTAAGAAATGTAAATTTGACATTTGTGATTTTATAGAGACATTTCTATGAGAATGGTAAACTGTCAAATATTTCCAATATGGATGACCAGTGAAATTCATTTTCTCTATATCAGAGAAACAGTTTGACTACTACATTAGAAATCATTCACTGAATTAGTTGAATAGATTCTTTATGTTATTTATTTTTGAAATTAGCTGTTCTCCACAGTAAAATTTTTTTTCCGTGTCATTTTATTTTTGAAAATACATTATTTTATGAATTTACAAAAATTATTCCATTTAAATTATAGAAAGTGAATTTATCATTCGGCAGCTAAATATTAAGAAGAAAGAAGCTATCAATTATCTACCTACCTATCAATTATCCTACCTTATTAAAATAAGGTAGGAAGGGATAGTATATGTCAAGGAATTCGGAGAATCTCGGGGTGCATGTAGCTCAGAGGTCAGAGCAGTCTACCGGCAATAGAAAGGTCGTGGGCTCGTATCCCACCATGCTACCGTTTTTTCTGGATTCTTTGATAATTTTGAAATTATTAATTAATTTCGAAAATATTTTTCAGATTAAGCAGGTTTCTGTATTCGGGCAGCTGTGCTGTCGATACATATGAAATCTAAGAGCTTATAGAGATTTATTTAAGATATTTAATTTATTTAGTAAAAATTTGATTCGGATAATTGATAGCTTCTTTCTTCTTAATATTCCATTTAAATTTTTCAATTCTTGTAGTTGAATTCTGACAGCAATGGATTTATAAAAGATTTGAGTTAAAATTTCAGAAAATAATTGTAGGGGAAGTGCGTCGGTTGTGGGCACTCTCCGGTTGTGGGCACCCCTACGTAAACTTCGACGGCAAGCAGACTTTACTGATCTAAATATTGCAAGTCGTGTTCGTTGACAATACGGACTTTTCGTATTGATAACGAAACAAATATATGCATTTGTGTAATAGCTGTGAGCATAATAAAGAAAATTTGCATTAAATAAATAAAAAAGTAATTTTGTATTGTTTTCGAAGAGCAACATATGGGTGTAGATTCGTTCAGAAAAAAAGGGTTTAATTTTTTTTTTGCAGTGTTGTTATTATATTTTGTGATTTACCTTCGTGTTTAACCAAAATCCTGCATCACAAAATGTGTTGGTCTTTTTAAAAAATGACTGTCATTCCCGGTTGTGGGCACCTTTATGTTAAGGAGGCTCTACCATCTGACAATGATGAGGACTACTGTCTCATCTGTCTAAACTTTCTGCCAAGGAAAGTGACAGCCGCAAACTCCATTAAATGCGATGAATATAGTCGTTCAGTGCATTAGAAATGCGTTATGGTTTGCGTACTAGCTACTTCACATGCAAGCATTATGCTTTTGTTAGCGATGAGCATAGTGTGAAAACGTGTCATCATTTTTGTTCTTTATCCCGGCAAAATCTCTTAAAATAAAGAAACTTTCATTTCTTCTTTATTTGTGTTGTTTTCCTTTAATATTTTTCCATTTTTAGCGGATTTTTCAAGGGTGCCCACAACCGGGCACAAAAATTTTTTTTCTTCATACCTCGGTCGAAAGTACGTATTTCCCGCTGCGATTTCGCAGCAGAAAGTCAAACATTTGTGCTTTGGTTGATTTTCATACCCAACCTCTATTACAGCGAGAGTAAAAGAATTCTCTGTCGGTAAAAACACCACTGTCGGTAAATAAGAAAATTTTGAGTTCAATGACAATTTAACGAGTAATTGTTATCGCAATATAAAATGAGAAAAAAAATTATCAAGAAAACTTTTTATACTTTATAAATTTATTATCCACAAGCTCTGAATATTGAAATGAACGAAATCTTTTGCTGATATAATTATTTTCAAAAATTATTTTAATAAACATTAAAAACAAAAATAAAATAATTAATAATTTTGTAATTTCTTTTTTAATACGTGCCAAAATGTTATTATAAAATTGTAATAATTTGAAGAAATAATGAAAGTGTTTTCATTAGAATGTTTAGAATTTTAGAAACATAGAATTAATTTTGTACCACCAGAAAAATTCTTTTGAAAATATAATATTAATTTATCTTTCACATTTTTTTTCGTGCCTGCCCCCGACCAGAAGCACTCGCTTCGCTCGTGCATCAAATGTCGGGGCAGGCGAATATTGTTTGCAAGAGAAAGACAGAGAAAAAGCCTGAAAAAGCTTCACGAGTGTCCGCTAGAGGCATTGAAGCGAGGAGCAAAAGTAAATAAAGATGGCCGGCTGTCAAATGAAACTCGATTGCAATTTTCTTAAAAAATAAATTACCCAGCGTACTTTCAACCGTATATAAAGAAAAATACTATACATTACACGGGCAGAAATTCGAAAGCCCTAAACTACGCGATAATGCCCTCGGCTTCGCCTCGGGCATCATTTCGCGCAATGTAGGAATTTCGAACTTTCTGCCCTTATAATGTAATATACTATTGTCAAAAAATTTCTATTTCACTAAATTTCTAATAAAACTTTTTTATTTAAAGGAATCAATTTAATTCCTTCACTGACAGTCACCTTAGACCTCTAGCTTTAAATTCGTACACATATATTTGTATAATATGCACATGGACAAATGTTATGAGGCAAAAACAAAAGGGTGCCCACAACCGGAACACTTCCCTTATTTAATTATTTAAAGCGTTATATCAGGAATTTTTTGAGAATCTATTAAATTTCAAAAGATTTTTAAATTAAATTCTTTGAAAATTAATTACGTTTACAATTTTTAGAAATAATTAAATTTTATGAGGTTTTCTATTGAAAATTATTCGAAATTTTATTTTTTGTGAAAAAATATATGACAATAAGTTTTTAAATTTTTGTTAAAAAAAAAGTATTAATGTTTTGAGTAATTTAATTCATTAATTCCAAAAAATTGTTTCTTTTGAAAATGTAATTAAAATTTTCCAAAAACAATTGTATTTCTGAAAATAATTATAAAAAATTGAAAATGGAAAATTTTGTCAAATTTCATTGAAATAAATTTTATACGTAATGAATTTTGTTTGTTTACTTTTAAAAATTATATTGAAATATAACCGTATTTTTGAACAATTTTAATAAAAACCTAAATAATTTGCAATTTCTACTAAAATTGTAGTATTTTGTTGCAATATTTGGAAGAAAATATTTTGAAAAAGTCGTAATTTTTATATTATATCATAATATCTGACGCCTCCTTTTGCTATAAATCTGACGGAAGACGAGTGATTTTGTTGTGAAAAGCGGAGAGAATTTTTGGCGGCGATGGGCGGGGAGAATAACAGGCGACGTTGAGTGTATGTAGTATATATGTAGTGGGTCCAACATCGGATTATTTCGGCAAAGCTCGGATCGACTCGGCTGTAAAGCCTCGCTAGTCGCTGCGTTGGCTCAGCACATCGAACGAAAAAAGGCTGGAAACAAGAAGACTAGAGACAGGAGGTAAAACTTTGGTAGTGGGGGTATGGCAATGCTGAGTCGCTCAGCTGATGTATGGTCAGGCGTTTACTTTCAAAAAAAGTTTTCGCCGCAATAGACCACACGGACTTCTGCGCAGCTACACACGTAAACACAGGAAAATATATTCTATACAAATACAATATGAAATATAAGTGTTTATATTTTCAAACATCTTTTAGTTATTAAAAAAACGTTTTAAAAACAAAAAAATGTGTAAACTGTAGCATGAAGTGTATTAAAAGTTAACAAAAAGTAATAGTCATAGTGCTGTGTTTATCTTTCTTCTTGTTACAACTTTTCACACAGCACGTTTTCGGAATTTTTAACTATTTGAATAACACTTAATTTAATAATCACTCACATTATTTCTATATATCCGTTATGACACACATTGTCAATTGTGTCTCGATTGCACTGATTGCACTTTAAAGTTAACCTCAAATTAAAATCATATCATACACATATGTAAAACATATGGTATACAAGAATTTGAATGTGTGAGTGATGTGCAGAAGCACCGCGCCGGCGACTTTTCGAAACGAAAAACGCCTGGTTAATGAAAGGGTTTTGACTCATCCCCACTACCGAAGTTTCACCTCCTGTCTCTAGCCTTCTTGGCTGGAATCAAGAAGGCTAGAGACAGGAGGTGAAACTTCGGTAGTGGGGATGAGTCAAAAGCCTTTCATTAACCAGGCGTTTTTCGTTTCGAAAAGTCGCCGGCGCGGTGCTTCTGCCCATCACTCACACATTCAAATTCTTGTATACCATATGTTTTACATATGTGTATGATATGATTTTAATTACGTGTGTAGCTGCGCAGAAGTCCGTGTGGTCTATTGCGGCGAAAACTTTTTTTGAAAGTAAACGCCTGACCATACATCAGCTGAGCGACTCAGCATTGCCATACCCCCACTACCAAAGTTTTACCTCCTGTCTCTAGTCTTCTTGGCTGGAATGAATGAAATGCTTTTCTGAGCTATTGCAGCCCTGGGATCGACGGTGGGATAATTGTTTCTGTAATTCTTTAATTTTCTTTTAGAATAATTAAATTGATTTGTTTAAATTATGAAAATGAAAAGATTGAAAGCAGTTTATTTATTTTTAAAAAATTATAATAATAATATATTTTATAACAGTTTTTAAATCTTTTTACAAATAATTTTCAGACGATAATAGATTTTTTAGTTAAATTAATTTAATTAATTAATTATTGGAAGAATATCAATTAAAATTTTTTAAAAACTTTGATTTCTTCAAAATGTTAATAATAATTCGGAATATTATTTTTTGAAGAAATCAATGTTTTTAAAAAAATTTAATTGCTATTTTTCCAATAACTAATTAATTAAATTAGTTATAATTATATAATTATAAATAACAATTTACAATTATATAAGGGGCCGTCCATAAACTACGTCACGCCTTAGAGGGGGGGAAGCAATTCATTTTTTGTGACGTTCTGTAGAAAAAATGCCGCTAAAGCATGTAAAATTTGTGACGTGGGTAGGGGGGAGGGGTGGAAAAATTAGGCAAAATAGTGTGACGCAGTTTATGAATAGCCCCTAATTATAATTATTATTATTAATTATTATTAATTTTTTTTTGTCTTATGTTTATACTTTTGTTTTTTGTTAACTTTAGATAGAAAATAGAAGTCATCAGAATTTTTTTTACTTCTTTTCATTAAAAGACTAAAATTTTGTTAAATATTATGTTTTGTCAAATTGAAATTATTTTTGTTCTTTACTTCTAAAAAATTAGAAAATTATCAAATATTTTTAATCACAATATTTTTAATCTTATATTTGGAACAGGATTTTCTACAGGAATTAAGGGTTCATACCACTTTACACGCTTGAAAATGTAGCTATTTTCTAGAATTTTTTTTTATGATTCCTATGGATTATATTAATCTGCATTTTTTTAGTTCAATAAATGCACTCTTTAACTTTAAAAAAACCTTATTTCATTAAGAAAATATAATTTGTTTATTTAAAATTTAACAATAATTTTAGACCTGCTAAAAATACCGATGCTAGCTGCGGGATTGATTTCTCAGGTTAGAAAAATCTAAAACACAAAATTCAAGTTGATTTATCTTCAGTAGGACTGTGCCTATCGCCCGAACTAGAATTTTTATGCAAAAATAACAAAATAACGTCAATTTTTTTTGGCAGTTTTTCGGTTTTAAAAAATAGTAAAAATTAATATTTTTAAATAATTCTAGTTCCGGCAATACCCACCCATGTGACGAAAATTTTCGTAAAAAAAATTTTAGAATCGGTCCAGTAGTTTCCGAGAAAAACATCCCACAGCATGGAAAAATGTAGTTTTGAGCAAAACGCGTTTAAGGGGTCTTGTAACTTTTTTAGCACTAAAATCGGATGATTTTAAAAAATTTTTTGCTCATAAGTTTTAAAATATAATTGATCGAAAGTTTTTACATATCATTGTGTATGTTGAGAAGTTTTAAAAAAAGGATTTCAGATTGAAAAAATATATATCAGAGGGCGCTTTGTCTACTGGTAAAAATTACTTTCAATTACGGTTGTCACTGTAGCTCATTGCAGATAACAACCAATAATTTTTACCAGTGGCCAAAGCGCCCTCTGTAGAAGGAAGATACTTATGTTTTTTCAAATATGAAATTCTTTTTTAAGACTTCTTAACATACCTACACAATGATATGTAAAAACTTTTAATCAATTATATTTTCAAACTTATGAGCAAACAATTTTTTAAAAACTTCCGATTTTAATGCCTAAAAAATTTACAAGACCCCTTAAAGTTTGTGTTGTATACTTACATAGCCGTGTACGCGCTCAAATAACATTGAAAAAAAATATATTTTGAATGCTGGAATCTTTCTAAAAATTTTACACCACATTTTTGACATATTTTACTTTTGAAATCCGTAATAAAAAAAATTTTGCTTTTTTGAAGATGACAAAGTGGTATGAACCATTAAGACATTCAAAAATTCAAAATTCAAACCTTTTTTAAATTAAACAACTTATAAAAGTAAGGATAAGTAAGGATTGCTAACTTCTTATAGGGGAGAGGGCCCCAAGGTGGTCAGGGCCCTAAGGTGGTCACCCTAAGAAAATTTTTGTATATTAGTCAGTATCTTCGAATGTTTTTTGTTATTGTTATTATTTGAGAAGACAAAGATTTTAGTAAAGTTTTGAGGTAAATAGTTTTCAAATGATCGAGAAATTTTTTTCTCAGGGTGTTAAAATCATCGAAATTAAGCATTTTAAATTAGTAAAAATCGTTTTTTGTTATTGTTATTATTTGAGAAGACAAAGATTTTAGTAAAGTTTTGAGGTAAATAGTTTTCAAATGATCGAGAAATTTTTTTCTCAGGGTGTTAAAATCATCGAAATTAAGCATTTTAAATTAGTAAAAATCGTTATAATTATATTTATATATCTTACAATAATATTCCAAATGAATATAATTAATATTGTGCTTTACAAAATTTTTTCATTTACGTTTAAAAAATTGTGTCTTGGCCCTAAGGTGGACACTTTTTTGGCCTCAAGGTGGTCACTTTTGATTTTTTATGAAAATGTGTTTATACGCTATATTAATCAACATTTATCACTGTGACTGTGAATTTTATCAATTTTTAAGTTTTATGATGAATAATAATGAAATAGAATTGAATTGCGAATTTCGAAAAGGGCTCAACTCGGAATTTTTTCAATTTTCACTTTTTTACATTTTTTGCTTTATTACACATTCATTAATGTTTTCTCAAAAGAAAAACTTCATCCGATGTACTTTTCGTGGAAAAAAAAGCGTTTAAAGATTTGCTAATTTTAAATGAATTTCGAAAAGGGCTCAACTCTGAGAGAACAATTTAATGATATAAACATGAAGTTGTTTCTTTATTTGACTTATAACCAAAGAAAAAATATTAAAAATACAATTCGTAAATAAACTTGAAAAAAAAGAAATATAATGAGTTCGAGCAGCTCAGAAAATGAAGAGATTGTGAATAAAAAAAAAAAGGAATAAGAAATGATGAAAATTATAAACATGTAGTAATAAAAAAAGCAAAAGTGAAAGGGTTAAGCCACGAAAATCATGTAGGCGAATTAATTCCTGAAAGAAAAACTGGACCTAATTGCACGTAAGTGATTGTTCATTTAATTTTAATTTTAATTTAATTAGGCAATGATAAAGTATTTCAATTTTTGATAAATAAACTTATAATAAAAAATATATAAATAAAAAAACTTATATAAATATTAAATTTGTATTCTCAGGTGTCGTCAAGAATGTTTCGACCTATCCGAAGACATCAAGAATAATATTATTAAGCGAATTAATGATTTCAACACTAAAAATGAACAGGATATTTATTTGCAGTCATTAATAAAGGTGAATTGTGTACAGGATACATCAAAACGATTGGAAATTGACTCAAAGGACCCCAATTCTAAAAAATCGAAACTTCAGAACTTTTCATATAAATATTACGTTGAAGTAGAGGGAAATGAAAAATTAATATGTAAGAAAGCATTTTTAAGTTTGCATGGTGTATCTGAAAAGAGAATAAGGAGATTAAAGGACCTAAAAATTAAACATAAAATTCCTCACGACGAGCGTGGAAAATCTGCAGGTTCTAGGAGTAATACTGTGCCAGGAGAAAAGTGTGCTTTGATTCATCGGTTTATAGAATCTATTCCAATAAAGAAAATCCACTATTCAAATAATATTGTGACACATTATTTATCCTCTTCATTAAATACAAAAATATTACATAAGAGATATTGCTTAGATCATCCCAATGAAAAAGTACACTACCAATTTTTCAAAAAATATTTCAATGAAAAATTTGATTTGAAATTTGGAAGACCACAAATAGATGTGTGTTCGAAATGTGAAGAAATTAAAGTTAGGTTGAAAACTCCTCATATGGACGAAAATTCGAAAAATGAAGCTAAAATTGAACTTGAAAATCATAAAAGCGAAGCCTCTAAATTTTACACAAAAGCCACAAAAATTACTAAAGAATGCCAAAAGCAGGGCAGCACTATTATGGGATTGTCGTCTGATTATATGCAAAATCTTCCACTTCCACGTCTACCTGTCCAAGAAGTGTTCTATTCTCGCCAACTATGGGTTTATGAATTTTGTGTGCATAATATGAAAACCGGGAAAGCAACTTTTTACTCTTATCACGAAGGTCAAGCTCTCAAGGGGTCCAACGAAGTGACATCGTTTTTAAATGACTATATACAAGAAAATGTTCCTGAAGAAATAAAAGTGTTACACTTGTTTTGTGATGGTTGTCCTGGGCAAAATAAGAATAATATCGTTATTAAATTTCTATTGTCTTTAGCAGCCAGCCGAAAATTAAAAATTATTCTCTATTTTCCGCAAAGAGGACACTCTTTTAACGATTGCGATAGAGATTTTGCGACTGTGAAACGTAAAATTAAAAGAGAGGACCGTTTATTCACTCAAGAACAGTATATTGATTTAATACTTGGTAGTGCCAAAAATGAGAAATTTAACGTTAAAATAATGACATATTCTGACATCATCGACTTCAAATCGTGGGGCAAAGATAATTTTAAAACTAAACCCTTATCAGAAAAAAGCTACGGAAAAAGCGTTAAGAAGAATGATAAAGTTTCCTTCCAAGTGTCAACTTATTTCGAATTCAATTTTAACCCTGAAAAGCCAGGTATAGTTTTATGCCGTCCCAGCATTGGCAGTGAAATAGGCATTGAAACTTTTTGCTTCTTAAAAAGAAAAAATGTTTGTGCAAAAATTCCTTGCCATCAAGAATTTCCTTGCTATTCCTCAAAGTTGCCAATTAACAGATTGAAAATCATCGATTTGCAAAAGTTAAGCCAATATATTCCACAGGAATATAGAAATTTCTATGAAGAAATTTTTCAGTGGCCGACAAATACAGAAGGTGACATCGAATTTAAAGAAGAGTTGTAACTGAAAAAATGTTGTTAAAACAGTTTATTTTTAAATGTTAGAACTGTTTTTGAGTTAAAAAAAATTAATTATATTTTAAAATTATATAAATAAATAAATAAAATGTTTTTTCCTAGTAAAACGTTTTGTTAATATACTTTTATCATTAAAACGATTAATTTTTTTTCATGAATTTCGAAAAGGGCTCAACTCTGTCAACTATAATATCGATTTTCTCCAACCCACTTTAATTTAAGACAATTATTTTATCATTTTCTCATACAAAATAGCATATAATTACAATGAAAAAAAACTGGACTCTTTTAAGTAAAGCTGTTTGAAATAAAACGTTATTTGTCTCTCCTGTAAAATTTCAAAAAACAGAGTTGAGCCCTTTTCGAAATTCGCAATTCAATTATTTTCAAAATTTTACCTGCGTCTAATACATACACAAAAAGTATCATTTTTGACGAAAGGACAAAGTGCAAAAAAAAAATATGTAATATGTTTCTGTGATCCTGAAAAACAATTAATATTAAATAAACAACTTAATAATACGTTTGTACATTTTTTAAAAACTTTTTTAGTGAATTTTTGTATGGTGACCACCTTGGGGCCACTTTTTTAAAAGTCGAATTTTCAACTTTCTTTAAAAAGTGCCATAACTTTTTTTTTATTAATGAAATGAAAAAAACTTTATGATAGGAAGTTAGGTAATAAGATAAAGTTTCAAACGCCGTATTATTGACTTTTATATATAATTCCATTTGAAATCTGCAGTCGTTCAAAAGATGGGTAACCACCTTAGGGCCCTCTCCCCTTTATATTAACTTATAAAAGTATTGTTGTTTATAAAACATAAAGATATCAATTGCTCTGAGTCGAAGACTCGGAGTGATCGATTTCTTCATGTTTTCTAATAAATTAAAGATGACCGAGAGATAAAATCATTATTTTTCATTATAAGAATATTGTTACTGTAACTTCATCAAAATTATTTTCATCATTTTAATTATATTACACAGAAAAAAATTAATCTCTAAATTAGAGATTAAATCTGAGATTTAGGCATAAACTATCACTGGAATCGGACGTAAGATGTAAGCAGATCACTAAAACTGAAATTTGGTATTATATCTAATCCGAATATTAGTATTGTGAAGAACACGTATTTCTTATGCCTAAAAATGATATTAGGAATCTCAAATTTTAAGACATGGAACATATGTTCTGGCGACTGGCAGTAAACCGCTTCTTGTTAACTGTCATTACATTACTTTCCAATTTTAAATTTTACAACCGCGTTTCTGCATGAATTTAAACAATCTTTTGAATTTAGGTTATTAAGAAGATAAGAATCTTCTTAATAACCCTTTATTATCTTACTAATAAATATTATTAATTAATCTTATTATTTCTTTATTATCTTTATTATCTTTATTATCTTTATTATCTACCTTTATTATTATCTTTATTATCTTACCCGTTGTATATTGGCATGTTTTGTAAAAAGTGTCTGTGTTTAGAGAAAAAATGGTTGAAAAATGTTTATTTACCTATTTCACGTCATATAAATCAGTCAGTGCCGTATTTTGTCGGGCGATAATTGTAACCTTAAAATTTCACAGACCTTTCAACGCCGATAAGTCTAATAAATAAAAATATATGTTCCACGTGATGACGAGAAAAACATTCATAAAATACGGAAAATGAAAACTGTAATTGTATGTAATTCATATAAAAAAAAGTTGTGAAATTAACAAATCTCTAAATCAGAGATGTGAATTTATGGCGTTTTCTGGTATAAAGTTTGACAGAATCAAACACAACTTATCACAGTAATTGTGACTATAATGTTTAATTTAGATACACTTATATTTCATTGGATTTGAAATTAATATTATTTCAAGTTTAGAGATTAATTTTTTTCCGTGTGAATTTTGATATTATTGAAATTAATTTAATTCTACGAAGAATTTAATTCAAATTATTTTGAAAAAAATCAAATTGTTAAAAATTATTTTATTAAAAGCTTTGAAAATTAATTTTAATAAAAATTTTAAGAATAGAAAAACATTCATAAAATACGGAAAATGAAAACTGTAATTGTATGTAATTCATATAAAAAAAAGTTGTGAAATTAACAAATCTCTAAATCAGAGATGTGAATTTATGGCGTTTTCTGGTATAAAGTTTGACAGAATCAAACACAACTTATCACAGTAATTGTGACTATAATGTTTAATTTAGATACACTTATATTTCCTTGGATTTGAAATTAATATTATTTCAAGTTTAGAGATTAATTTTTTTCCGTGTGAATTTTGATATTATTGAAATTAATTTAATTCTACGAAGAATTTAATTCAAATTATTTTGAAAAAAATCAAATTGTTAAAAATTATTTCATTAAAAGCTTTGAAAATTAATTTTAATAAAAATTTTAAGAATAATTACATTTTTCGAGAAATTCCATTACCATTGTACCAAAAATAATTGAAACTAGCAGAGCTACGCGCGCTAAAGCGCGCGCGATATTTCTGCTTTTGTCTTATTATACTTAAGACCTTATTTCATTGTGTGTAAATAAAAATGTTTTTTTGAAGAATTTTTAAAAAACATAAAACATGAAAACCAAAAATTAAATTTAACATACTGAGCAGTTTCACGACATAAATATAATATTTTTTTATTTTTATAATTATTTCCTTAAATTGTCAGTTTTTAGTTTAGTCAAGCGATAGAAAAACTTTATATAAATTCATCACACATTAGAAGAATTATTTTATTGAAGTATTCTTCCTTCTTTGTCAAAAGATTGACACCGAGATTTATTGATAGTCATGATATAAGCCGCGGTATAAGCTTAGGGGCCGTCCATAAACCACGAGGACAATTTTTCACCAATCTTTGACCACCCCCCATCCAATATAAAACAAAAATTTTTACTTTATGCAATTGACCTTAATTTTGTTACTCGGTGGTTTCTAGGGTCGCTGATTACGAACAGATGTAAGTTTTCATGAATTTAAAATGGCGGAATTTTCTTTTTAATTTATGCAATTGACTTTAATTTTGTTACTCGGGAGTTCTCATACCAGTCAGGTAGGTGTAAATGTCCTAGGAGCGCTCACTGACAATTGACTTCTGTTTTAGCACTTGCGCCGACTCACAACCAGCGAGCGTGGATAGAAATTTTTTTAAATTTCTCTTCCTCATATTATATTAGCCACTTTGAATTTTCGAAAACAAACATCGTATTCGTAATCATCGAACTTAAAAACCACCGAATCACAAAATTAAGATCAATTGCATAAAGTAAAAATTTTGTTCCATATTAGATCCGCTATTTTGACTTATTGGAAACTAAAATCGAATTCGTAGTCAGCATTATCAAAATTTAAAAATTAAAAATGGCGGCTTCAAAATAGCGACCGACAAATTTCAAAGTTTACTGATTTTAAATTTTTTCGTTGGCCATTTTGGAACCGCTATTTTAAATTTTTTAATTTTGACTAAAGATTTGGATTTAGAAACCTCAAAATCCCCCGAACCAGCATTTTAAGCGACCCCAAAACTTTAGAATATTCATTGATATTCATATTTCATTTATTACCGAGATTTTCATTTTAGATGCCACTATAGCGGTCATACACACTGGTGGCACAAATTATTTTTGCCTCTATAGACGTCATACACTGGGAAGGGGATAAAGGGTAAAAAAATTATCAAACTTAAAAAAATGAAATTTTTTTGTGTTTTTGAAATTATAACCGCTATATTTAATTTTTGGGATGAACGAAATTCTTTTTTACACAGGAATCGAAAAAAAAATTGATAAGAATTTTCTTTTTTCAGGCGTTAATGAGTTAATCAATAACATAATAAATGAACACTATAATTTGATTAAAATCATTATTTTTTTAAAATTATTATAATATTATATTAACACCATAGTCAGGGAAATGTCAGGAAAAATTTTTTTTCATGGAAATTAAGAAAATTGAGACAATACATAAAAAATTCTTTGTGAATAGTTGAAATTTTGTAAAATTTAATTGAAAAATAATTAATTTATTTTAATTATTTTGTTACAATTTTTGAAAATTGTTTAAATTAAATTTAAAAATTAATGAAAATTGGCTTCTAATATTTTAAAATTCAATATTTTCAGTGTATTCAATTACACAGGCACACAAAAAATTTTTTTTCGTGACCCAGAGGATAGAACCTTATATTCCTACGTTTTAGGGGTCGCTAAAACCGAATATGACCATGAAAAATTTTTGTACTTGCCAGTTTTCTTGCTACCACCCCCTTTACACCCCCACACGAGAGTGAGGGGGTTGGTATTTCAGTTTTCAAAAAAAAGTCGAGTAGGGTGTCTATTCTTATGTATTTTGGGTCGCTGAAACCGAAAAAGACCACTAAAAACAAATTCGTCCATCCCTTTACCCCCCAGAACGCCCTAAATACACACTTAAAGGGAGTTAAAATTTCATTTTTCACGAAAAGTCGAATGCGGTGTCTTTTCCTATGTTTTTGTTTTTGGGGTCCCTGAAACCGAAAAAGACCACCAAACATAAATTAGTCCCTTCCTCCACTCCCTAAGTATCTCTAGAGAAGATGTTGAACTTTTTGGTTTCATGAAAAGTCGTCTATACTTTTCATAAAACCGAAAATTTTAATCCCCTTTAGGGGGTAGTAAGAGAGGAATATGATGTGAAGGAGAGGACTAATTTATGTTTGGTGGTCTTTTACGGTTTCAGGGAATTAAAAAAACATAGAAATATACACCGCATTCGACTTTTCGTGAAAAATGAAATTTTAACTCCCTTTAAGTGTGTATTTAGGGCGTTCTGGGGGGTAAAGGGATGGACGAATTTGTTTTTAGTGGTCTTTTTCGGTTTCAGCGACCCAAAATACATAAGAATAGACACCCTACTCGACTTTTTTTGAAAACTGAAATGCCAACCCCCTCACTCTCGTGTGGGGGTGTAAAGGGGGTGGTAGCGGAAAAACTGGCAAGTACAAAATTTTTTCATGGTCATATTCGGTTTCAGTGACCCCTAAAAAGTAGGAATATAAGGTTCTGTCCTCAGGGTCACGAAAAAAAAATTTTTTTGTGTGCCTGTATTATTTAAGATTGAATTATCTTCCAAAACAATTAAAATTTGTAAAACTCTTAAAAATAATAGAATTAGTAAAAAATATTAATAAAAATGATCAAATTCTTTGAGAATTTTAATTATTCACAGGACCATAATTTGTCAAAGTTCAATAAGTCCAAAAAGTAAATATTCAAAAAATTTTATTTACATTGTTCGAAGATAATTAAATCTTAAATAATCATTATAAAACAATTATACGAATTAGTTTCTAAAAAAAATTTAATACAATTTTTAATAAATAGGATTGAATTTCTTAATAGATTTTTTGTATAATTTAAATAAACTAATTAATTATTTGATGAATTTTAATTAAAGATTTTGAAAATAAATGTTTTCTCCAAAATGTTAAAAATAATTCCTAAATATTATTTTCGTATGTATTTGAATTTTTGGAAATATGTAATTATAAATAAATAAAGTGTTTAATTAAATTATAGTGTTTATTTATTATTTTAAACGTTAATCATTTTCGTAATTTCGTGCTTTGAAATATGTTTAAAATGAGCTTTATTACTTTTTAAAATGCAGGAGTAATATTAAAAAAAATACTTACATACTTTCCAAATGTGCATTGTCCACGTGGATAAGTGTAAAGGGGAGTGGGTTTGCCAAATGTTCACGATTGTCCACAACCAGAGGCAGGGGGGGTCAGAAATTGGTGAAAAATGTCCATTTAGTATATGGAATACCGATAAAATTTATACCCCTCACTCTTACCTCGTTTTCGATCTCCCTCTCTTTCACTCCTTAATCTATCTGTGAGTGAGAAAAGAAAAATAATTAGCCAATAAGGAAATAAGACGCCCTTTTCGTATTTTGGCTTGAAAGTGAAATTTCCCACTTTTCCTTCCCCTCCCAATTTCTGTTCCTCTCTTTCTACCTAACACGGAAAATGGAGAAAACATTATGCTCTTCTGTAAACCAAAGAAATAGGCGTTACTTTCTTACCTATTTGTCTCTCTTTCCTTCCTATACTACACTAAAATGAGAGATAATACCTCCGTCTCTTTCTCTTTATCATGCTTTCTCTCTCATACTGTGACAGACAGAATCAACTTGAAGATTAATATAGTTAATAAGGAAACATTACGCCCTTTGGTATTTTCGCTTAAATGTAAAAGTCACCACTTTTAACTCCCCTACCACTCTTTTACTCACTCTTTCTATCTGTCACAGAGAATAGAGAAAACCATGATGCCCAAACGAAAAAAAGTAGGCGTTACTTTCTTAACTATTCGCCTCTCTCTCGCTCCTACTCTAAACTGAAAGAAGAGACGATACTTCCCTCTCTTACTCTGTATCGTGCTTTCTCTCTCATACTCTGACAGACAGAATAAATTTTGGAATACGAAGATTAATATAGTTAATTCTGCGATGATTTTTATTATTTATGAAAATAACTGAAAACCTACATACCTATAGAATTTTATTATTAATGAAAATAATTGAATTCCTGTTTAAAAAAATGTTATTCTTCATGAAAATAATTGAATTATTGCGAAGAAATTTATAAAAAATTTGTAAATAATAGAATTCCTCTGAAATTTTTATTATTTAATTCATTCATTCAAAATTGCCATTTTCTAAAATTTCAAATAAAATTTTTTTTTAAATAATTGAATTCGTTTTGGGAAATATTTTATTAAAATCGTAGATATTGAAAATCATTAAAATTAGAAAAATTTCTGAAAATAATTGAACTTTAGAGAAGAATTTTGTTATTTATAAAGATAATTGGGATTTTTACGAGAATTTTTTTCAAGATTTGAACATAGTTGAATTTAATAAGAAGAATTTAATTCTTTTTAAAGAATTTTTCCAATTATTTTTAAATTCTACAAAATTTAATTTTTTTAGAGTATTTTCAACAAAAATTTTAATTAAAAAATTTTCAAATTTTATTATTTTTAAAATTGTTAATTTTATTTTAAAAAGGTAGTAAGAAGTTAGCCGCGCGCTTTGTTGCTAGTTAATTACATTAATTTAACTAAAAAATCTATTATCGTCCGAAAATTATTTGTAAAAAGATTTAAAAACTGTTATAAAAAATATTATTATTATAATTTTTTTAAAATAAAGAAACTACTTTTAATCTCTTCATTTTCATAATTTAAACAAATTAATTTAATTATTCTAAAAGAGAATTAAAGAATTACAGAAACAATTATCCCACCGTCGATCCCACACTGAAAAAATGTTGAGTACCGTGCAATCCCAATCGTCGGAAAGTGGAGGAACTATAGTTTGGATGTGCTGCGTTCTCAATTCGGGAAATCTACGTTCCCATGCCGGTGGCGCTGAACACCCAAGATTTGAGACTCAAAACCTTGAGACTGCAATAGCCGCATCTTGGGCGCTCAGCACGCCCGAGTTGGAAATGCAGCTCCTCCAAACTAAAGTCGTATCGCATTCGTAAATTTTCGGTCTACTTGGAACGGCTCGTCACCCAAAATTTTTTCCGTGCAGGGCTGCAATAGCTCAGAAAAGCATTTCATTCATTCCAGCCTTTTTTCGTTCGGTGTGCTGAGCCAACGCAGCGACTAGCGAGGCTTTACAGCCGAGTCGATTCGAGCTTTGCCGAAATAATCGGATGTCGGACCCACTACATACTACACTCAACGTCGCCTGTTCTTCTCCCCGCCCATCGCCGCCAAAAATTCTCTCCGCTTTTCAGTTTTCACACACTGAGAAACCTTTGGGACTGTAGCGGGACAACGTATGTGACAGCAGCTCCACTATGGTTTTGGTGCGCTGCGATACCATTTTGGGCGCGTGACAGTCCAAAATGTTGGTGAGCAGCTCACCGAAGTAGTGGGGATGCCGCCTTTGGTTTGCAGCTGAACAACTTTTGGACTGTCACGCGCCCAAAATTGTACCGCAGCAACCCAAAAGTGTAGTCCTGTAGCGTTCCACCGAAATGGTCAGTAGCAGCCTATCGAAAGTCTGCTGCTGACCCAAAGGTCTCTCAGTGCAACAAAATCACTCGTCTGCAATTGAGTCGTCGGAAAGTAAAACCACGCATAAAATTTCCACAGGCGTTTGAGTTGGCCTCTGATGGTAGAAAAATTGATGGTCATAAAAAAATTTTTGAAATCATTTCCTTATTGGAAATTCGATTCCGGATATTTTTTCTTCTATAAAAAATTTGATAACTCTTACCATTTTCGGGAAAAATGCAAAAAAGTGGATTTTTTGAAAACACATTTTTAATAGAATTTTTGACTTCAACTCGCTCTAAAATATAAAGTTATGAATATTTTCTTTTGATATTTACAAGAAGTATAGTTTAAACTATCCTTAAGACAACAAACTTTGACAAAAGTAAAATATTTTGTTTAAGAAAAGTTAAAAATTTTTTTCATACACAGTGGCAAAATTATTATTTACAATGTTCGAGGGCTTCGTTTATCTGAAAAATTGTTAGTGATCAAAAACTTCCAGTGAAAAAAATGTCATTAAGGTATAATACATACTTGTGCCAAGTAGTTTTACTCTAGAATTAACCGTTTAATAAATATATAAAACTATTTACTGTCAAACGCGCGCGGCTATGCAACCTTGAGACTTAGCATTGACAACTCAAAATATACGCTAGACTCTTGACTCGCGCGCATTTGTCAGAAAATAGTTTTTTAATAATATTTAGTAAACGGATAATCCTAGAGTAAAACTATTTAGCAAAACTATTTATTATACCTTAATGAACATTTTCTTCACTGGAAGTTTTCGATTACTAAAAATTTTTCAGGTAAACGAAGTCCTCAAACATTGTAAATAATAATTTTGAGACTGTTTATGAACAAAATTAATAACTTTTTTTAAACAAAATATTTCACTTCTTGCCAAAGTTTGTTGTCTTAAGGATAATTTAAACTATACTCCCTGTACATATAAAAAGAAAATATTCATAACTTTATGTTTTAGAGCGAATTGAAGTCAAAAATTCAATTAAAAATGTGTTTTCAAAAAATCCAGTTTTTTGCATTTTTCTCGAAAATGGTAAAAGTTATCAATTTTTTTATAGAAGAAAAAATATGCAAAATCAAATTTCCAATAAGGAAGTGATTTCAAAAAAATTTTTTATGACCATTGGTTTTTCAACCATTAGAGGCCAACTCAAACGCCTGTTGAAATTTTATGTGTAGTTTTCCTTTCGTCTGCTCAATTTTAGTAGAACTTGCAAATTATTTCGATTTTTCTAGTGTGAAAACAGATATAGACAAATGTTTAAAAAATTATTCAAGAATAATTTGTCTAGTTTAAGTTTCGAAATATACAATTAAAAAGATTTGAAATAATTGAAAAATAAAAATGATTGATTTTTTTGCTTTATATTTATAAAATATATTAGAAAATTGTTAATTGTTAAAAATTATGATTATTGATCAATATTGTTTACAATCTCATTTTCTTTTTTCAATCTCTTTTCTTTTTACATATTCCCGTTTCTTAGTATTTTTGTAGAAAATTCTCAAATTTTTATAAGAAAATAATTTACTTCGCATTTCTATTTCTTAATTACAATTGCTTTAATAAAATTTAAGGTTTTTTAAAAATAAAGGAAAAAAATGTTTATAAATTCTATACGTGTCAATTGCAAATTTTAATTGAAAATGAAATTTAAAAATTTTTAAATGTTTAGAAAATTAAGGAAAAATTTTAATCAAAAAATGTGCTCTTACATTTATTATTTATATGAATTTCTTTAATCGTAAAATTATTTAAAAACTTTCATAACTTCTTAATTTGTTTTAAATATTTAATTATTATTATTTTTCCACGGGAATTAAGATTTTTAAAAATGTCAAATTCAAACCTTTTTGAAATAAAACAACTTATAAAAGTATTATAATTATTTAATATTAAGAATATTGTTACTGTAATTTCTTAAAAATTATTTTCATCATTTCAATTCAATTATTATTTTCTAGAATTTGTAACTAAAATTCTCCTCTAAATCAGTTATTTGTTTAATAATTTATTAATTATTTTAAAAAATTTACTAACATAATGGAATTTTTTAAAAAAATTATCGAAAATTTCCTAAAAATTTATTCTTATGAAATAGTTTAAAAAAAATCCCAAAAGTTCGGAAAAATTCTCATATTTGGAAAATTTTCCATGTAAGAACCATGTAACTTCAAATTATTCAAAAAAAATTTAAATTAAACTTTTTCAAAAAAATTAATTTTTCAAAATTGTCATTTAAAAGTTTAGAAAACTCAAATCTTCAAATATATTTTAATTTGAAACCTGCTTTTCAAAATTATTCAATTATTTAAATGCAAAAGTAAATAATTTATTGAATAATTGAATGTTTTTTATAATTATTATAAAGAATTATATTAACAAATTATTAAGAATTGAATTTTTTTGACGAACTTTAATCAAATTGTTAAGAATAAAATAAAATTAATACCTAATAAAAGTTTATAATTTATGAAATTAATTGAATTATTGAGAAAAAATTTATAAAAAATTTGTTAATAATTGAATTTCTGTGAGACTTTAATTATTTATGAAAATAATTTGTAAATGATTTAATTAAATTTTAATTAAATTGTACAATTTAATTAAAAAATTAAATTCTTTTGGAAAATTTACCTATTGAAATAGTACACGGAAAAAAAATAGTGTGCTAAAAACACATGAGCGAAACTGTTGTGTATATTGCACGCACGTTGGGTATATTCACGCACACTACCATGCGTGATTTTCTTGGAATCCATCCAAGAAGGCTAGAGACAGGAGGTGAAACTTCGGTAGTGGGGATGAGTCAAAACCCTTTCATTAACCAGGCGTTTTTCGTTTCGAAAAGTCGCCGGCGCGGTGCTTCTGCACATCACTCACACATTCAAATTCTTGTATACCATATGTTTTACATATGTGTATGATATGATTTTAATTTGAGGTTAACTTTAAAGTGCAATCAGTGCAATCGAGACACAATTGACAATGTGTGTCATAACGGATATATAGAAATAATGTGAGTGATTATTAAATTAAGTGTTATTCAAATAGTTAAAAATTCCGAAAACGTGCTGTGTGAAAAGTTGTAACAAGAAGAAAGATAAACACAGCACTATGACTATTACTTTTTGTTAACTTTTAATACACTTCATGCTACAGTTTACACATTTTTTTGTTTTTAAAACGTTTTTTTAATAACTAAAAGATGTTTGAAAATATAAACACTTATATTTCATATTGTATTTGTATAGAATATATTTTCCTGTGTTTACGTGTGTAGCTGCGCAGAAGTCCGTGTGGTCTATTGCGGCGAAAACTTTTTTTGAAAGTAAACGCCTGACCATACATCAGCTGAGCGACTCAGCATTGCCATACCCCCACTACCAAAGTTTTACCTCCTGTCTCTAGTCTTCTTGAATCCATCCTATTTTCGCATGGTGCCTTAGCGAAAGCCACATAAATCAATTATTAATAAAAATAATTGAATTCTCGACTAACTTAAAATTTGTTTCAAATAATTTAAGAGAAATAATTTTTGAAAATAAAATGTTCATAAAGCTTATTCATATTTTTTGAAAAATATAATTTTAAATTTGGAAGCAGTGTTCCCAATTAAGAAAAAGTTCCTAAAGGATTAAAAATTAAAACCTTTTTAACATGATTAAAGCATTGTCTAAAACTATTTTATTATTATTATTGTTCTTCATGTATTCCCCATTTGGGTTTTTACAGATATGACAACTCCTAAATATTCTCCAAATTTCCCAAATACCCCCTATTTGCGGTCCGTAGCCGGCTTTTATTAGAAGTACTCGTATTCACATGGCCCTCTCTGGCCATATAGTTAAGGGAAACTACGGAAAACATTTAACTGAGTACAGCCGATTTATCGACGCCGAGTCTTGGATGTTTAGAAAAATAAATAAAAATTTTCTGCGTTGAAAAAGTTGCAAAAAATTAACGCCTAAAAATACTTTTCGATTTTTGAATATGTCATCCCCATTACAGGGGGTAGAAGGGGGTTCGACCGAAGGTTCCAGTTTTTTGGAAGTTGTTAAGAAAAATAAATAAAAATTTTCTGCGTTGAAAAAGTTGCAAAAAATTAACGCCTAAATGTACTTTCCGATTTTTTAGTATGTCATCCCCATTACAGGGGGTAGAAGGGGAAGACTGAACGTTCTAGTATTTTGGAAGTTGTAAAGAAAAATAAATAAAAATTTTCTGCGTTGAAAAAGTTGAAAAAAATTAACGCTTAAAAGTACTTTTCGATTTTTTAATACGTCATCATCACTATTATAGGGGGTAGAAGGGGGTTCGACCGAAGGTTCCAATTTTTTGGAAGTTGTTTAGAATAATAAATAAAAATTTTCTGCGTTGAAAAAGTTGCAAAAAATTAACGCCTAAATGTACTTTTCGATTTTCTAGTATATCACCCCTATGGGGTGTCGGTTTTTACCCCTGTTGTTTAAAAATTTTTGTTTTTTTAATGAATTTTGTTTTCTGGCATTGCTTTAAGAAGTTTCCAATAGAAAATTTGAAAATATGAATAAAAAAAATTTTGGTTCATTTGAACGTTCCAAACTTTTGTATCATGAGTAATTCAATTTTATTAAAATGTATTGATTATACTAATAGAATTTAATAAATAGATTTTATTTTAATTTAATAGAATGTCAAAGAATGTTACTATTATGACGATTGTTTTAAATAATAAATTCACTTTTATACAAGTTAAATAAATTATATTCCCTTATCAGTCATAAATCGAATTAGAGAACCAAACGTGATAGTCAGACGCCAGTCAATTTTTTTTTTTATAAAATTGACAAAAGTTAATATTCAAAATTTAAACAACAACAATACAATATTATCAACAATTTATCCCAAAGGAGATTCCGTCAGGAAATATAGAATTAAAAGGGAAATAATTAATTCTCTGAAACACGACTCTTATATCAATACAACACTTACTTTTCCTCATCCAATGAGAAGATCATTTAATCCGTCATAAGAGATGAATCCTTAAATGAATAGTCACCAATTTAGTACTTTCATAACTTTTTATTAATACTCTTATCAAATTCGTATCTTCTTTACACTTATTTCCATAATCACAGAATGATCACAAATCTCTCCTATATTCTAACTTCTACCGTCACTCTCTTACTCTTCTTGTACTCGTCTCATTATCGTCTGCTACAACAGACGCTCTTTTTCGCGCAATTCCCGTAGTCAAAAAAAAGGGAGTTTTCATTGCTCCTTTACGCCCTAAATCACCAAATTAGCGCGCGAATTTAAATGGTCAATTATCAAGGGACAATATAAAATAAAAATACAAGTACATTTGATGACTCTAAATTTGACAAAAATTGCTCCGTCACAATATCCCCCTGATAAGACTGGAACTACCCTTCGTAGTTTCAAACAAAAAAAAAACTAAAATTATAATAACAGAATAATTTCACTCAAAAAAAATATCATTCTTCACAAAATGCAAACAGCAATATATCAAAATTATTAAATCGTAGATAGACATAAAATAATTTTCTTCTTAACAGAACTTATAACTTTCTCTCTTCACACTAACAAAAAAAAATATTATTTTTCTCAGATAGAAACAAAAATATATCAAAATTATAAAATCGTAGATTAATAAAAAAAAATATAATATCCTTTTCAACAAAACTTAGTTTCCTTGTGAACTAAACACACAAAAAAAATATAAAAAGGGTCTTTATAACACTTTAATTATTGTCCATACTCTTCTTACGCTCGAGGATCAACTGCTGTACTGCCATGTTGATCGTCTCTGCTGGGAGTCCTTCCATTACCATGGTAATCTCTCGGATGGCTGCAATCAGGTCCAAAGGTCGTTCTATCGTAGGTTCCACTTCATTATAGGAAGGTGGTGGATCATTTTTTTGTTCGTCAGACAATACAGACTCGTCCATTTCATTCTTGATGACTTCTGACCTTATTTCCCACTCCTTCAGCACCTTTTTAGAAATTTTATGAATTTGTGATGATTCAATCAAGGAGCTATTTGATGATGGTGGAGATGGACTTCTTGGGATGTTCCAAGCTCGTTCACTATTCCCACGTCCATCTAGGTTTGATCCTAGATTAACTTCTTTGGTCCACATAGGGGGTAACAGTAAATTTCCATCTCTTCTTTGATTCATCCTCTTATTCCCATAGTCCTCTTCAAGAACAGCACAAGCTTCGTCAGATCTGTAGTTCCTTTTTCCTCTCATCAAATACTTCCTATATCCCGGAGCACAACGTGGACAATTAGCTACTGTCACATATTTCCGCCCACAATTATCACAATGAGCCTCAGTTACTTTCTTGGTACATTGTGATTTCTTGTGGCCTTTTCTCCAACAATTCTGGCAACATCTTGGTGGCGGGTCTATTGTCGGGTCTGTCGGGATGGAGACCAAGTCGTTGAACATCACACCGGTAGTTTTTCGTGGCAGTGCTTCTCTGATCACAATTTGATCAGTTTCAATATTCTTCGGATTTACGTTAATTGGTGGGCCAGGAGGAGTTGAACAGCGAGACATCGTAACATCATCTTCATCATTGGGATGGACCACATCTTCCTTCTTCAGTACATGTTTTCTTCTCTCTATCTCCTCCATTTGTAGCTCCTTCAATTCTTCTATTTTTACTGACGTTTTTGGCTCAATATTTTTCATGAACCTGTCCAATTCCTCCACTGCTAACCTGCTACCGTATTCTCCCCAGCTTTCGTTCTTCTTACGTCGAGGGTTCTCTTCCGCAATTTTCCCTTTAGGTAACAACATTGGATCGATTGAGGCACTTCCATTCACATTGATTATACTTCCTTGTCCCTGGTCATTATTAGAACGACGAGATATTGCACCAAGGGATTTTTCTTTCCCTTGGTCATGGATTGGGAAATCAAGTATAGATGGCGGCTTTGAATAGTCCTTAGGTAGCTGAAATTCTTCAGTGGCTCGATGTTTTGAAGTTGACCTTCTGCTCATTAACCCGCGTCGTGGCATTTTTGGATTAAATTTATAAGGTTGTCTTCTTAATGTCCTCTGTCGCTGCTTTCCCTTGTCAAAATGATTACCGTTCTTTTCCAGGGTGTCACTGCTCTCTCATCCCAGTCAAAATTACATCAGATCTAAAAATAATAAAATTAGTTAGAAAAATTGCAATAAATTTAACCAATAAATTTAATTCTGTGACATGAATTTTGGGATTTCTACGACTATCTTTTGTAAGTAATACAAAAACTGAAGGAGATAATTGTTTAATAATTTCAAAGTCCCAGTTCTGCATTTCCACGTTGTGCTCCGGGATATAGGAAGTATTTGATAAGAGGAAAAAGGAACTACAGATCTGACGAAGCTTGTGCTGTTCTTGAAGAGGACTATGGGAATAAGAGGATGAATCAAAGAAGAGATGGAAATTTACTGTTACCCCCTATGTGGACCAAAGAAGTTAATCTAGGATCAAACCTAGATGGACGTGGGAATAGTGAACGAGCTTGGAACATCCCAAGAAGTCCATCTCCACCATCATCAAATAGCTCCTTGATTGAATCATCACAAATTCATAAAATTTCTAAAAAGGTGCTGAAGGAGTGGGAAATAAGGTCAGAAGTCATCAAGAATGAAATGGACGAGTCTGTATTGTCTGACGAACAAAAAAATGATCCACCACCTTCCTATAATGAAGTGGAACCTACGATAGAACGACCTTTGGACCTGATTGCAGCCATCCGAGAGATTACCATGGTAATGGAAGGACTCCCAGCAGAGACGATCAACATGGCAGTACAGCAGTTGATCCTCGAGCGTAAGAAGAGTATGGACAATAATTAAAGTGTTATAAAGACCCTTTTTATATTTTTTTTGTGTGTTTAGTTCACAAGGAAACTAAGTTTTGTTGAAAAGGATATTATATTTTTTTTTATTAATCTACGATTTTATAATTTTGATATATTTTTGTTTCTATCTGAGAAAAATAATATTTTTTTTTGTTAGTGTGAAGAGAGAAAGTTATAAGTTCTGTTAAGAAGAAAATTATTTTATGTCTATCTACGATTTAATAATTTTGATATATTGCTGTTTGCATTTTGTGAAGAATGATATTTTTTTTTGAGTGAAATTATTCTGTTATTATAATTTTAGTTTTTTTTTTGTTTGAAACTACGAAGGGTAGTTCCAGTCTTATCAGGGGGATATTGTGACGGAGCAATTTTTGTCAAATTTAGAGTCATCAAATGTACTTGTATTTTTATTTTATATTGTCCCTTGATAATTGACCATTTAAATTCGCGCGCTAATTTGGTGATTTAGGGCGTAAAGGAGCAATGAAAACTCCCTTTTTTTGACTACGGGAATTGCGCGAAAAAGAGCGTCTGTTGTAGCAGACGATAATGAGACGAGTACAAGAAGAGTAAGAGAGTGACGGTAGAAGTTAGAATATAGGAGAGATTTGTGATCATTCTGTGATTATGGAAATAAGTGTAAAGAAGATACGAATTTGATAAGAGTATTAATAAAAAGTTATGAAAGTACTAAATTGGTGACTATTCATTTAAGGATTCATCTCTTATGACGGATTAAATGATCTTCTCATTGGATGAGGAAAAGTAAGTGTTGTAGGGTAAACGACCCAAATACTGTGATTTATAACCCAAGAACGACTTAAATGATAAAAAAACATAAGTGTAAATGAAATAATTGTTTAATTCTTTTTTCTAAAGCTTTACTGATATCTATTGAAATAGAAGCAATACTTTAAATATTTAAATAAACAAATATATATTTAAAAATAATATCTTTTTAAAAAATGATCCATGCTGGTATTACTATTATTTTGCTTGAAATAATGTGAAGCAATGGGCCCAATTACTACAATGACCCAATTACTAGGAGTGCTTTACTGTGATTTTATTTGTGTGAAATAAAAAGTTATGTAATTAAATAGAACACAATATTTATTATAAATTAAAGAGGGTATTAAGAAATTTGAGATACGTTAATAAAAATCTGTTATTTAACAAATTTTATTAATTGGACGCTTTCGAGTAACTGAGGTTTTCCAATAGGGAATCCAATGTTGCAAAAGTGGAAAATCCATTTAACAATTTCATTCTCTTCTTCCAGACTTAATACTGTTTTAGGGCCGGGTTTTTTATCACTATATTTATTACTTAATTTTGCTCTAAGAGTTGAATCCGGTATGTCATATTTCCTCGAAACCATTGCCACCGATTTTCCCGTCATAACCTCTTCTAACGCTAACTTGAGATTGCTTTCCGAATACTGCATTCGCACATTCTTTGGTTTTTTTTTCACTATATTCTTATTCACAATTTTTTTTCTTTGTTTCCTCATTGCACAAAATAATGTCTAATCTAAACTAATCTTAAAATTAAAGCCTAAAAAATGACTAGATAGGAGGTAAGACGAGACTGTCAATTAAGTTTGCATGGTTATGTTTCGTGCAAATCGAAAATCGCAATAATTGGGTAAACAAGGAAATTCATGTGCCAAATACTAATATGTCGAAAAAATATAAAAAATAATCATTTTCTTTGTTTTCTCACGACTATTTAGAAAAATTATATATTTTTTAAATGACAAATACTGTTTAAATATTTTTTTTATATTCACAGCAAAATAATATAATAGGTTTTCGAAAACGTGTTCATAGCCAGTCTATCAATTTTGTCAGTAAAACTAACAGTTTTTGTAACATGCAAGATTCAAATTAACATAAAAATGATAAAACATTTTTTTATATTGTTAATTTTTTAAAAATTATATAAGTTATATAAAAAATAGATTTTAAAAATTTATTTAAAAAATTTTACTATTATAAAATATTGTAAATCATTCCTTTTATTCGAAATCATAGTAATTGGGGCATTCACAGTAATACCCACATTTACCCTATTGATATAAGAGTCGTGTTTCAGAGAATTAATTATTTCCCTTTTAATTCTATATTTCCTGACGGAATCTCCTTTGGGATAAATTGTTGATAATATTGTATTGTTGTTGTTTAAATTTTGAATATTAACTTTTGTCAATTTTATAAAAAAAAAAATTGACTGGCGTCTGACTATCACGTTTGGTTCTCTAATTCGATTTATGACTGATAAGGGAATATAATTTATTTAACTTGTATAAAAGTGAATTTATTATTTAAAACAATCGTCATAAAATTTTTTTTTTTTAATTTTATTGATAATTGTTTAATAATTTTAAATGGACCTTCAAATTTCGGAGCTAATTTAGTTGCGAATTTTTGTGTTCCACTTGACAATTTATGAGATTTTCTAAGTACTAAATCACCGACTTTAAAGTTGTTTTCGTGTCGATTTTTGTTATAGTATTCAGTCTGTCTATTTTTCTCCTTGTCAATGAATTTAATTACCAAGTCTCGTAATGCGTCTAGTCGTTTAACCCTATCAATCCATTCGTCAGGTGAAATTTTTCGTACTTTGTCTCTTTTTTCGATCTCTCGTCGTAAACTTTTTACTGGTCGTGCATGTCTACCAAAGTTTAAGAATGCCGGAGAAGTAGCTTGAGTTGCGGTATTCATTGCATGTCGGAACTCATGGACATGCAAATCCCAGTCGCGGTGGTCATTCCCTACGAATGTCGATATCATTGTCTTTAAAGTCCTATTACTTCTTTCTACCGGATTAGCTTGAGGATGGTAGGGTGGTGTTGTAATATGTTTCACCCCGTATTCCTCAAGTGTCTCTTTAAGTGTCTTGTTGTCGAATTCTTTCCCATTGTCTGTCAAGAGAAAATCTGGAGTTTCCCATCTAAAAAGGATTAACTCTTCGATAGCTTTGGTCACAGATTTTCCGTCTGCAGATCTTAGAGGCTTTAATTCGATCCATCTTGAAAATAGATCTTGAAAGACAACAAGATATCTACATTTGCTCTTGCTTGGTGGGAATTCCATTGTATCTGCTGCAACTACTGCCCATGGTCTTTCTACTATCCTCTGTCCCATCATTCCTACAGGTCCGGCTTGAGATACTTTATGTAGTTGACATTGTACACAATGAGTCACGAATTTGTGTACGTCCTTCCAGATTCCTGGCCAATAGTATTCTCTCGCAACCCTGTCATATGTCTTCTCTACTCCTAAGTGTCCCATAGATGGAATAGAATGAGTATCGTCTAACACCCTTAGTCTATGTTTATCTGGAACGACCAGTTTCCATCCATCTTCGTCACCCATTATAGGGAGGAGCAAAGGGTCACTACGATGACGGTACAAAAGGTCATTTTCAATTTTCCAGCCAGGAAATCTGTTTGGAAATTTTCTGATCATTTCCCGTCGTCTGATGTACCATAGATCCTCAATCGTCTCAAAAGCGTCAATCATTTCGTCATCTTCGGTCATTCTTGATAATGCATCTGGAACTTGGTTTAATGCACCCTTTCTGTGAATAATTTCAAAGTCCAACTCTTTTTCTGTCACAGAATAGTTTCTTTCAGCCCCAGTTAACACTCGGCTGATGTACATCACTGGATGTTCTCCATCGTCAAACTCCTGAGTCAGAACGGCGCCAAGGGCATAACTGCTTGCATCACATTGTATTGTGAAAGGCAAATTGAAGTCAGGGCGGGCGAGTACTGGTGCTGTCGTCAATTTAATTTTCAAAATATCGAAAGCTTCCTGTTGTTCGTCACCCCATTCCCATGATCGTCCTTTCTGAAGCATCTTAAAGAGTGGTAGTCTGATCTCACTGTCATTTTTGATGAATCTTGAATACCATCCAACCATTCCTAGAAATCTCCTAAGTTGTTTGATATTCGTGGGTGGTGGATAGCTTCGTACTGCTTCTGTCTTCTCTGGATCTGGCCGTAATCCTTCCTCGTCTAATAAATATCCCAAATATCGGACTTGTGAACATCCAAATTCACATTTGTCAGGATTAACAGCCAAATTTGCTTTCCTCAGTTCCTCTAAAACAAATTCTAACCTTTTTATATGTTCATCAAAGTTGTCCGTCACGATGATGATATCGTCAAGATATCCGAACACATAAGGTTCCACTTCTGGTCCAAAAAGAGAGTCAATTAGTCTCTGAAAAGTACTCGAAGCATTTACTAGTCCAAAAGGCATTCGGCAGTATTGCCAAAGTCCTGATCCGGGGATAGCAAAAGCTGTATACTTTTTGCTTTCTTGGGATAATGGAATTTGGTGATAGGCTAGCGTCAAGTCAATTTTTGAGATATATCTGGCTTTTCTCAATTTGTCCAAAATAGAGTCAATGGTCGGCAATGGGTACATGTCCTTTATTGTGACCTTATTAACGTCTCTGAAGTCCAAACATTGTCGAAAATTACCATTCCCTCTAGGCGTCAAAACTGGAGCTGTCCTCCAATTGCTGCATGATGGCTCGATTACTTTTTTCTTATACAGTTCTGCTGTATTTTTCTGTGACCAAGTAATCATTATTGGCGACATACGTCTTTGTCTGTGTTGTACAGGGGTTTCGTCAGTTACCCTGATGTGATGTTCAGTCAAGTTGGTCATTGGTAGTTCTTCCGATGGTGGTAGTACTAATCTTCTCACCAGGTCTTGAATGATATCCTTTTGTTGGTCCGTCAACGCAGAGATACCAGCACATTCAGCATAAATTTCTTCTTCACCCTCAATAACATCTTTGACACAGAATACATGCCAGTCACCATCAAATACTCTCCAGAGACCAGGTCCGAGTTGAACTTCCATATTCCAAGCTTTACAAAAGTCGATGCCCAGAATGATGTCTTGTGTAACTGAACTGAGAACTTTAACGTCAAACTGTTTTGAATGTCCGTCAACTGTTATATTCAGTTTTAACAACCCTGCTGTCTCTGTCTTGCCACCAATTGCACTCCTTATTGAGGTATTGCATGGCTGTAGTCGGTTCCTATATGGCTCTGCTACTCTGTCGCTGATCACAGATATCATCGCTCCAGGGTCAAATAGTGCCTCATAAGAATTGTTGCCGATGTGCATTCGAAAAAAATATCGATTTTCCAGTCGGCTTCCGTCTACATCATGGTCAATATCAAGGTATGGGTCAGTTGTGCCCTTCACAACCTCTCCCCTCCCTTGGAACATTTATACTGATCCTTTATCAGTATCATTCATCCCCTCAATTAAACTCCGCTTATAGAGTGGATTACTATCCCCACTCTTGGCCTCCTTATCCTTAAATGAAAAATTAAATGAGTCTTTCTCATTCTTACTCTCTCCTTCATCCCATGTCAATAGTTTGAATGAGTTTTTCTCATTTAATTCTTCAGTTCCTATTTTATCTTCTTTCCAAATGAGTGGTACCTCTCCACTCTTGTCGTCTACTATCCCGTCACCCATGTCCCAACTGCATGTTGCACCTTCATTAATAGGGAATGAATTTAAACCTTTAATTTTGTCTAATTTATCCCTATTTTTCCCAATTACTGTAACTTTTTCTTTGTCAAAAGAAACAGTAATTATTGGGTCTGAGGGGGGTTGGTGGGGGGTACAGGCAGTGACTGCGCCCCCCATGGGCCGTTTCCCAAAGCGTTTCTCACATTAATACAATTTGGGCAAGTCAAGAAATTTACCCCCGGAGTTTTGCAAACTAGACAAATTTCTGCCTGCTTTACTCTGCTAGGGCAATGTGTTGCAATATGCCCAGGTTGTTGGCACACATAACATATTTTTAAAGGACATTCTGACACCCTATGTCCCACTGATTGGCAAGCGAAACATGCACCATAAAAAGGGGTTGGTGCACTTGCATTATTTGCTGGACCATTTTGACCTGCAGCAGGATTAACAGTGTTGTTATTTTGCTGCTTCTTCTTCCATTTCCCTGTCATCATAGCCGCGTACAACATGGCTGGATTTGGAGTTGGTGGTGGGGGTTGTCTGGTTGAGAGCGTCAACTTTTTCGTCAGTTTTCTCAACTTTCTTCTCCCCTTTTGTCTTCTTGTCCTTTTTCTTCTTTTCACCCTTCTTTTTATTCTTCTTCTCACTCTCACTTGTCTCGGCAACTCCCTCGTCTTCTATAGCAGCCACTTTCTTTTCGTTTTTGTTGGTCCCATGCGTCTTATCGTCCTTCTTGGTACCATGGAATGCAGCGGCTGGAAAACGCATTTTGTCTTTCGATGGTGGGGGAACATATCTGTCGTCCAAGTCTTTAACTTTTTCAAATTGTCGTAAATTTTTCTCTAGTTTAGTCAGTGATTCTAAACTCGATGAGTCAACTTGTCTACGATAGGTGGGCGTAAGGCCTTTATAAGCAATTTTAACTTGTTGCTTGACTGATAATGGTCTTTTTAAGTGTCCCATTATTAGTCTTAAACTTGTCAAATATGAAGAAATCTTTTCTCCTTTTGCCTGTGTCCTAGCCCTAAGTTCGTCAATTACCTCATCGTCGTCAACTGTTGTTAAAATTTCACGTCGAAAAGCTCTCTTGAACATCTTCCATGTGTCTATTTCTCGTCTGATAGTACTATACCAACGACTTGCTTGACCTTTTAAAATACTGGGAATTGAATGTACTAAGTCGTCGTCGTCAATTACCATACAATCTTTGCAATCTTCTAGTCTGTTAAGGAAATCTTCAGGGTCAGCATTGTCATCTCCCGAAAATTTAACATCCCAATTAATCAATGTTTTAATTGTTTTTGACCTATTAATTGCTATGCTTTTGTCTGATTTTAATGAAGATTCACTAGAAATATCTGAATCAGAGTCGCTTGATGAATCAGTAAATAATGTCCTTCGTACATTTTTTTCTTTATATTTTTTATTAGTTCGTCGTTTGTACTTGTCTTTGTTTTGAGAAATCTTTTTCTCCCTAGTCGAAAGTTTGTCGGATTTGTCAGAGTCATTTTCACTATCACTGTCGTTGTTTGATATTCCCCCCCTTGGACAGAAATTTTTTTTTTGTCTGTACTGGTTGAGGAATATTTCTGTCGCATTTGCTTTCTCTTGTTTTATTTTGAATGGGTTGAGAAACAATTGTCTTGTCATTTTGTTAAAAATTCTGATTTTGATAATAATGTTGGACTTTTTCTCTTTTTAAATGAGGGTTCATATCATTTGGTGGCCATTCAAAATTATTTTCTAATCCCATGTAGTCATTATTTTCATCGATAGGTATAAGAGTATTAGTCATTTGTTTATTTAATTTAATAAACTGTCTAATTTCGGGACTAATACTGAGTCTTGAAACCGATTGTTGTAAACTAATGACATTTGGTGCCATTGTAGCCGAAATAATTGGCTGGGGTGTAGTCATGACCGTTGTAGTGATTGGTGAAGAAAGTGTATGGGAAGTCGTTGTCAAAATCAAGGTAGTAGGGATACTAGCTGTAGTCATTACTGGTGTATGACTCATGCTTGAGGGACTTTGTCTTTTGTACATTAAACTATTCTCCCCCCTCCCTGCTAACGTTTCTCGATTTTTGTCAATTTCGCCTAAATTACCTAAATCTCTGATTTTAGGGCTGTCAATTTCCTCCCCACTATCACTTGTCACTCCTGTACCCCTTGTCTGGCAAACGTTGGGAATTTCTTCCTTTTTGGGTGGTGTATATGCTTCAAGAAGAAAAATTTTACTTGAATTCCCACAGTCATATTCTTGGCAAACAGGAATGTCTAATTCATCCGTAAAAATTGTTCTTAATTCAATTCGAAACAATCTTTCTCTGAGAACTTCTAATGTTCCTGCAATCGATAATTGTTTTGCAAGTAACATCGTTACTATTTGTCCTACCGGCATAGCAATAATAGATGTCCAGATATCTCTAATCTCGGGACTATCTAAAAGTATTGCCATTCTTTCTTTATAATCTATCATCTTCTCTATTGCGTGAGCCATTTCAATTGTTAAAAAAAAATTTTATTACACTAGTCAGTATTAACTTAGGGTAATTTTGAATTTTCACGCTTAATCAAGAGTCAAAATAAATTAATTTCAATTTAATTCTGAAAAATTTTCAATCATTAAAAATAAAAATTTATTTTTAGGGCCTCACATACACTATATACGGTCCTGATACTATTCAATAATTTATTTAATTAATTTTATTCTTATTCAAACTTAAAAAGGATAAAAATTTTGAATATTTGTTAATTAATAACAAAAAGGGGGCACGTCTCCCATTTAATACGGCCCTGGTCCTTTTAAAATTTTCACTATTTCACGGCAGAAATTTTCATCTCTTTTCCCAAGTCAAATTTCTCTTGTCAATTTCCGCATGAGTGATATTTTTGAGCCTACGTGACTAATTTCTGTCATGCGCAATAGATTCCCTAGTCGAAATTTTCCACTGACCGCCAATTTCTATGAACGAAACTGAATTTGAAAAATGATGCAAAAAAAAATTATCACTACGCGCATGCGCTATATGTCACGTGACTATTATAATTTTATTCAACACCAAGCACGTGTTGGCTAATTATTTAAATAATAATGACAAAAATTATTTATCACTCGCGAAAAATCAAGAAAAATTCACTGATTCTAACAAAATTAAAATTATTGAAATCGTCCAGGTATGACACGAAATATTCAACTTAAAAAAAAAGTCTAAATTGAGGTTATGGCGCACAGTGGGCAAAAATGCTCTTTTTTGTGTCAAAATCAAAGAACTTTTGATAGAAGTGATCAATTTTAATAAATCCAACGGGAAACAAAAGAATAAATTCCTACAGAATACAGGAAAAATATGGAAAAAGTGAAAAAAAAATTCCTAACCTATTAAAAATCCCGATAAAGTTAAGTTTTTCTATGAAAAATATCATTTTTCGCCTGCACAGCTAAGAAAAACATCGGCAATAACTAAATAATTAATTAAACTTGAAGACTTTGTCTTACTGATTAAAACCTGATGTTAACATTGCACATTCAAAATGGCGAATTCAATATGGCTGACAAAATGTAACAAATTTTTGGATTCTCTTGAAACTTGTTTACTTAAGGTTTTTGAGGTCGCTGATCACGAATCTGATGTCAGTTTTCAAAAATTCAAAATGGCGGATCCAATATGGCGGACAAAATATTAAAAATTTGTTCGGATTTTCTTGGAACTTGCTATCTATAGGTTTTTTGGGTCGCCGATTACGAATCTGACATCAGTTTTCAAAAATTCAAAATGGCGGATCCAATATGGCGGACAAAATATAAAAAAAATGTTCGGCTTTTCTTGAAACTTGCTATCCATAGGTTTTTTGGGTCGCCGATTACGAATCTGATATTAGTTTTCAAAAATTTAAAATTGCAAATCCAGTTTAGCAAAAATGAAATTTAGAATTCAATTGAATTTTTTTAAACTATACAATGTTTGGTTAGTTGCTATGAAAAGATGATTGTCATCTGTTTTGCTGTTTATTAATATACCTTCATTCAGTACAAATGAGATTCCAGTGTTTTGACATAGGTTATTGATTTTACTTTAAAGATGAAAAAATTATTTTAATTGTTAAGGACTGTTTCTTGTATTAAATGTTTTGTAGTTATTGGTTGTTATTCACCTAATGGTTTATATTTTTTATTTCAAAAGTGACTTTAAGACAATTGCACAAAAAATTCGATGTAAGTAATTGTTTATATTACTTTGAATAGCTTTGTTTTTGAGTTTAATTACAATACCTGGGCCGGGATTCTGACTTTTAATGATACATATTTTAGAATGGATGTTGATGGTTCTAATACTTTTAAAAAGAGAGGTGGTCCTTTAAAAAGAAGTAGAAGTTCTGTAAATATTGGTCGAAAACCTGTTACCGAAGAAGACTGTTCCAATACTTTTAAAAAGAGAGGTCGTCCTGTAAAAAGAAGTAGAAGTTCTGTAAACACTGGTCGAAAACGTATTACTGTAGAGGACTGTTCTAAGAGCACAATGTACAGACGTGCAAATGAAATGGTTGATTCAGTGAATAATAATACAGAAATCTTAGAACTTGCTTTGAAATTGGCAAAGAAAAGATCTACTTTAGAAATAAAAAGTTCAGATACTGATGAAGAAAGTACGTGTGAAAACAATCAACTTCCTCATTCAAATGAATCAGCAGTCGCTTTTTATTTAGAGAATGATTATAGTAAAAGAACATATAATGCACTATTCAAAGATTCTCGAAAACGAAACAGTCAAATTTATCCTTCGTATTCAAAATTACAAGAAGTTTTCACTGAATGTAAACCTGAAGGATATAATTTGTCTGAATCTGAATGCTTTATTTCTTTACAAAATCTCTTAAACAAGACTGCAGAGCGTCTTTGTGAAGCTGTGGTTACAGACTGGGAAATACTTTCAATGCTGAACTTAGAGCTCACTGTTACAATAGGATTCGACAGTTCAAGTGGGCATAGTAACCCTCAGCAAGACTATCAAGATGTTAGCAACGAAAATTTAAATTCTCAACATTCATTATTCATCAGTCACATGATCGTAGTCCAACTAAATGATTTAGAAGACAATTCCAATACTTGATTCAATCCTACACCTCAGAGTATTCGTTTTTGTCGACCTTTGAGGATTGCAGTTGAAAAAGAAGATGAGACAACAACCTTAAAAGAACATCAACGATTAAATCAGGAAATAAACACTCTCAAAAGTCACAAATTTAAAATGGAAAATGGTAAAGAAGTGAAAGTACAATTTAACGTCTTCGAAACTTTACTGGATGGGAAATGTCTCAACACTGTGGTCGGAAATGCAGCTACTTGTCGCTGTCCAATGTGTCTCAGAACTTCTCATCAGTTTAAAGATTGGAATGATGACTTCACTCCAAATACTTCATCTTTAAAGCATGGTTTAGGATTATTGCACTGCGAAATTAAATCAATGGAGTACTTCTTAAAGTTATCTTATCGTAGAGATTTGCAAGTATGGGATGTCCGAAAACATAACAAAGGCAAGTCAAAGATATGTTTAAATATTAACTTTAAATTGTATAATAAATACAAATTATCATCTTGATTATTATTATTATTATTATTTCAAAAAATGTTTTGGAGAGGGAAAAAATGCATTTTTACTATTACTATTATTACTATCGTTAATATTGTTATTACTATACTTTTATTGCTATACTATTATTACTATTGCTTCCTGTAGTTGGCTACTTATAAAAAAATCCTTTTACTGAATAATTATTATTTTCATAGAATTATTGATAAAGGGTTAAATAATTCATTTATAGCTCAGCTTGATGAAAGAAAACGTTTTGTACAAAATGAAGTATATGAAAAAATTGGAGTAAGAGTTGACCAGCTTTTGCAACTTCATGGAACAACAAATACTGGGAATGTAGCACGAAAATGTTTCAGCAATCCTAAAGAATTTTCTGCAGCCTTAGGAATTGACGAAGACTTAGTAACAAATGTTGCAAATATTCTGTTAGCTTTTAAATGCAAAAAGCATTTAAATTTGGAAAGACTTCAAGAATACTGTAAAGAAACGTATCAATTGAATTATAATCTATATCCATGGTCAAGGTTAAGTCCAACGGTTCACAAATTATTACGACATGGTTGCGATATTGCCAAACAGTTCCCATTACCGATGCTGTACTTTAGTGAAGACGCGTTAGAATCGTGGCACAAGCTCTATAGAAGGAATGTAACGTCTCATGCACGCCAAAATAGTAGATCCTCCAGAATCTTAGACATATTCAATCGTGCAATTTATTTAAGCGATCCAAAAATATCGCTAATTTTGATTGCAGATCGCATAAAGGTACAACATGATGTTCCTTCTGCTATCACACGCTTTCTACAATTGAGGTGCATTTCCAAAATAACTAATTTCCAAAACAATCAACAGAGATCAAAACTTTTATGTTATAAATTATTTATTGCAAAATTTAAGATTCAAGCTTATTTTTTTTATTATTGATTTTTTAATTATGATACATCTACAAATTAAAAATTTTATTTTACATACAGCCAGATTGCTCAAGAAGATTATATCGAAAGTGAAGGCAGCAGCGATCATTAGATGATAATCTAATTTACAAAGAAAATTTCGATCATTCTATAAATTCAACACGATTGTTTTAATGTGTGCAGAATATATATATAAACTTGTTCATTGTTATTATAATTTTTAAAATACAAATAAATCAGTTTTTAATGTTTTCAAACTAAATTGAAATTTGTTGATGGTTCTGAATTATTAGTCATGGAATCTGTATGCCATTCTTAACTAACAAAACGATTATTAACAATAATTACGTCCAAATTTAAAACATTTTACATCATTAATCAGTAAATTTCATCCGACCTTTTTAATATTTAAAAAATTAGATCAAATTTGTAAATGTCAACCTAAAAAACCTCTAGACTGTAAATGGCAATCAAATACGAATAAATTTGGAATATTACATTCATTATATTAAATTAACCATAACAAATTTTTCAAAAATTGATGTGATATACGTAATCCACGATCAAAAAAACCACTAAATACAAGTTTCAAGCAAATCCGATTGAAACTGAAATATTGCGTCCGCCATATTGGATCCGCTATTTTGGATTTCTGAAAACTGATGTCAGATTCGTAATCGGCGACCCAAAAAACCTATAGATAGCAAGTTTCAAGAAAAGCCGAACAAATTTTAAAAATTTTGTCCGCCATATTGGATCCGCCATTTTGAATTTTTGAAAACTGATGTCAGATTCGTAATCGGCGACCCAAAAAACCTATAGATAGCAAGTTTCAAGAAAATCCGAACAAATTTTTAATATTTTGTCCGCCATATTGGATCCGCCATTTTGAATTTTTGAAAACTGACATCAGATTCGTGATCAGCGACCTCAAAAACCTTAAGTAAACAAGTTTCAAGAGAATCCAAAAATTTGTTACATTTTGTCAGCCATATTGAATTCGCCATTTTGAATGTGCAATGTTAACATCAGGTTTTAATCAGTAAGACAAAGTCTTCAAGTTTAATTAATTATTTAGTTATTGCCGATGTTTTTCTTAGCTGTGCAGGCGAAAAATGATATTTTTCATAGAAAAACTTAACTTTATCGGGATTTTTAATAGGTTAGGAATTTTTTTTTCACTTTTTCCATATTTTTCCTGTATTCTGTAGGAATTATTCTTTTGTTTCCCGTTGGATTTATTAAAATTGATCACTTCTATCAAAAGTTCTTTGATTTTGACACAAAAAAGAGCATTTTTGCCCACTGTGTGGCGTCTCTCGCCATGCCGTCAACAAAAATTCTCAAGTGTAAAAATTTTCTATTTTACACAATTATCTCCTCTTCTCCCAAAGTCAAATACACTAATATATATCACAATAAATAATTTTCATATAGGGTATTATTAATTATTACAGGAAATAAATAATATGTCAATAGAGAAAAATATTCACATCAAAAATTCAACAAGTCAAAATCACAAATATATTTATTTGTCGTGTCTCAGAAATTTCCCAACAAATGTGCCCCACGTTGGGCGCCAATTTTATGACGATTGTTTTAAATAATAAATTCACTTTTATACAAGTTAAATAAATTATATTCCCTTATCAGTCATAAATCGAATTAGAGAACCAAACGTGATAGTCAGACGCCAGTCAATTTTTTTTTTTATAAAATTGACAAAAGTTAATATTCAAAATTTAAACAACAACAATACAATATTATCAACAATTTATCCCAAAGGAGATTCCGTCAGGAAATATAGAATTAAAAGGGAAATAATTAATTCTCTGAAACACGACTCTTATATCAATACAACACTTACTTTTCCTCATCCAATGAGAAGATCATTTAATCCGTCATAAGAGATGAATCCTTAAATGAATAGTCACCAATTTAGTACTTTCATAACTTTTTATTAATACTCTTATCAAATTCGTATCTTCTTTACACTTATTTCCATAATCACAGAATGATCACAAATCTCTCCTATATTCTAACTTCTACCGTCACTCTCTTACTCTTCTTGTACTCGTCTCATTATCGTCTGCTACAACAGACGCTCTTTTTCGCGCAATTCCCGTAGTCAAAAAAAAGGGAGTTTTCATTGCTCCTTTACGCCCTAAATCACCAAATTAGCGCGCGAATTTAAATGGTCAATTATCAAGGGACAATATAAAATAAAAATACAAGTACATTTGATGACTCTAAATTTGACAAAAATTGCTCCGTCACACTATATTTATAAAAGTAATTGAATCCTTCTAAAGAATGTTAATATTTATGAAAATAATTAAATGTTTGCGTAGAATTTTATTAAAACTTTTGAAATAATTGAATTCTGGAGAACAATTTAATTATTTATAAAGATAATTGAAACTTAGAAGAGAATTTAAAAAAAATTTTAAACATAATAAAACTTTTGCGAAAAATTTTATTACTTTTGAAAACATTTAAATTGTTTTTCAGAATTTTATGGAAATTTATTAAAATAATTGAATTCTTGTGAAGAATTTTTTTAAAAATAATATTCAAAAGAATTTAGTAAATCTGAAGAATTTTGCTATTTATGGAAATAATTAAATTCTTAAGAAGAATTTTTTTACAGTTTCTAGAAATAATTGAATTCTTTCGACGAATGTTAATAAAAAAATTTAAGAATAAATACATTTTTCGAGAAATTCGATTAAAATTGTATTAAAAATAATTGAAATTCTGCAATGAGTTTTACTATTTATGAAAATAATTAAATATATTGCGAAGAAATCTTTAAAAATAAAATTATAATTACGGTGACTAACTAACTTCCCTTGATTATTTTCGAAAAATTTAAATAAAATTCTTTAAAAGAATTTCATTATTTTTAATAGAATGTAAAGAAATTTCAATTATTTTAAAAAATTTCAATTATTTGTTTATAAAAATTCAAATATCTTGAAATAATAGAATTGAAAAATTTCAAGAACCTTATTTTTCATAATTATGAAAAAAACTTTGCTAAAATTCAATTTTCTTAAAAAATTCAAGTGTGTATCTTTTTTTAAATTAACTAATAAAAATTTTAATTATTAATCTTCGCACTAAGAAACATGAATACTGTTACGATCCTAATTATTATAATTTCCCTAATGTTTCCCGATTTTATTTTAAAATTAATTAAAATAGGGACGGGGTAGTAAATAACAAAAAATTACTTTAGTTGAACAAATGTATGTGTATTTTATGAAATAAGATAACATTGATGAAAATAAGAGATGGACACAGGCTTTCTAATGTGAGTCTTAGAGTGGTTGATTGTTTACCTTGGGACAAAGGGTGATGCTAGACGTTCAGGTATAATGGCACTGGTCCTTTAATAGTTGACTAATTGGATGCAGTATTGTGTCTCGAGAAACAGGAACACTCTTTTCAAATGGCAAATTTGACTTCCAGATCGACTTTCCAAAATGCACTTTTGAAATATACGTAGAGTAAAGGACAACTACTGAAACTGGGATTAGGGCACTGTGTCGTGAAGAACAACTTGTTATAGATAAAATTTTAAGACTGACTTGTGCAGAGCACCACTTCTCAATTTGAGACTTATAATGTTGACGACTACATTTTCTTGACTGCTTTTCTAGACTGATTTCTTAGACTGAACTGCTGTTGATGGTCTGGCTCTTCTTATACCCAAATTTTCCTGTGTATTTTAGAGTTTGTTCGACTTTTCATGTATATTAGGAATCGTTCGAGTTTTCATGTATTTTTCGGTTCGTTCGAGTTTCCATGCATTTTTAGAAACCCTTTGTTGCGGGAACACTTGTGGTGACTCACCATTAGATCGCACGTGTCCATTGTTTATTATTCATACGTTATTTTATAATGTTGTTATTTCCATTAATTGTTTATAATTTGTTGTTACAATTGATTGTTTATAATTTGTTATTACAATACATTATTTATAATTTGTTGTATTATTTGTTGATATTTATTATTACAATTTATTATTGTTTATTATTATTTCTTAAAGTTTGTTGTTAAGATTGTTATATTTAACTATTTATTACATTTTGTTATTATTTGTTAATATTTATTATTACAATTTATTATTGATTATTATTAATATTTATAGTTATTATTTATAATAATATGTAAATAACAATTTTGTTATTAACTTTTATTATGATTATTACTATTATTATTAATTATTATTAATATTATTAATTAACATGATTATTATTATTAATTATTAAGATTAATTATTATTCTACATATTATTATTGAAAATAGGTTACGGTGACGTAACAATACCTTAGAATGTGACTCTTTATAAAATTCAATTATTTATCAATTATTAAATTAAAATACTTTGAAAATTAGATTTGTTAAAAAGTTTTTAATGGAATTTTCTAGCAAATTTAATTAGGTATTTTCAGTTGAATTTCACAAAATTTCTATTAATTCGGTAATTTTTTTTAAATTTATTTACATACTATATTTGAATCAGTGACTGGTTTTTTACTATGAAATTAATTATTTTTAACTAATTGAAATTTATAGAACAGTATAAATATCTATAAAAATTGAAAGCGATTTTTAAAAAACAAATTATACCTAATAATAAAACTTTTTTAATTTTGTGAAAAACTTCCCGGTTTGGCATTAAATTCATGGCTTATTACCGGTTTTTCCCGCCTATTTTCCCCAATTTTCCGGTTAGTAGACACCCTGATTAATTTGTTACAATTAAATTTATTTATTTAAATTGAATTAATTTATTTTAATTGAATCAATTTATTATAGTAATTGAATTAATTTATTGCAATTAAATTAATTTATTTAAATTTAATTAATTTACTATAATTGAGTTAATTTATTGTAATGAAATTAATTTATTATCGTATCATTTGCATTAAATATTGCAAAAGAAATTTATTTTTCTCCCTTCTTTCAGAGTGCTCTCGAAAATTACACGTTCCTGCCATTCAGTGCATTTCTAGCCATCTTTTGGATCTTTACGTACAAAAAGGTCCCGGAAACGAAAAATAAAACCTTCGAAGAAATTCTAGCATTATTCAGGCACAATAATGGCAGGTATGTTTACAAAAAAGAACCAAAAATCAAATACACACCTAATTCGTACAGTAATAAGGCAGTGATACCTTAGAATAAACAAAAAAAAAGTTTTTACAAAATTTTGACTTGCATGCGTAACAAAAAGTTTAGAAGAAAAAAAAATCAAGAAAACTATCAAAAAGTATCTGACAAGTACAGAGAAAAATTAACAATGTACAAAATTTACGTTTGCTTCAATTATTTTACCACTAAAATCGATAATTTACTTTTAATTTTTCGAAGTGACAAAAAAATTTTGTTTTTTATTAAACGAAATGTTAAGATGTTTTACTCTTTTTTTTAAATTCATTGATAATGTTGCACAATAATTTCACAAGGGAAGAAGAGAACAATTTTTACAATTTGCATTTAACAATTAATTTTTTAATTTTACAATTAATGTTATAATTAATATTCAAATATTGAAAATCAATAAATAGAATTTATTAGAGGTGTGCAAAAAGCTCTAATAGCATGGCCGAGCTCAAACCGGGCTCGATGTCTCGAGTATTATAAATTTTTTAGTGCTCAAAAAATTCAAGTGCTCAAAATTATTTTAGCTTTTATACTGCACGTTTCGGATTGAATTTGGTTCGAGTTCGGACTGATTCTGCTCAGCTCTGCTAGAAAAACGAAAAGCTCGAAAATACTCGATCGAGCATTATTTGCATACCTCTAGAATTTATGAATTCTTTTCAAGTAATTTAAAAAAGAATTTTATTCTACAACTAACGACACGATTTTTTTAAAGTACATACAAAAATTCCGTCCACTTTTATTCAAGTTATAGTTTTAAAAATTTATATTCACATTCAATAATATTTTTATTAATAATTTAAAAAAAAATAATTATAGTTTTTATGGCATTAGTATTATTATTATAATTAGGGGAACATAGTCGAGGTCGGCCCACTTTTTGACTTTTGTTTATAACTTTTTTTTAAAAATGAATTTGGACAATTGAAGTATATGGTTGGAAAGTCCTGTTTAATAGGAACATCTTTTCTGTACAAAGTAAATTGATTAGTTTTAAAATGAAAAAGTTATAAAGATTTAAAAAAAAAATAATTTTTAGTCCAGGTTGGTCCTTACAGTCAAGGTCGGCCATGTTTAAAATTCAAAGGGTATTAATCGTTAAAAAAATAAAATAACATGTTTGGAGTTACGGAAAATTGATTCTTTATTGTTTACAGTTTGTAACTTAATGAAATAACAAAATAATAAAAATAAACAATATAAAAAAATAAATATAAATAAAAAAAACTTTTGCACTGAAATATTAATAAAATTAAATAAAAATATTAATAAGATGATCAATTATATTATGAGTTATACAGAATTGCAGTTTTTGCAAATGAAGCAGCTCGTCCTCATATTTGCGCATTTTAAACACAAAGTGGCCGACCTTGACAGAAAGTAACATTACCGAATTGTTGTAACCAAAAAGAAATACGTTTCGGGATTCGATTTTTCACTTTGATTTTCTTTCAACAATGAGTTTCACAAAATTTCTGCATGCTTGCCTTGACGATTCAATTTTTTTTTAACTTTTATTAATGATTTTTCACATGATGCACAAAACTTTTTTTGAGCTTTTTTTTGTACCGACGTCACAGAAAACACAATTTTCGATTCTCCGAAAATGTAATTGAACAAAAAGTTAGGTTTTACTAAGACAAGCTTCGACAAGCATGCGCGTAGGTGGCGCTAGTAAACTTGACAAAAAAACATGAATGGCCTACCTAGGCCATTCAGAATATTGATACAATGTTATGAAATGAAGATATATCGTCAGGTTTAATGCGTAAAGAACGCACAGTTAATATTATTAAGAAAAATAAAATAACTAAAATAATAATAAAAATTAAATTTATACTAACAAACTTTTAATTTGTTTTAATATTAATTTAAATATCTAAATAAAATTTTAGTAATCTAAATTAATTATTTTCTAATAAAGAATTAAAAAAAACCTTTCCATAATTTTATCATCACAACGATTTTTCATATAGGGTCATTTGGGGTAAATGTAAACGGAATATCTATTTTTCACGAAAAACATTAGTTTTTTTTGTTAAAAGGTAAAACGGACGAATTTATTTTGCATGAACTTGTTACTATAGAGTTCCCTAGAAAAATTTGATGAGGTACAAAAAAATATTGATGCACCTGAATCGCCTAAAACTGACTGTTTACATTCATCCCGAGATTTTGAAATTTTCCTAAAATTCAGGGTAAATGTAAACACCCCCACAGGCGGAAATTTCCCACTGGCAGGGTACCGCGCCTGTACAGACGTCGGTAAGACTGTACTGGCATGGGTCCGCCTGACGACCGGAGCCGTGCAGACATTGTACTGGAACCTGACAATGTGTTGTAGTGGCTGCGCGCCTGGCTCGGTACAGATTTGATGCCACCGAACAACCGGCGTTGTACCGGCATTCGTCCGTCTGGCAACCAGGACGGGCCAAATTTTGTTTCGTAAGATGACTATTTCTACTGGCGTTCTACTGGCATTCGTCCGCCTAGCAAGCGACGCGGGACAAATTATATTCTCTATTGAAAAATAAAATAAAAAAAAAATATTTAATTAACTATGCATGGTGCATGTTAATTAACATTTATTTATAGATCATTTGAAGCATTTTTTACACATTTAACATTTTTTTTACACATTAAAATTCTAAACGCTCGCAGTGGGATACGAAGCCCAAGCCTATCCTAATCTACGCACCGAAGTCTAATTATATTTAAGCCTCGTCTTCGAGATTTGAACTTGTAGTAGTCCGCCGCGCGGCCAGATGTCGTCACACTTTTAAAGCCAGTAAAAAAAATGGGGAGAGGAGACCTCTACGACGCCATCTTTATGATTTTCATTGTCCTTTTTGTGTTCAGATGAATCACATGTGTTAGCCAGTTTTATCGAACTATTATTCAAGTATAATCCTTAATTCTACAATTAAGATGGGAAAACATAAGAAAAGAAGCCGTGAAGATAAAGAAATCGACAAGGAAACTATATTACGCAAAATACAAAAACTAACTGATCAAGTTCAACGTTTTTTCGACGATTCCCCACGCGAATCTCAAGGTAAGTTTTCTTCCCCTTTTAGTTAAAATATTTTTTTTATGAAACGAGATGCTCGTGTTCGATCTTTAAGACAAAACAAAGAGCAAATCTCGTGGGGTATAAACCCCTTTATAGGCAGAGCATATTCCTTGAGAAAAGACTCACAGACCTAACCTCTCTTTTTTCTTTCTGTTTGATAACCCGTAGATCAGAATAACAAGGAAAATCTTTCGGAAAATAATACTGAAAGATCGGATTCATCAGAAAAAGATCCTGAGAATTTAGAAAAAGAAACCGGCTTAAAGCAAAAATCCATAGCGTCAGACGCACAAGTGCTCGACACAAAATCTCCTTCTCCGCCGTCGTCGGAAGACAACACACCGGAGAGGAAGGACTCTACTTCTACCACAGAAGCAGAATCAAATGATCTCGATCCAGAAATACTGCAAGTTTTGGGCGCTGACCCTTCTAAGCCAAAAATCTCAAAAATCATTCTTCAAGATGATTTACAGTCTCGTTGGAGCGTTTGGCTTTCTTCAGAAATTAAAAAAGAAGAATTCGAAGAATTGATAAATGAATATCCGCGTGAATCTGAAAAATGTCGCTTTGAAGCACCAAAGTTGAATCAAGAAATTGCAACTATGTCCACGGAGGCTCTTATCTCAAGGGATAAAAAATTCATAACCTCCCAAAACATGGCAGGTTCTGCACTGGTTGCATTAGGAAAAATTATGACCCAAGTACATCGAGGCTTTTCTACCACGAGAAGAGCTTTTATTTCACCAAGTTTAAATAAACAGATTCGAGGAGCTTTAGAAGCGACAATACCAGACGAATTTCTTTACGGGTCAAATCTTTCAGAGAAAGTCAAAGAAATCAAAACTATGGTAAAAGTCAGCGAAGAATTAAAAGTTTCATCCACGAACAAGACAAAACCAGGGAATTTAAACTCCAAAGGCCCGTTTGTGAAATTCAAGAGGCCGCAAACGGGCTCCAAGTCCCAAGAAGTGCAAGGACACAAATGGAACCACAACAACAACAAAAGTTCCTACCCTCGGCGCAAGAACTTCAATCAGTCGACGCCGAAATCGCATACAACATCACAAGAAGCGAAAAAATAAAGGTAAAAGCTGGAAATGTAAAACAATTTTTGCACGCTTGGAAATCCATTACCTCGGATTCCTTTGTTCTTCAATGTATTACCGGATATAAAATTCCTTTCGAAAAAATCCCTTATCAGGAAAAAATTCCAGCAGATCCTAACCTAAATGATACTGAAATAATCCAAATGAGGCACGAAATACAAAATTTGTTAAATGTTAAAGCGATAGAACGCTGTACTCCTCTTAAAAAACAATTTCTGCCATCCTATTTTTTGGTCGACAGACCAAATGGTAAAAAGCGCTTTATTTTCAATCTCAAAAAATTAAACAAATTTATAAATACGGTTCATTTCAAACTTGAGGATCTTAGAACAGCAACTAAATTAATTTCTCCTGGTGCCTTTATGGCAAAAATAGATCTCAAAGACGCCTTTTTATCAGTTCCAATATGCGAGGAAGACAGAAAATTCCTTAGATTTTCTTTCGAAGGTGAATATTACCAATTTACTTGCTTGCCTTTTGGATTATCGATTTGCCCTTTTACATTCACAAAAATAATGAAACCCGTTATAAATCATCTTCGATCTCAAGGTTTAATTTCCTCAATATATCTGGACGACGTTCTGTGCATAGCACTTACATACAAACAATGTCAGCTTAACATTCAAAAAACTATTAACCTTTTAGAAAAATTAGGCTTTTTTGTTAATTACGAGAAGAGTGAACTGATTCCGTCCACTCGCTGTGAATACCTTGGAATTATTATAAATTCTGAAAATTTTTCATTAGAACTACCTCAAAGAAAAAGATTAACTATCAAAAGCACTATCGAAAAACTTCAAGCGGGAACTCATTGTTCAATTAGAGATTTTGCTAGCCTAATCGGTACTCTCGTATCCAGTTGCCCTGCGGTAGCCTATGGTACGCTTTATTCAAAAAATCTAGAAAAAGAAAAACAAATAAAATTAATAATCAATGACAATGACTTTGACAGTCTAATGACAATTCCAAAATCTTGTCAATCAGATCTAGACTGGTGGGGAAAAAATATTTTGAATTCTTACTCCCCAATTCGAATCAAAAAGTTTAAAATTACAATATTTACAGACGCGTCTCTCACTGGATGGGGTGCTGCTTGCGATGACAGGTCGACGAGAGGTTTCTGGTCCGCAGAAGAAAGACTATGGCACATAAACCATTTAGAACTATTGGCTATATATTTAGCCCTTCGTTGCTTTGCTCAAAACCTCACAAATTGTGAAATTCTTTTGAGAGTCGATAACACTACTGCTATTTCCTATATTAACAAATTAGGTGGAACTAAAGTCGAACACTTAAACAAGTTAGCTAGGAAAATATGGCAGTGGTGTGAGCAAAGACACTTATGGTTGTTTGCATCTTATATACCCTCGAGAGAAAACACAGATGCTGACCAGGAATCTCGAATCGTCAACATTGATACCGAATGGGAACTCGCGAATTATGCTTTTAAACAAATAGCGCATCGTTTCGGACATCCAGAAATTGACTTATTTGCATCTCGAATAAATGCCAAATGCAAAAATTACTGCTCTTGGCACAGAGATCCATTTGTATCATCAGTCGACGCTTTTACCATAAATTGGGAAAATCTTCAATTTTACGCTTTCCCCCCTTTCGCTTTAATTCTTCCCACTATTCGAAAAATTATAAACGATAAGGCAACCGGTATCATTATCGTGCCACAAAGGACTGCCCAACTGTGGTACCCTCTTTTCCTATCATGCCTTGTAAAAGAACCTATCATATTAAAACCGTCTAAAAATTTATTGCTCTCTCCCTGTAGGTCAAAGACACATCCGCTAGCCAAGCAACTTACCCTGGTAGCAGGGAAGCTGTCAGGCAAGCATATTTAAGGAGAGGTCTTGCTGAAGAAACAACGAATGTTCTAGTGAAATCTATCACTGAATCCACTCACAAGCAATACAATTCAAGTTTACGGAAATGGTGGGTCTTTTGTCATGAGAAACAATTCGATTTTTTCAAACCTTCTGTTACAACGGTGTTAAATTTTTTAACAAAAGAATTCAACGAAGGAGCCTCATACGGATCACTCAATTCAACCAGGTCGGCAATCGCGCTGATATCAGATATTGAAATTGCAAAATTCCCAGAAGTGCAACGATTCTTTAAAGGCGTTTTTAAACTACGACCATCGAGACCCAAATATTCTCAAGTGTGGGATCCAGAAATCGTTCTATCCTATTTAGAAGGTTTACCACCTAATGAAGAACTAACTCTCCCATTATTGAGTGAAAAAACAATAACCTTACTCGCCCTTAGTACCGCTCACAGGCTGCAAACTTTTTCTCTTATTCAAATAGACAAGATTCAACAACAGACCTCAAGAATTGAAATTTTAGTTCCCGATAGAATAAAATCTTCACGTCCAGGTGGTTATCAACCTCTCCTATTGCTACCATTTTTGAATGAGAGAATCAAAATCTGCGTAGCCAACACACTGTTAGAATATCTCACGAAGACCAAGGAGATAAGAGCCAAAGAAACAAGTTTATTTATAACGTTTAAGAAACCCTATAAAGCCGCATCTCCTCAAAGCCTAGCTCGATGGATCAAATCATGTCTTCAAAAAGCTGGAGTTGATACTAAACAGTTTTCAGCATATAGCACCAAACACGCAGCAGTCTCAACAGCTTCCCTAAAAGGAATCGACATCGATACGATTCGACGAACAGCAGGATGGTCGAACAAATCGGATGTCTTTACTCGCTTTTATAATCGACCAATAACATCTGATCAATCTACGTTTGCTAAATCTGTACTTAATGCAAATTAGCATCTTTCTAAATTGTGTTCCCCCCATTTATTTTTTTTCCCTCTTTATAGAAAAATAAATGCAGGCTTTGTAAAAAAAAAAAAAAAAAAATTGTTAAACTCTGAACATCTACAAGTTCAAATCTCGAAGACGAGGCTTGAATATAATTGGACGATCAAACGAACTTACCTGTAAGTGATGTTCGATCGTGATTATATGAAAAGCCTCGCCGAGAGATTCACTCCCTCCCGAATCTTTCAACCCAACCCAAAAATTTTTTTTATAATTAAACTCTAAACTAATGAAAATCATAAAGATGGCGTCGTAGAGGTCTCCTCTCCCCATTTTTTTTACTGGCTTTAAAAGTGTGACGACATCTGGCCGCGCGGCGGACTACTACAAGTTCAAATCTCTCGACGAGGCTTTTCATATAATCACGATCGAACATCACTTACAGGTAAGTTCGTTTGATCGTCCAATTATACGCTAACCACTACGCTATTCGCTCGCTTGCGGATGTGAGCATAACAACGCCAATATACAATACCGCTAAACAAAAACTTATATATAAAGTGAATAATAATTTTTACTCAAATATTTTTCAATATATTTTAGCATTTTATTTATATTATGCAAATAAATTTAAAGTTTTATTATATTTTTATTTAATCTTCAATGTTTTTAATATTTATCTTTATTTTATTATTTAGGAATAATAATTAGTTGAACACTTCACTTTATAACTATTCGAAATCAATACAAAATTAACTAAAATAAACATTTGTAACTTACTGCGTTTCATTTATACTTTATAAATGTTTTTAAAAAAGAGAAAAAGATGAATGTAATTAATTTGAAAGAAATATTGAATATTAATTAACACTCACCTTGCATAGTTAATTAAACATTTCTTTTATTTTAATTTTTAATAAAGAATATAATTTGGCCCGCACTGGTTGCCAGACGGACGAATGCCAGTACAACGCCGGGTGCTTGGCGGGTTGAAACCTGCACCGAGCCGGACGCATTTTGCAATAGAATGGCAGTGGGGATGTACTTTCGGCTCTTTAAAAGTTAATAATACAGAAAATGTTTAAAGCATGATGGATTAAATTTATTATTATTAATTTTTATTATAAAAAATAGCAAAACTTGTCAGATTTTAAAAGATATTTGTGGTAAGATTTTTAAAAGCGAATTTATAAAAAAAATTATCCTATATAAAAATAAAACTAATTTGAAAACTAGTAACAATTACTATATTCTAAGCATATTCTTATTAATAAATTAATAAATTAATAATTTTTAATTTACTTATTTATTGATTTATTATCAATAAATAAACAAATAAGTAATATTAAATAAATCCAATCAAATTTATTTAATATTACTTATAATTTATTTATAATAAATGAATAAATAAGTAAGTAAATTGAATTAATTAATATATTAATAATAAGATAAATTATATAGTTCTCAGTCGGTAGAATGCCTGTACCGCTCGGTCGTTAGACGGACGAATGCCAGTACAACGCCGGTTGCTAGTTGGTATAAATTTTGATCCGGCGGTCGGATCAAATCTTGTACCGCGCCTGTACTGCCGACAGTAGAAAGACTGTATCGAACGTCGGATCCGACTTTGTACCGCGCCAGCAGACATTCTCATCCGAATCGGTACAGACTGCCTGCACTGGCATTGACTCTCCAATTCAACCGGCGCGGGCGCTAGACGGTTGGACGATCCGGTATTCGTCCGACTTTTCCGCCTGGGCCACTGTAGTTAAGCGAGGTTTAAGAAACAAGTTGATTCAAGTATACTACTGTTTTAAGGGATTGAAAAACTAAAAAAAAATTCTTCGTAGATGTATAGTAAATTAACCAGTTGACTGATAATGAATCATATAAAATAAACAATCAACCATTACAAAACTATAATGTAAAAACTTGAATAACTTGAACAAATTTTAATAGATTTTCATTCAACTTGGTAAAAAGAAGTTTTTAAGGTTGCTGAATAAGAATCTTAAATCGAATTTTTAAATTTCAAAATGGTGGATCCAATATGGCGGTCAAACATAAACTATGACTAACTGACTAACACGAAGGAGGTATGAAAGAAGATCTAATTTCCTTTTCTATGTGATTTTACATTGCCAAAGTAATGAAATTGTGAAATAAAAGCAAATTTATTCAATTATTTTCTTTTAAAATGTAAGTTGAAGTTCTGTTTACATTTACCCCGCGAGTTTTCGAATTCTCGGGGTAAATGTAAACACTTAATTATTTATTAACTAAATTGACGAAAATCAAAAATCAAAGTCAATTTTTGTTAGGGCATTAATAAGGAAGAATTACATATTTTTGTTTGATTTTTAAATTTATTTTTATGCAAATGCGAGACAAAATACTGAAACAGTAAAACTTTGATTTTTAATCTTTTTTGCATTAAAAGATAACTTACACTATGGCATTGCCAATTGTCAAAATAAAATATTGGCAATACTCAGAACATCTTGTAGGTGAGCTAAGGTAAAAATATTGACGTCATACTTATTTTTAAATTTGTAAATTTAGCTGAAACATCTACTGTTTACATTTACCCCAAATGACCCTATTATTACTATTATTATTAAACTAGCAAAAAATATTTTTCTTAATTAAACCAATAAAGAAGATTTTAATTAAAATAATAAATTATTCTATTTTTAATTTTATATTTCAAAAATCATAAAAGCTGATCAAATATATCTTCATTTTCATTACTTCTACACAAAAGTACCAAACGAGATTATAATTTGTGTCTATTGACAGGAACGTTGATTATTCTACTTTTGGACGATGAATTGAAAAGAACTTCTCAATTTTAAAGAAAATCAATTATAAAAAAAAATACATATCATTTGTGAAGCATTGCCAGATTTATATACAAGACTGCACATTTTGTGCTTCAATTAAATATTAACTGAACTGTAACAAAATAAGAATCGACACCTAGTTCTATATTTAAATTACGTATTTGTTGTTGTTCAGAATAATTATTCTGAACAATTATTGCAGATAATTATTATTATTGCAGTTAAGTTTAATGAGATTTAAATGAAGAAAAAAAAAGTATTCTATTTTTTTTACATTGTTACACGATAAAAGTGTTATTATTGTGATTTATATTACGTGATTATTAACATACCAATATGTTTAAGAATATTTTTTAATTAATAAATTCATTTTTTTAACCACTGCTCAAAACGATTCAATTTTTATTTAAAAAGAAAATAGTATATAAAATTTTGATTGTTTAATATTTAAAAAAAAATTTAACATAAATTTTTCTTCAACTTGAAATTTTTGTTAACTTGAAATTCTTTTTAATTTAATAATTTTTTTTAATTTAATAAAATTTCTGTTTTAATTTAGTAATTTTTTACATGGCATATTTGTCAAGAATTATTTCTATCTATTATTTTATACAATTGAATAATTGTTTAAATTTTTTTTCTGGTTTATACGTATTTAAAATAAGCTTTAGTTAATAATTTTTATTAAAGCTAACACTTTAGACATAGTATAAAAATTTATAATTACTGAGTGATAGTAGAAAAAAAATTATTTAGTACTTAAAGTCATGTTATTCAGTGGTCACGTGTCCCATATACTATAATATGGGAACACGTGACCACTGAATAACATAACCTTAATGCATGAATTTGTATAATATATATATAAACTTTAAAGTTCTGACAATGGACTTGGCATAAAAAGGCTCATGATTTTATGTACATAAAATAAAATGTAATATAAGAAAGAAAAAATATCTGTTGTTGCAATTAAAAATCAAAAAATAATTGCAAAATCCATTGTAAAGACTTTATATATATTAATTTTTTATGAGAGTTATTTCATTATGTTAAGATTTATAATTTTTAGAAAAATAAATAATTGTACTGGGTACAAAAAATTCGTCATGTTAATTTTTTTGTTTTTACATATTTATAGGTTATTTAATCGCATATAATTTCTTATGTAATATTACAAATAAATGACTATATTGATTCATTATCTTTTGTTTTCTTTATTACTTATCCTCTGTTTGAATTACTTCTATTATTCCTCGTAAGTATTATTTGTTTCCGGTTACAATTATCTGCATGATGAACAATTTTTTTTTCTTTTCTTCTAGGTACCTACTTTTCAATAAAAATTATAGGCAATTATTTTAATTTTTAATTTTATAATTGAATTTCTTTCTTTCTTACTTTTTTATTTTTTTAATTTTATTTCATATATCTCTTTTATTTTATTTTTTATTTTCCTACTTTTTATTTTAATTTAATTTTTTCATTACTGATTTTTTAATTCTATTTTATTTCAAAATTTATTAATTTTTATTTATTGTATTCCAAATTTATTTTTTAATTATTTTTATTTCTTTAACGGTTTTCAATCATTTTTTGTTGTTTATTTAAAAAATAAACAAATTTCAATGAATTGCTTATAATTTTTAATAATTAATTAAAAAAAATTGCGAAACAAATATTTATTTCTAATTGTCTATTTTCTCAAATAGGAGCAGTTTGCGGGATAGTAGACTTTATGGGTAAGTTTCCCTAAAGAATTTAATTGTTTGGAAAATGGTCTTGCAACAGTTGCATAAGATTTTTCTGATTCGTCTTTTGCATGACTAGGTTTTTCTAATTCGTCAACTAATCCGATTAGCAGAAAGAATTATTTTTAAGGTAATTTGAAGAAAATTAATAAAAATTTTAATATTTAGTTAAATTTTAGTTGGAAAGAATTAACCAGATTTTTATAATTATTACTGTGAATGTTTTATACAAATTTGTATATTTTATTTATAAAAAAAAATTTATATAAACAATCATTTCAACTATTATAAAAAATTAAAAGAAAGGTCGTGGGCTCGTATCCCACCATGCTACCGTTTTTTCTGAGTTCTTTGATAATTTTGAAATTATTAATTAATTTCGAAAATATTTTTCAAATTAAGCAGGTTTCTGTATTAAATAAATTGAAGCCCATGAGCTTATCGAGATTTATTTAAGATATTTAATTTATTTGTGTAGATTGATTCGGGAATTGTCAATGAATTATAAAAAATATTTTTATTACTATTAATTAACTATTCATAATTTATAATAACAAACAATTAATTGTAAATATAATAATTAATGTCTTTAACTAATTAATTAATATTAAACACTAAATATTTACAACTAATTACCAGATTTAATAATTAAATTATTTAAATAAAGAAACTAATTATTTAAAATTCACTATTTTATATTCAGGACATTTTTAATTAATGAATTTTTACCTTAGAAATAATTCTGATATCCTTTTCAGCAAAACTTTATATAGTATACAGTTTCAACGGTACTAATTTCTGACATCAGAAGAATTTCCGCTAAACTAATTCGACCTGGAAAATTAAGATTTGAAAAATACCTTCTGACTTTCACAAACATTAATCAACTTTAGAAAATTAATTCAGAATTAAATTGGAAAATAAATTTAAAAATGAATCAATTCAAAATTAAATTAGAAAGTAAATTCAAAAATGAAGTAATTCAAAATTAAATTAGAAAATAAATTAAAAAATGAATTAATTCAAAATTAAATTAGAAAATAAATTTTAAAATGAATTCAAAATTAAACTAGAAAATAAATTAATTCAAAATTAAGTTCAAAAATGAATTGATCCATCTGAATTAATTAATGAAACTAAATTAAGAAATTAACTGAATAGTTGAAACATATAATCACCTTGCCTTCAATTAATTTTTTAATTTAATTACTCAATCAGTTTTCACAATAAATTTCAAAAGAACTAATCTATTACTAAATTAAATACCTAATTGCGATGATTCAAAATTTGTTTAAAAAAAAAACAGCACGAGAAGAAAAGCTCATTTGACTATAATTATCATATAAATAATAATTATATCATATAATAATTATTATAATATAATTATCATAACATTACGAAAATTGGACAAAAAAAAATATTCTCGTTACGTTAAAAAAAATTAGTCCAATTACTAATTGTTACTGATATGAAGAATAAATATTAGTAACTGTAACTAGACACACATAGGAAATATGCGAAATCCAAATTGTGGCAGCATTTATCATCTCCATACTCTCAAAATTGTCCGAAAATTAATATTTCTGATGTCAAACAGATATATAGATGTATATATACTTATATCAATAAGAAAAGTTCTGCTTTTGCATCGAATTGACATAACTCAGCATGTTCTAAATACATGTTTTCGAGTTCAAACCGAAATCCTCTCTTTGCATATTAGTCAAGTCTACAAGCCCAAAAATATGGTCTGAAAACATGCATGAATATTTTACTCTGATGCTGTGTACCTCCAAAACAACCTGATTTACATTTCTTCTGCTGTAGTCAAATACATTTCACAGTTTCTATATTTATAAAAAAAATTCAGGGCTATTATGTGCAATTTCGTTATGCTATCTAAAATCAAATTAAATAACATTTTGAAAAAATTGCAAAAAAAAACTTTAAACAAAAACTTAAAAACATAAAAGCCCCGATTAACGTTTTATAAGAATATGTAATAAATTATTTATTATTTATATACACAGAAAATAAAAAAGTGTTATTTTAACACCGAATTTGGTGTTAAAATAACACGCAACAAATTTAACCGTCATAGGTGGCGCCACATTCTATGTCGTTTAACATTGGTTAATTTAACACGCAACAAAAATCACACCAACTTTCTTCTAGTGTACATATTATAATAAAATAAATATATTTTTTATTTTTTTTGGGTAGAGCGGGGCTAGTTGAGCATAGGGGTAAGTTGAGCAACCGAAATATCTCAGACACTATATACACTGGCTGCTAATTTTTTCAAAGCCAGAAAGAAGCAGGCACTTGCGCAGGTATGTCCCCTCCTGCGCCTGCTTCTTTCTGGCATTGAAAAAATTAGCGGCCAGTGTATAGTGTCTGAGATATTTCGGTAGCTCAACTTACCCCTATGCTCAACTAGCCCCGCTCTACCTTACTTATTGTAAACCGTGATTAAATTTTTTTTTAGATTTTTGGAAAAGTCAAAACATTTATGAAAATCTCCCAGGTAGAAATTTTAACTCTGTGACCAGATAAACTGTTCAGTCACTTGTCAGAGACTTGACGGCTTATCTTGTCAAAATTTAGAAAAATGTAAACTTTGGTAATGTGACAGTGAAACGATCATAACTTTTATATAAAGTTACTTTAGACCTTTTTGTTTTTGACCGTATGGAACATAAAAAAATTATTTTTAATATCTAATTATAAATGATTGACTAAGAGTGTATTTTTATGGGACTGATGCATTGTTTTTTCCTTAGTAACTGGTCAGTTTCTGTGTCCGCAGTTTCTTTTTTTGATAGTGTCAAGATTTTCTGGCTAGAGATTTGGAAAAATCTAGAATAATTCTTTTAATAGGATTCGGCAAGTTTTTCTGATCAGTGGTGGACCAGTTTTTCTAGGTGGAATCTTAAATAATTCTTCAAATCAGTGACTGGTCAGTCAGTGTCTGGAAAGAAGGTACTGTAATACTGTTCACAACGAGAAATTGAAGGGCTACATAAAATGAAGGGTGGCATGACAAAAGGGGTCAAGCAACAATTTCATGTTTTTACAGGAATCGAAAATAACACATTTAAAAATTTTTCTGATCATTAAAGAAAGATCTAAAAAAACAGTTTAGAGATATTATTTCGCTTTACCAGTAGAAATACAATTTATGAAGATAAACCTACATATTAGAGAGAAAAATAAGTAAAAGTGGACCATTTTGGGGTTACGTCAAATGTGCATATTTTCTTATAAAATTAATTGTTAAAAAAATATACAGTTTAAAGAAAAACTGAAAAATTAGTTTTTTAATATTGAATTAACGAATTGAATGCAAAAAAGTTTGCTTCAAAAAAACTGTTTGTTTTCAAGAAAATTGTTAATTAAATGTTAACTTTTGAAAGTAAACAGTACATAAATTTTCAAAAGCAAACTACAAACAGGAATATTTAAAAATTAACAGAAGAATAATATTTAAATTATTGAAAATTAGGTAAAGAATAAAACTATTTCTAAATAGACAAAAAAAAATTCAGCGAAATTTAATATATATTAAATTATATCAAAAAGAAAGCAATATTTTTAACCATATTAACCTATTCATAATAATATTCATTTCTTTTGTTTTTAACCGAATTGCATTGCAAGTAAAAATTTAGGCTATTTTTCATTCTTATTTTTATTAAAAACGAGTTTAAAAAACAATTTACAAAAAAAATACTTTTACAGAACTGTGCAAATGAATTTACTTGATTTTTTTTATGAAAAAATCTCAATTTCGAAAAATTGTTGCTTGACCCCTTTTGTCATGCCACCCTTCAAATAAGGGGTCGAACGCGTGGTTGAAAGGGATAATATCAGTCGGGTAGCAGTGACAAGCCTTGAGCCGCTCGCTGCTACCTGACTGATATTATCCCTTTCAACCACGCGTTCGTCCCCTTATTTTATGTAGCCCTTCAATTGTTTTTATCCAGTGAAACTGGCCAGTCACTTATTCAGGACTGGCCAGATTGTCTTAGCAAGTAAAACACGCTCTCAACTCTACAGCTACTGGAAGGAAACAAGTAATAATTGACAAATTTCTACCTGGGCTGTAGTTCACAACGATCCAAAAAACCTAGCGTTGCCGCGTTAATGGCGAGAGACGAAACGAGACGAGAAAACCATTACACGAGACAAGACGAGACAGTGCTTTTTTAATTATCGTTAAGTCGATACGAGACGAGAGAGGAGTCACGAGGACGAGAAAACGTGATTTCAATGCATTTTTAACGCTCGAGACGAGACAAGATGATAATGCATAGGATTCTCGACGCTTGAGACAAGACGATAAATCGCCATAAAATTACGAGACAAGACGAGATTGATAAAATTCTCGCCTCGTCTCGTATCGCGGTAACACTAAAAAACAACACTTTTAACCGTTTTTCGAAATTTTAAATTTTTATACCTGGTTTTTATAATAACACATTTTTGCATCATTTAAGAAAAAAATTAATAACTGGTAGTCAGTGAATATCCACTCTTTTGAAATAAATTTAATTGTGAAACAAATTTTGAAAATTTTTTAATTTTTAATAACAATTTTATAAACAATTAGTATTTTTTACGCTTTCTAGAGCAAGGATTTTAATGAAATTTATATTTCCAATTACAACCGGAGATTTTAAATTTTTGTTGCGCCGTGCATCGACCGTCCGTTACGAATTCCTGTTCAAAAATGTCTACAGCCTACAATTTTTATCCGATTTGAGTGTTCTATGTTTTAAATTAAAGGGTAATAAATTCTTAAGACATCCCTCGAGGCCGGTTTTTGAGTTTATAATTGTTTATAATTTTTTTAAATCAAAGTTAACCAATTAATACAATTTTTTAAAAAAGGACGTTTATTCTCTTATTTCATTGCTACACATGATCTAAATCCGTTCAAATTAATCCAATTTGACCACCAAACAATTAATAAAGCATAAAACAATTTATTTTAATTGTTATAAACAATATTAGTTAACATATACTTAACTTTGGTTCCTCCCCACTAAACAATTTTTTTTTACATTTTCTTTATAATTTAGTTTCATTTGAAGAATATACATGTTAGAGCTGTGCAAAATTCGAACCGAACCGAGTTTTGCACAGCTGTAACATGTATATTCTTCAAATGAAACTAGATTATAAAGAAAATGTAAAAAAAAATTGTTTAGTGGGGAGGAACCAAAGTTAAGTATATGTTAACTAATATTGTTTATAACAATTAAAATAAATTGTTTTATGCTTTATTAATTGTTTGGTGGTCAGATTGGATTAATTTGAATTAATTTAGATCATGTGAAGCAATAAAATGAGAATAAACGTTCTTTTTTAAAAAATTTTATTAATTGGTTAACTTTGATTAAAAAAATTATAAACAATTATAAAATCAAAAATCGGCCTCGAGGGATGTCTTGAGAATTTATTCACGTAGAGGAAGTTAGACCAGTAAAGTTAAAATTGTCAGAAAACAAATATTGTGCTGAATTTTGCTGGACTTGTGATCTTTTGTGCGAAAATTCGATTTTTGAAAAACTCAAAATTCCGGACAAAAACCAAAAAACTTTTTTTAATCGAAAAATTGAAATTTTTAAAAAACAATTATTGTGCTACATTGTGCTCGACTTGTCCTCTTTTGTGCCAAATTTCATTTGTTGATAAACTCTAAATTTCGGGCACAAAAACCGAAAAACTTTTTTTAATCAGAAAAATTCAAATTTTAAAAAAATTATTATTGTGCTGCATTTTGATCGACTTGTGCTCTTTTGTGCCAAAATTCGATTTTTGAAAAACTCAAAATTCCGGGCACAAAAACAAAAAAACTTTTTTTAATCAAAAAATTGAAATTTTCCAAAAACAATTATTGTGATGCACTGTGCACGACTTGTGCTCTTATGTGCCAATATTCCGGGAGAAAAAACTAATGTTTAAAAAAATAAAAAAGAACGAAACTTGAAGATCCTAAAGTTCTGAACGTTCAAATGAACGAAATTTATTTATTTCTTCTACAAATTAAATTTTTATTGCAATTATTTTGCGTCACTATCCAAAAAATTAATAACTGAGTTTTAACCGTAAATATTTCAGCTTTTAAATTTTTTGTGATTAGTAATTTATAAAAATATCTTCAATAAAAAATATTTCGTTCATTTGAACGTTCAAAACTTGGGGATCATGAAACTTGTGCTTATAATTTCTTCACTTGTGCTCTTTTTGGAACACAAATTAATTCTACGAAAATTCTATTGTTTAAACAAAAAATTCTACGAACAACTCAAAATTCTGATAGACAAAATCAATAACTAATTATTATTTAAAAAATCAAAATTACAAAAAAAAAACAAAAACTTGTAGGGAGTCCGGGGCGTAATGGATCACTTTTCACTTTTTGTTGCTTAATTTCGCCATTCTTGCTTTAATAAAAATTTCATCATATGGAAAACTTAGCCTAACATCTTAGCTTAATTCAATTAAAAAAGTACGCCCTAATATCACTCATACTTTTTTTTCTAGAACAATGTTTTTGGAAAAATGCAAGGTGATACATTACGCCTCGGGCCGGAGCGTGATGGATCACTACCCGGGGCGTATTGAATCAGGAATGAAATTATAATTTGGATCATGAAATATTATTACAGTATTGACAATTTTGGTTTCTATTGTACATTTAAAACAAAGAATATTGAAAATCGATCATATTTAATTTTAACTTTAAACATTTTCATGAAATTTTCAAAATTTAAAAAGTTGTAGCGAAATGCAAAATCCATTTACTTAAAATATCTATTCTCCAGTTATTTTTTTAATAAAGAGTTATCATTGGTACTTATTAATATATAAATTACAAGAAATTAAACTTGACAGGATTATTTTATTAATATTTTAAATATAATAGGTTTTTCTTAACCCCTTCACAGTATTTGACGTCTATAGAGGCAAAAATAATTCGTGCCCCCAGTGTGTATGACCGCTATAGCGGCATCGAAAAAAAAGATAGATAAAAGTTAACAAATCTTGCTAAAAATGCCTACTCGGAAGTTTTCGGGGTCGCTGAATCCAAATCCGTTATTGAAATTTTTAAATTCAAAATGGCGGCTTCAAAATGGCGACCAAAAATTTTTTTAAGTTTACGAATTTGGCTGAAAATGCTTATTCGGGGGTTTTTAAAGTCTCCAAATCCAAATATTTAGTCAAAAATTTAAAATTCAAAATGGCGGCTCCAAAATGGCGACCAACAAAATTTAAAAGTTTACGGATTTGACTAAAAATGTTTACTTGGGGGTTTTTGGGGTCGCTGAATTCGAATAATTGGTTAAAATTCTTAAATTAGTTCTTAAAACTTGAAGCAGAGAAATTAATATGTCTGATGTTTTAAAACATTGTAAAATACTCAAAATAAATCTTTACTAAAAGATTTAATAATAGTAATTAAATTAAATAGTTCGTGACTCCCGATTCGACTAAGAGCGGTGTTTTAACCCTCACAGGCTCAAGTTCGATTTTCGAAATGCGCGCACAAGGTGGGTCCGAGGGACCCGGATGTTTCAATGCAATAAAAAATAAAATTTAATAGCAAAGTGCTTCATATTTTCCATATTTAATACAATTTTAATGATATAATTGCATAAAAAATTTTACATATTAAAAAGTAATCAAGATATAACTAAAATTTGTTTAATAAATTTAATGAGTCATTTTGAATAAATCGAACTACATACTTATTAAGCAAGATTTTTTTAATGTGTATTTTTTGTTCTATTAAATTTACCGATGTATTAAACATATGTTATCACTTATTATGGCAGTTGTTGATAAAAATACCATAAATAAATCCAATATTGCATAAAAATTGCAAATTTTTAAATTTTTTTTCATAGCCCGGGTCCCTCGGACCCGGCTTGAGCCCTTACGTATGTTCGACTTAAAAGGTAATTTACAAGAGTATTTTATAAATAAAAAATTGTTTATACTGGTGAAAAATGTGTGTTTTTACGTCCCCAAGCCTAATGTGAAGTTGATTTTCCAATAATATTTTCTTAACCGGAAGTAGATCAAAAAAACTTTCCTCCGGGTCCGAGGGACCCGGCTCGAGCCCGTGAGGGTTAAGTATACAATTTTATCAAAATCTATCAAAGCGTTTGTCCACATTAACAATTTGTTGTAAACTAAATTATTTGTTAATATAAATTGTTTATAACATTCGAATATTTACCTGCACAAATTTTTTACAATTTACAGAGTACTCTAGGTGTGTTTCTAAAAAATTTTCAGCACGTGCCATTCGATTATAGAGGCTGGAGATAACTTTTTCTTAAAAATAAATGCTTTTGTTAAACTTTGCAATAAAAATATAAATATAAACAAATTGAAATTTAAAATTCGGCCTCGACAAATCTCTTCCAAATTTAATAATCTTTCACTTAAAACAAAGTTCAGTAAAATCGGTTAAAAAATGAAGGCTCTAGACTATTATGAACAGCAAATTGCAGTTTGGTCCCAGTGTGCGCCCCGGAGGGGTTTGTTGAAAATTTTGTTATTATTTATCAATACCGTAAGTATTAAACAAAAATTGTCAATTGTTCTTTAAGAACAAATGTTTAAAGCTCAATATCTGATATACAAAAATTTTTTACAAGTAATTTTGAAAAAGATATAACAAAATAACAAAGACTTCAAAAATTTACTTTCATGCGTCAAAATCACTTATTTCTACCATATTTTTAACAATAATAAATGAATAACAATGAAACTTGGTACAAACATACAGTATACCAAGTATATTATTTTGACCGGAAACCGAAATTGTTCAGACTTATCACTTTTGAATAAATTGAAGTTATTCATTACGCCCCTGATCCATTAAGCCCCGGTCTCCCCTCCCAGGCGGAAAAGTCGGACGAATGTCGGAATTTACAACCGGCTGGGATCCGCGCCCGTACAGACCGCAAGTACCGACGGTCTGTACCGATTCGGATCTGAAAAAGCAACCGGCGCGGTACAGATTATGCTCCGACTGTCGGATCCGTCTTCCCACTATTGTCAGTACCGGCTCGGTACTGGATTTCTTCCGCCGGCGGATCTTATTCTTCTGCGGCGTCGGAAGAATGACAGATATGTTAAGTCTGTACTGGCTCGGTGCTGGGCCGGATCCGACTGCGGATGTCGTCATTTATTGTCACATTATAAATCACATTATAAATTTATTTTCAATAAATGTGTCATAACTAAATAATTATTACAATAATTAATTGCATTATTTTAGAAAATAATGATTAATTAATAAATGAATTTAATCAAAATATTAAGTAATTATTTATTGAGACTTTTTTCAAAATTAAACAATTAAAAAAATTTGTTGTGCACTTATACTTTATAATTATTATAAATAAATTTATACTATTAATATAAATTTATTATTATTGAGATATTATTAATTAATATTATTGAGAATTAATAATAAATTATTAATATTAATAAATATTAATAAATATTAATATTCATGTTAATAATTTATTATTAATTCTCAATAATATTAATGTTAATTAATAATATCTCAATGATAATAAATTTATTATTATTGTGATATTAATTAAAATTATTAATATTATTATGTTCAATATTATTATATTGAGATACAATTATTTAATATATTACATAATAATAAAAATATAGCTGTAGCATTGACGCGTAGTTATTCGACAAGTTTCATTTCAGCTTGTGACACTTGAGAGTATTTAAGATTTGAGAGTCCCATGCGAGCGTAGCATAGTGGTTAGCGTGCGAGATTTCGGTGCGTAAATATTCGGTTAGGCGTAGGTTCGTACCTCCAAGCGTTAGGATTTTTCAAATGTGTATGTAATAAAAAATTGCGTTTAAGTATATAAAAAAATAAAAAAAATGTGTAAAGTGAACTGTCAATGAATTGTCATCAGTATTTATCTTTTGCAATTAATTATTATTTTTTTATTGATATTTGTTGAAATTATCATTTGGAACCGATCCGGTTGTCAGTCGGTAGAATGCCAGCGCTCGGCTGGCTATTAAATGAAAAATCCACGGTCGGTAGAGTGCCAGGTCCCAGCCGGTTGAATTATACACGGAACGGCTTCTCCCGGCCGGTCAGCGGGCGGTAGAATGCCAGTTCCGAGCCGGTTGCCAGCGCGTTCCTGGCCTAGTCACTATTCGGTAGAATGCCCGTTCACATTCGGTTGGCAGGCGGTTCCCAGCCAGTACAGTTACACCGGCGTCAGTACGGGCTAGGATTCGCGCCGGTTGGAAATTTCCGCCTGGGGCTACTCAGCAGTTCTCGAGTTGTGCTCTGTTGAGAACAAATTCAATGGATTGAATTGTTGAGAACAACTTCAATAGATTGACATGACACTTGTGGCATAATTTAGTGCTTATTTAGTACTAATTTATGTCGCAGAAAAAAAAATTTTTATAGATATCTCTGAAACTAATAAGTCTAGGAACCTCTACCTTGCGGTATAATTTAGTGCTAATTAAATGCTCTTAGAATATATACTTTTTATTTTTTTTAATTAACCCCTTGACTCAAAAACTTATCCCCTCCATGGGGGTGTGTGTCGCAAAAGTACATACTACATTGAATATTTCTAAATTTTGACGTAGCTTAGTATCCAGGGGTTTAGGGGTCACTGATTACGAATCTGACATTAGATATTCAAAATTCAAAATGGCCGATACAATAAGGCTGCCTAAAAAGCATTTTTTAAGGTGCCTCGAAAAGGGAGTACTACGGAGGCGGGTGAAGCTTGCCGCATCTTGTTGCCTTCTTTTTTTAATATAAAAAGAGAGTCAAATTGACTGCCTAGTTGGTACCAGAAGGTAGGGGAGACCGAAGTGAGTTGAAACGATTTTTACATTATCCAGTATAACTCAGCCAAAAATTGTCCTATTTTTATGAGCTTTGTGATTTTGGATAGGTAGTTTTGTGTAGTATGTGAATCAAAAATGTAAAAAGTTGTAAGGGTTTAGGAAAAAGTTGCAAAATTCAAAACAGTTCCCGGTGTTACAACTCACCTAGTACCAAGGTGTGTTGTAACACATGTCGACGTTAGTTGTAACAGTTGCAAATTTTGTGATTTTAATGAAAAAAATTCCGCTTTAATGCTTAGTTTAGTTAGTAAAGTAAATTTAATTAGTTAGCAAAGACATCTTATTAATAGAAACAAATAAAACACTCGCTTTAATACCTTAATTTATTTTTGAAATTAGGTTATCACATATTTCGTTTTCTTTAACACTAATTAGATATTTTAAACCAATCTTTGGTATTTAATTACGATCTATAATACCTAACAATTTGAGCTTTTTTTTTTTATTGGTTTATACACCTGTCTTCAGCCTTACTTACTTGGCTATACAAGTTTTTTTACATTTTCGTAAATTTCTCTTACAAATGTTCCCTGACAAACTTAAATACTAAATTTTGCGCCTACAGAGCGACTTGAAAATTAGGAGTACTCGCATTTGCCTCGACCACCCGTCTAATGGGTTTTCTCGACAGTGGAGAGGAAAACTGTAGAAAACCTCTCCTGAGTACAACCGGTTTATCGTCAGTTGAGTTCTAATGGTGTGTATACCGGACAATAATCGACGGTGCACATCATTATACCTCGACGTCAAACCTCCCGCTCAAATTATCTCACGTGCCGGAAAAATACCAAGCCAAATGGGCGCGAATAACAAAAAAACCTACAAGTAGAAATTATTTTTGACTTTTTTATACACAGTAAAAAGTAAATCTTAATTTAAGAGCTGCCTTAAATTCAACACTGTCTGCTATAATGTTAAAGGATACGAAAAACGTGCGTAAATTCAACATTGACTGTCTTAAAAATGTTGCATCTTAATTTAAGGCAGCTTTCGTGCCTTAAAATAAGATTTTCTTTTTACTGTGTATGAAAGAGCAACTCGAAAAATATTTTTATTAATATTTTTTTTCCCTTGGAAAATATGAAAGTGATTTACACAAAAATTTGTAAAATTCTAAATACTTTTAAAGCCATAATATAAAATATATTTTACTTTACCAAAAATCCAACTAGTTTCTTTTCGATCATACAAATTTGCGTAAACCTAGGTGAGTTAAAACAGCCTGTTACAACTCGACTAGGTGCGAAAAACTGTCCATCGGTTCGAATAATTATTTTTTATTTTAAATTTCGAGACTGACACAAAAAAACAAAACCATTTCATGAAACTAGAATATTCAACATTTATTAAGGTAAATATTAGAATAACAAAAATCTAATATGTGTCGAATAATAAAGTATCAAAATTTCGGCCGAAAACTTACTTTTAGCCATTTTTTTGCACACATATTAAATACATCTCAAAAACTTTTCTCAGGTGGTCAAGTAAATTTGCATCAAATAGTGAATAAAAAATGTAATAAATTCACGTTTTTCAAAATTTTTAAAAGGTCGTAGCTTTCGACAAATCGGCTTTGTTACAACTCACCTCGGTCTCTTCTACCGAACCCAGACCGACCCCCTCCAACGTATTTTAACCCTTCAGCCGCCGCATCTTTTTTTTGTAACGCGCTCCGTCGCAGGTGAGGAAAATTCTCACCTTCATAAATAAGTCCAAACTTGTAAAATGACAAATTTTTTTTTAAAGTTCATTAGAATTTCTAAACAACCTATTGGCAGTAAAATTAACTTTTATTTTCTGTTAATTATTTAAATAAAAAATAAATGACAAATGTAATCGAGTATACGCGGTCAGTCGCGTGGTGAGAAGTTGCCTCACTTCGCGTCAAAAATCCCCGACATTTGCTGCCTTCAAATTCAATAACAAAAAAATTAAAATATAAAAAAACACAAAAATTGTTTTAATGTTAAGAAGAAGAGTGCTGTAAAAGGTACTGAGAATATGAAATTATAATTTTTTGTATTTTAAAAGTTATAAATAAAAAAAGAAACTGAGTGCGGAAACTTTTCACCATGCGACGGATGCGACGGAGGGTTAAAAAGGCCTTTTTTAAGATGGCCCGAGAAGAAAATCTACGGAGGCGGGCGTAGCATGCCGCATCTTGTTTCCTTCTTTTTTTAATATAGAAAGAGAGTCAAATCAACTTTCTGGTTGGTTCTGTTTTCAACATCATTATTTTCAAGTTTTAACACTTTTACTGATATCTACCTTTAATATTAGACACTCAAAGTTTGCCACTGGTATCAAGCCGGTACATATACTCTCTAAATCTGAATTAAAAAATCAGTGAAATTTCACTAAAGATCAGTTGAAATTAACTGAAATATCAGTCATTTTTCGCTGCTTCACAGTGGGTCAAAAACCTTATTTTTTGAACAAAAATCTGTCACCACGTCAATTTTAAATGAAAATAGATGAGACTTGGGCACACTCACTTATCAAGTACTGAAGAATTTGAATCAATTGCCCCTTTTTAAAATATAAAGTTATTGCTTAGGGTGGAGTCCCATGACAGCGTTTTGCGTTGCGTCTTAAAGGGAGAGAAAAAGACGCAAATATACGTTTGCTGCATTCTCCCTCATTACAACGCAACGCAAAACGCTGCCATGGGACTGCGGCCTTAAGAGCCATTGACTAAATATGGGGAATTTTGTTAAAAAATCATAAAACTGTACTTTAGATCTATAAAATTGTTTTCAAATAAACAAAACAACTTTTTTGATAAAACTGTATAGTGCTCCTGTGTTTATAAATACAATTTCAGAATTTATTTTTCAAAATTTAAAATGGCGGTCGAAATTATTTGGATATTGGTGATTTTTTAGAAATTTTCTTAAAAATTGATCGATTTGGATGAAACTTAGTATCTAGGAGTTTTTGTGGTCTCTGATTACGAATCTGAAGTCAGATTTTAAAAACTCAAAATGGCGGACGAAAATTTTAAAAATTGATGGATGTTGATGACACTTGGTATCTAGGGGTTTCTGAGGTCGCTGATTACTAATATGAAGTAAGATCTTTAAAATTCAAATTTCGGACGAGAAATTAAAAATCTGTTTGATTTTTATGTATTTTTAATTTAGAAAATCTGACGACTGCAGATTCGTAATCCGCCGCCCTAAATACCCTTAGAACTAAGGTTCATAAAAATCCATCCATTTCTAAATAATTTTGTCCTACATTTTGGATCTACAATTTTGAATTTTGAAAATCTGACTTCATATTCGTAATCAGAGACCTCAAAAACCCTTAGATACTAAGTTTCATCAAAATCTATCAATTTTTAACATTTTTGTCCGCCATTTTGAATTTATAAAATCTGAGATTCGTAATCGAAGACCACAAAAACCCCTAGATACCAAATTTCATCAAAATCCTTTAACTTTTAAAATTGTCGTCCGACATTTTGAATTTTAAAAATATGACTTTAGATTCGTAATCAGCGACCTCAATAACCCCTAGCTACCAAGTTTTACCAAAATCCATAAATTTTTTAAAAAATGTAAATAATCTGTTCCGGAATTTAGTTTTTTGTAAAATGAAATTGTGCTCAACAGAGCACAACTCGAGAACTGCTGAACACAACTTTTGCGTTTTTAAATTTTGATTTCTTTTATTTAAACATTAGTTTTTTCTGCCGGAATATTGGCACATGTCGTGCACAGTGAAGCACAATAATTGTTTTTTAAAAATTTGAATTTTTCCGATTAAAAAAAGTTTTTCGGTTTTTGTGCCCGAAATTTAGAGTTTATCAAAAAATGAAATTTGGCACAAAAGAGGACAAGTCGAGCACAATGCAGCACCATAATTGTTTTTTGAAAATTTCAATTTTTCGATTAAAAAGAGTTTTTTGGTTTTTGTGCCCGGAATTTTGAGTTTTTCAAAAATCGAGTTTTGGCACAAACGAGCACAAGTCGAGCACAATTCAGCACAATATTTGTTTTTTGAAAATTTAACTTTACTGGTCTAACTTCCTGTACATAATTTATTTCCCTTTAATTTAAACATAGAACACTCAAATCGGATAAAAATTGTAGGCTGTAGACATTTTTGAACAGGAATTCGTAACGGACGGTCGATGCGATGCACGGAGCAACAAAAAATTCAAAATCTCCGGTTGTATTTGGAAATACAAATTTTTTTTCGGCAATATAAAGATAAGAGTCCAAGGTTTGTCATGTATATATAAATTTCATTAAAATCTTTGCTCTAGAAAGCATAAAAAAATACTAATTGTTTATAAAATTGTTATTAAAAATTAAAAATTTTCCAAAATTTTTTTTCACAATTAAATTTATTTAAATGAGTGGATATTCAATGACTACTAAAAAATACCCATTAGCAAAAGAAATTTGAGTCATTAATTTTTTTCTTAAATGATGCAAAAATTTGTTATTATAAAAAAAGGTATAAAAATTTAGAATTCCGAAAAACGGTTTAAAGTGTTTTTTTTTATCGTTGTGAACTACAGATTTTTATAAATGTTTTGACTTTTCCAAAAATCTAAAAAAAATTTAATCACGATTAACGCGTTTTGACTCTTATTTGAATTAATTATTTATTAATTATTCATTTATTATTCAACAATAATAAAATGATAAACAATAAATATAATTATAAACAAATTATAATATTGTGTATAATTAAAAAAACTTGGAGTTTTGAATCGAAAAGCATGCTCGGTTTTGTTCTATAAGATAAGTATTTTTTTTCTAAATTACAACTAAAAAAAACTTTGACTAATAAAAACAAAAGAGAACAATTCTGAGAATCAATCATCTTTTATAAACGACCAAATCATTAATTCGCCATTTTGCGAGTGCATGTTAGTGCTTAATTTAACCGTTCAATAATTGTTATTCGTGCTGTTTTAGTTTTGAGGAAAAAAACAAACAGAAAAAAGACCAAAATAAAATACAAATCATACATATAAGTAAGAAATGTTAGATCCTGAATGTGTTCTTATTGCTTTTTATAATGTTTTGTTATATATGTTTTGACAGTATCCGTTGATACTAAATATGTAAATTTGTTTACATAATTTTAGTGTTATATAAAACATATTAGTGTTATATAACTATATATATAATAGTATATAATATATATATATATATATATATATATATATATATATATATATATATATATATATATATATATATATATATATATATATTGTATATATAAATAACTGTGTACATGTGGACGTCCACATGAAAAGGGCCCATATTGTCGGTTCTAGTTTTCGAGATAATCGCAATTTAGTAATTTTTGAGCAAATTCTTAATTTTTTTTTATTTTTTATTATCAATCTACATGTTTTGACAAGTCGAATCATGCGGTTTTCATTAATTTATCGATACTTTAACTGTTTGATTTCATTGGTTCTTTAGAAAAATGAAAAGGGCCCATTTTGTCGGTCATTTGCAAAAGTAATCCGTATTTTAAAAACGGAGGTATAGAAAAATTAAAAACCTCTTGATTTTTCATCTCTAAGGTGTCCTGGACTGTAAACAATTCTTATCTGAATAACTTCTCAGAAGAACCAGAGATATTGATGTTAGAGTCCTTGTTTTTGTACTCATAGAAATGAAAAATTCGATATTTCGTGAAATTTTTCGTAATAGAGACTGTTAAAAAAATTTAAATAAGTTTAATATCTACTCTTTTTCTTCAAATGACACAATAAAATTGTACCTAATCATTAATCCTGTAAAAAAAATGGTTTTTTAATAGAAAAACTGTCCTTTTTAGAAAAGGGCCCATATTGTCGGTTTCTCGTACTTAAGTACGAAATTTTTCAAAATTAAGAGGGGGGAAGGTTTTAAAAATTTAAAACTTATTGGTTTTTCATCTTTTAGGTACCCTGGACTGTAAACAATTCTTATCTGAATAACTTTCCAGAGGAACCAGAGATATTGATGTTAGAATCTTTTTTTCGTAATTGTCGAAATGAAAATTTTAATATTGCGTCAATTTTTTCATAATAGAGACTGTCAAAAATTTTTAAATAAGTTTAATATCTATTCTTTTTCTTCAAATGACACAATAAAATTGTACCTAATCATTTATCTTGTAAAAAAATGGTTTTTTAATAGAAAAACTGTCCTTTTTAGAAAAGGGCCCATATTGTCGGTTTTTAAATTAATTAATTAATTAAGGGGAGGGGGTTGTTCTAAAAATTTAAAACCTGTTGGTTTTTTATCTTCAAGGTGCCCTGAACTAGAAACAATTCTTATCTGAATAACTTCCAAGAAGAACCAGAGATACAACAATTAGTTGGTATCGCAATCTTTAATTCCGTTTTTCTCTAAATGAGGTTTTTGGCGTTCTAAACTTTGAAATTCCGTAACTCAGCGAATTTTCAACCAAAAAAGTTCTAAGACCACTCAAAATTCTCCAAATTTTGCCAGGATTACGCCCATATAGATAACTCCAATAGTGCCAAAATGGGCCCTTTTCATGTGGACGTCCACATATAATAATATATAGTTATATAGTTAACAATTATTTTAGTGTTAAAACTCTAAATTTTCGTAGTCAACTCCTTAAGAGTTTCATCTCATTAGGTGTAATTCGGAAATATTTCAAATAGTTTGTTTTCACGAGGCGTGTTTTTTTAAACTGTATGGAAAAAATCAAAACTTTTACACACTTATAAAATTGCTTCTACAGAGGCGACTCTTTTATAGGCACGTTAACAGCAGTTAAATAATTAATTAGTGAATTATTTATTCCATTGTGTGTGAGTGTTCAATATCCGCTATACACAAACACAATTTTACGATATTTTTAATTATTTTCTAATTTTTATGATATTTTTCCTTTAACTTAAATTTTATTTATCTCAATTTTAAAAAACAAATATAATACAAAAATAATTAAGATTTAAAATTAAATCCAAACAATTTTCAAATGAATGATTTTTGTCTATTAAAATATTTTCCAAAATTATTATAGAATAAAATTAGAAATAAAATAAATTCAATACTTATTTAGAAAAGAATTCATTTTCTAAATTAAGAATAAAAATATTTTCTAACAAAATTCAAATTTTAATTGAAATATAGAAAAAAACGTCGTTCATTTGAAAGAGATTTAAAAAATGATTACCAATTCACTTAAAATAGATTATTCTAAAATTTTGAACGTTAAAATGAATGGAATTTTTTTCCTAAAAATAAAAAAAACACTCAATAGAAAACAATACAAACTCCAAATTTACTCAATAAAAATATTACCTATGTACACTGAGAGATCTTTGTGTCATCAGCATACTTTCGATAGGCTGCTACTGACCATTTTGGTGGAACACTACAGGACTATACTTTTGGGTTGCTGCGGTACAATTTTGGGCGCGTGACAGTCCAAAAGTTGTTCAGCTGCAAACCAAAGGCGGCATCCCCACTACTTCGGCGAGCTGCTTACCAACATTTTGGACAGTCACGCGCCCAAAATTGTACCGCAGCGCACCAAAACCATCACGGAGAAAAATGAAAATTCAGATTTCGGACTGAATATAAAACAATTTGAATGATTTGTATTATCATAGGAAGAAATATTAAATTTTGGTTCTCTATCCTAAAAAGGTAAGTAACGATTTTCAATGAAGATCAATGCTAAATATCTTAATAAACGCCAATAGTCTTCTTTCAACAAGTGCAATCAGATTCCGTAATTAATTCAAAGGTGAAAAGAATTAGGTACAATTATTATTATTTGCATTTATTTTAATTCAGCTACTCAATTGTTACAAACTTTGTATCAACGTTCACTTAAACGGGGACTGTTCTGTGCGAGAGTCCTTAGATTCATTCCCAAACAGTTTTTAGGAATGCGAAACTCTGCGGCGCGCCTGCGCCCGCGTTTGTTCAGTTTCTTCGTTTTTGACATGAAGTAGTATAAGGAGGCCTCACTGCTGTGTTGAGTCCATGAAAAGTTGAAGCATGTTTTCCCGTTCCTCTTAAAACTAACGGAGGTGTCGAACCTACCGGAAAAGTTTGGAACTAATACACACACTGGCATAAGGTGTGTTCATACAGTTCCTACACATGAAACTCCCTTTGCAAATGGCTGCCGTCGCTGCTGTCAACAGTTGAACGTTTTTTTTTGTCGTGTTTTCTTTTATGAGTTTTGTATAAATATTTTTTGAGAATTGTTATAATGAGTTGCTCTGTAAAAGGTTGCCAGACAAATCAGTTTAACATTTGTGTCACGCTCTGAGGAAAGGTACATAAGAAGCAAAAAATTTGAGGTTATGTTTTTAATTTTTTAAGTAAAAATACAGAAAGAGAATCAATTATTAATTAAAAATTGTTGGTCTTCAAGTCTTCATTATATTCAAAATATTTAATGAAAATTAGTTTCAAATTCAAATAATTAAAAATAAACTTTTAATCGAGATAAATCTAACACGAACCCAACCTATAATTCGTTTGCTTCTTGGGTACCTTTCTTGGTACTTGGTATCTTTTCTTTAAGAAGTTAATTTAGTACACTGTAAAAACAGTTTCTCAATGTAAGACGTTTTGTCCCCACTTTTAAAACATTTGAGGTGTTTTACCTCAAAATTATTGAGGTAAAACACCTCAAATGTTTCAAAAATGGGGACAAAAACGTTTTACATTGAGACACTGTTTTTACAGTGTACTAATTTAACTTTTTAAAGTTTAATAATTTAGTCACTTAAAGATAATATTATCAATTATTTACTTGTGTTTTTACTATATTTTTATATATAGCAAATATTTCTGATGTTTAAATCACTATTCGTTTAAATGTCACTTTTAGCGGACGAAATTTAGGAGTTTTTTTTTTTTTTTTCCTTCTTAAATGACTTGAAGCTAGGCCAACTGTCAGAACACACACTCTTATATACCAACTAGTTTTGCGTTTCTACAGAACGACTTTTTGAGATTAGGAGTACTCGCATTTGCCTGGACCACCCGTCAATGGGTTTTCTCGCCAGAGAAGAGGGAAACTGTAGAAAACCTCTCCTGAGTACAACCGGTTTATCGACAGTCGAATTCAAATGGTGTGTACCGGACAATAATCGACGGTGCACATCATTATACTTCGACGTCAAACCTCCCGCTCAGATTATCTCACGTGCCGGAAAAATCCCAGGCTAATGGGCGCGAACCAAGTACCCTTGGTCCGCCCACCGAGCCTGCAGGGTTCGCCACCTCTGTTAGTTTTAAGAGAAACGGAAAAATTTGCTTCAACTTTTCTAGAGAGTGGGAACTCCTTATACTACTTCATGGTTTTTGATATATACACGGAAGTCTCGGTGTAGTTCGTAGTGTATTAATTGTTTCAATTAATAAAAATTCTAGTTTTAAATATAATAGTGAGTGCAGTTTTGTAATAAAGTTTTAGTGTTACAAATGAATGTAGAAGAATATCTATGTGAAATGTTTGATCTCATTTTGAGGTTAGGTGTGTGTTTATTTTGTTTTTAGCCGGTTATGCAATGCCTAATTGTTATTATATTTTATTGTAATGTTCAATTTAGGCAACTAAATGTAAAGTCTAAAATGAAATAATATTTAAAAAAATAGAGAATACTTTGAATTTTAAAAATCTTCGCATTGGAATTTTTGTGTAATCTGTAGATATTTAAATAAAATCTCTTTCTTTAAACGTTTTAAAACAGATCATTTTAGTAAAAATGGCAAAGGACTTGTATTTAATTTTTAAAGAGATTCTACGTTTAAATATCTAAAGAATAATAAAAATCCCAGTGAGAAGTTTTATAAAATTCAAAGTATTCTAATATTTTCAGTTGTTTCATTTTTCGATTTTATATTTAGTTTCAAATTGGATATTCCAATAAAAGTAAATATTTTGACAAATAAAAGTAATAATGTAGGTCACTAGAAGATCTGCTCACATTATATTCAGTATGGGACTCGGCACTAGACTTGCCTTGGACTCCGCCCAGAAGCGCCTATCAATGTGTTCAGTCTGCTTTGTTCCGCGTATAAGTGTGCATAAGAACGAAAACATTTTAAGCCTACTGACGTGCTTTAAACCTTTTACGATTCATTTCCCTGTTTTCTATCCTGGAGCCGCAAAGGTAGACAAGTTTGGGAATGAAATCTAAGTTACTAGCGCTGAACTCCACAATTTTCAATCGGATTTTTCTGCGTGATAGTGGAGCTACTATCGCATACGTTGTTCCACTATATAGCCCCAAAGGTCTCTCCGTGTAATATTTTAATTAATATTTAATGTTTGTAAAAAACAAATTAAATTGACTAATTAAACTTAACGTTCATTTAAACGTTCAAAATTTTAGGAACATTAAAATAAAATTTAATTTTCTTATTTATTTTTTATTTGATTTAAATTCAAAACTTGATTTGATTAAAATTTTCATTTTCAACTTCATTCAAAATTTCGTTATTTAACTTATGAATTTATTTATTTTATTATTGTACTCTCTTATTTATTTTAGTTTTTTATTTTTAAAATAATAAATAAATAATTAAAATAAATTTTATTATTATCTGTTATTATCAGGGACCGACACGGATACGAAAAAACACAAAAATTCGTGTCGTGTCCGTGTCGTTCCTTAACACGACACAAAGTACGCCTGGTAATTCGTGCCCTGACACGACACGAATTACTAAGTGAACTTTGTGTCGTGCCAAGACACGACACGAATTTTTTGGGAAAGTCCCTGGTTATAATTATTAAATAAATTTTATTATTATAGGGTAGAGTTGTCAGGGTTGGGCAGTGTTTAGGGTTGAGCCACCGCGTTTATTTCGTTTTATCGCACTAGCGCCATCTATCTTTTTACGTAAATTCTTGCTACTAATGTCAGCCATCTTCTCATATGAGTCGCAATTGAGTACACGAACCTATACTTAAGTATTGTGCCACTTATTGATATAGGGTCAGAAAAAACTTTGTGGTGTCAAAAAAAGAGAACTAAATGTAGAAAAAATATGCCAAAAGACACAAAGCGTACTTGCATCAGAAATTCATTTTTTCATATAAATAGGTGTTAAAAACTTCATTTCCATTGAAAAAAGAGGAAAAAAACATTTTTGATAACCTTTTTTCATTTTTTCAATTTTGGATTTCGTTCATGAGGAATAAAATATCTAAAGTTATATGAAAATGCATAATATGGGATTTTATTTTAATTTCATGGTTCCGTTCCTCATACCCAAGTGTCATTCTATCATTTGAAGGTCATTTTTAATCATTTACCTAAATATTTCATTGATTTTCTACAGTGGCTCAACTCTGACAACCATGTTCAACTCTGGCAACTTTATTTTTTTAAATTGTTTACACTGAGAAAAAAGAGGGCGCGTTGCAGCACATTTTCGAGTCATGTTGAGTGACTCAACCCTGAATTCTTCTACACACTTTCTGGGGCGTGCAGCGCGCCCCAAAGAGGGTGTAATACACTTTAAATACAGCGCGCCTCGACTCAGGAGAGCGCTGCACGCCCCGGAAGAGTGTCTAGCAGAACACAGGGTTGAGTCGCGCAACATGACTCGAAAATGTGCTGCAACGCGCCCTCTTTTTTCTCAGTGTATAACTCCGAATCTTTTGGCAAAATTTTTTAACAATGTTAAACAAAAACATTGCATTTGAGTTAATCTTTCCAACAATATGCGCAAAATCGTGAAATTCGTTCTACAAGGGAAGTTATGAAGAAAAGTCAAAACTATGCCCAACCCTAACAACTCTCCCCTACCTTTTTTTTATTTATTATTTTTTTTATTTTATTATTTATTATTATTGCTTTTTCATGGGAAACTTTGCTTTTTTCTATTATTATTTATTTATTTATTTACATAAGTAGACAGAACTAGTCCGTTTATTATTATTGTTATTATTATTAAATCTTCAATTAATTTTTTACTACAATTTAAAATTAAATGCAACTAAACTCTCTACATTTTCGAAAAATACAAATATTTATATTGAACAAACAAATAAACAAAAAAAAGGGAAATAACACTGAAAAAATGAAGATCAAAATGAGGAGGCGTGATGGCCAAGTAACATTGTTGTATTGCAGGGAAGAAGAGCTCACTACAAACTCTAGCAGGGAGACCGTCCTATCTGACGTCAACACTGCCAACCATACCCAACCTAACGATAAATCGTAATTTTAATTTTTCGGACACTTTTAACTGCGAAAAAAATTTATATATATATATATATAATGGCGTTTAATTCCTAAATAAATATAACGGTACACGTCGATTTTATTATAATTAAAGAAATATAAAAAAAATTAATATCGAATCGGTTACGAAAAAAAGTATAGAAATATATTACCAAAAAAAGAGTTGACAGAAATTTTATATTCAACTATATCTATAGTAATCAAAATAGTTCAATATTGTATAAAATATATATAATGAAAAGAAAAAAAAATGAAAACAGAAAAACTAATGTGACTTAACGTACTCTCACTTTTCTCTCATTCGTTCTACAAGAAAAGTTTACGATAAATTCTTTAAATTTTTTTCCACTACTAGAAGGAAATATTTGGAAACATTTTTTACCTTTCCATGAAAACTCAACTCGAATTCGACTGATATGAATTTTAGATTCAAAATAATATTTTGCGACCCAAAATTTAATTGATTTAAAACTAAAAAAATATACACTTTTTTATTTTTGAATAATTTAATTTAATAAATAAATAAAAAAATAAATTTAATAATAATAATTTTGAATAATTTACAAAAAGTCTATTTTTAATCTGACTTTTATTTATAAATAAAGAAATAAATAAATTGCATTTCTTTAAAATTTGAATAAAAATTTCTTCAAAGCAAAAATCTAATATTCCTTTCTAAAAAAAATTTTTAAAGAACCAATCACGAGACGACTTTTCTTGACATTTCCAGAGTGCAATCAGATCTCAAAAAATATTTTCTCCATAAATTAAACGAAACAACACGATTGTTATTAACTTATCGCTAAATGTAGGTAATAAAAAATTACGTCGGTGAAGTTTGCAACATTTATGATCAACGATTGAAAGGAAAAAATTATTTTTTTACTAAAATGAATAAAAATTTTTGTTTACAAATATTTCTTTTTGTAAATTATTATTCAAAAAACTAACCAAAATATTTTCTATAGAAAAATGAATTAAAATTTGTTTAAAAAAATATTATTTCTTTTAAATCGTTGATTAAAAACGTTGTATACATCACCAACGTAATAAATTCTAATCGAAAATTTTTAAACTAGAAAAAAAATTTCCCTCACTAGAATAATATAGCAATATCAGAAAAAATAAATAGAAGACAAAATTTACGAGGTTTGAGAAATAAAATGCAGGATAAGAATTAACTATATTGCTAATATTCGAAGAATTATAGGCTTTTTAAATGCAAATAATGCTTTCTTAATAGACTGCAGGAAAAAAAGAAGACGAAAAAACGAGGAATAATATTCTGATTGTACTTTCCAATGAAGAAAATAAAATAAAAAAACGAAGTATGTTAACGATTTAAACTTAAGCAGATAGTTCGAAATAAAGTATGCCTACGATCTCAAACTCTGATTTAGTGGGTGATGCGTAATGAGTGAGTATGCATGCATGCATGTCTGTGTGCGTGAAAATATTGTCGCATCGCCGTAAAAACAAATTGATATTTCACATGTTGCGAAAAATATATTATTATTTCATTATTATTATTATTGTTTATTACTATTACTATTATTTTTATTATCATTATTACTGTCACTATTATTTCAATTATTATTATTCTCGTTTTTGATATTATAATTATTATCTAATATTGCTATTTTCATTAATATCTCTCTGACCAAAAAGTTTGATAATTATGGTGGGCAACGAAATTGCAACAAAAATTAATTTTTTAATCACAAAATAGAGTGTAATTATATTAAATATTTCAAGAAAATATTCATTCTCCAACACTTGCTCTGAAAGGAGTACTTTTCTTGGTAGAAAAGTGTGGCGAAAGTAGAACTTTTCTCAACTGCTCTGAAGAGCGTGGCGAAAGTAAAATTTGGCGTGGGGAAAGTAAATTCAGCGTGGCGAAAGTAATTTTTGGCGTGGCGAAAGTAAATCATGAATTTATTCTTTTTTCTTGTTCTTTGACCGAGATTTATTTTGTATCTAACTTCTTCCCCAATCAAAACATTCGTCTTTTATTATATTAAACATAAGAACATCTTAAATTAAAATTATACGAAACTCACGAAGAAACCTTTCCTCGCAAGGCGTTGGAGAAAACGTAGTGCACAACTCGTGGTGAAAGAATGATTTTTCTCGAGTGATTGCTGCTCTCGCTACGCTCGAGCCGCAAACTTCACTCTCGAAAAATCACACTTTCGCCACTAGTTGTACAATGTACTATTTTTAATATTCACAATTTTATGATTAAAAAGTAAAATAATTGACAATTAATTAAACTACCGAAAAACTAAGTTAAAAAAAAATTTCCATAATTTTCATTTTCTCGACAACAAATTTTAACTTTGTCACTTTTTTCATCATCTGATTAAAAAAATAAATTCTAAAAGAAAATTATTTTAAATTTCTATTCTTTTTCTATTTCTACTAGAAATGAAAAATCCAAAATAAAAATTAAAAGAAATAAAATAAGCACTTAAGAAATCGTGCGAGAAAAAACTGCCAACATTTTTATTGTTTAAAATTTTAAATAAATCAATAAATCTTTTATAGGAATTATAATAATAATTAAAGGTTGACAATTTGATGCGCTTTATACAAAATACGAAAAAAAATCATTTTTTCCATTTTGACTTTTTTATGTATATGAGGCATTTTACGTGAAATGTCCTAAGTTGAAATTTCAACTTCTTGAAAAAAATTGAAACTCAGGGAATTTGTTGTTCTAACAAGTAGAAATGTGCCCCAAAAAATATTTTCGATTTTTTCGAAAATTTGGAGGGGGTAGAGGGGGGTCAATTTGACCAATTTTGCTAACACCGGCTACTTTGTGAATTTTTTCTGAACATACTTGTAATAGGAAAAATTTTTTAGAATATGTTTCTGAAAGGTTTTTCGTCCTCTTTTCAATGGTGTATTTTATTTTTTACACTGAGAAAACTGGAGTGTCAAATTCGGAGGTTCAAAAAGTGTATGTTTCCTTTGCTTATGAAGAGAGTTAAATAGTCCTTCTAAAATAAATTTTGAATTGATAATGGAAATCTACTTGTATATTCTCTCCCATTATATCTTAGGGTTAAAAGTTGCGCAGAAAATGTGTACGATCTGATGCGCGCGAAATTATTTTTCTGACATTTTATGTATTTAATTTAGGGGTTAGGTTGCCATATTTATTCATTTCGCGCCGGATAAGAAAGGGATTTCTCAAGATGGTTAATTTGTCCCTCTGTTATAAACTCATTTTCCCTCCAAGAGAAATGGCACGAATATCTGTCAATGGTGTATTTGAACATTTAGATTGTTATCCAATAGCTAACTCTCAAATATGAACGATTTGTCCCTCCAGATGTTTAGTCCAATACTCCAGTTTTCTCAGTGAAATATTTTAAAAATTTACCCTAATTTTTGATAATTAATATTTAATTTTCAATTTCCCGAAAATCGGTCCGTTTTTTTTTAAATAAATTATTGCAAACGAAAGCTGAGGTTTTTTCCTATCGACATGTAAATTTTCAGAATGCCCTTTTTTTGTTTTTGAGTTATTAAATTTCAAAGAATAAATTGCGGCGCGCAGCGTCGCGGTTGCATTGAGCCGCGTGGCAACCGGCGTGAGACGAGGCGCCCGGGACGCAATTTATTCTTTGAAATTTAATAACTCAAAAACAAAAAAAAGGGCATTCTGAAAATTTACATAATAGGAAAAAACCTCAGCTTTCGTTTGCAATAATTTATTTAAAAAAAAACGGACCGATTTTTGGGAAATTGAAAATTAAATATTAATTATCAAAAATTAGGGTAAATTTTTAAAATATTAAAAAATAAAATACACCATTGGAAAGAGGACGAAAAAACCTTTCAGAAACATATTCTAAAAAAATTTTTTCTAACACACGCACCGAAAGTAAATCATTTCTTACCTATAAAGAGGGTGGAAAGTACGTCTTTCCCGGAGGCAGGGAGAGAATGTTACTTTCCCTCCCCGTGACGTCATAATGGGGAGGGAAAGTAATACTTTCCCTCCCCGCTGTGACGTCACGGGGAGAGAAAGTAATATTTTCTTCCTGCTGCTATAATAATTTGTAATTTTTTTAATAAATGCAAAATATAAAAAGAGCTATATATTTTTTAAGATTAAATATGTATCATATTGTTATTTTTTTAATTAATAATGGATTTTAAATAAATATTACAATAATAATAATTATTATAATTGTGGTTAAATGAATTTATTTGTAATTGTCAAACATTCTTATCTCAATATAATCAGTTTTGTGAATATTTGTTTCTAACAATCTAATAATAAATTAACATCATAAAATTAATAGTATTTATTTCAAAAAGTTCCGTTAAATAATTGCATATTTGTACTTTCGTTTACGTGTGTTAGAAAAAATAGTATGTGCACCACGAAAGGAAAATGATTTTTGAAAATCACTATTTTCCTCCCTAGGTGCATAATATACTATTCCCATTACAAGTATGTTCAGAAAAAATTCACAAAGTAGCCGGTGTTAGCAAAATTGGTCAAATTGACCCCCCTCTACCCCCTCCAAATTTTCGAAAAAATCAAAAATATTTTTTGGGGCACATTTCTACTTGATAGAACAACAAATTCCCTGAGTTTCAATTTTTTTCAAGAAGTTGAAATTTCAACTTAGGACATTTCACGTAAAATGCCTCGTATACGAAAATACCGCTCAGTATATTGAACAAAAAAAAGAATTGACCTTCCTTTTGCTTGTAATTTTTTAAATGAAATCGAACAGGTAGATTTTTATAAGATATTAAATATGTAAATAGTATTTTGATCCAGGTCTAACGAATAAAAAATAAAACGTATTTTTACGAAATACTATGTTAAATACTGTGTCAAAATCGGTTATAAAAATAAAATTATAATTAAATAAATTACTTAACATTTACAAACGATTGTCAATGCCGGTACCAGTTTTTTTTTCTCTATAGTATTTACAGGAAAATCGTATTACACAATGATCCACAAGTTTTGAACGTTCAAATGAACGAAACACTTTTTATTAGAAATGTTTTTATAATTTATTGTTTGCAATAAAAATTAAAAACTTAAATTTTACACTTAGAAACTTTATAATTAATTTATTTTATATCGACAAAAAATTATTGTAATAAATATTTAAATTAAAGAAGAAAATAAATAAATTATGTTCATTTGAACGTTCAGAACTTTAGGATAATATTACACAACGAGAATAAAACACTGCTTAGCCAAAGAAAAAAAACCATTTATAAAAGGAAAAATGTATTTTGAAATAATTATTAATACCTATTAATTCATAATATAATTAATTTTACAATTAATTAATAAAATTGCGCTAAATTGAACAATAATTCTCCAAAAGTATCAAATTCCATTAGAAAACAAATTCCGAAAAAATTAAAATATACTAAATACTGAAACTTTTATTTTTTACACAATTTTAATTTAAAAGAATTACTACACGGAGAGAAAAAACAAGGCTTTTCCCTATGAAAAAATATGCATTTAACGCGTGAAAATTATCACAGTAAAAATGCAGGACGCTCACGGGTTTTCCCGGTGAGATTCTTGCAACGAGCTAAGGCCAATAGGGGCTAAGGCATGGCCTAACCGCTAAACGCAAGAAATTCATCGGGAAATCCGGTGAAACTGCTACCTGAAAAAGGCATGAATTGAAGTCACAGGGAAAAGCCTTGTTTTTTCTCTCCGTGTATATATAAAAAACCAAATTTCAAAAAATCAAAAGTTCAACGATAATAAAAAAAATATTTATTAAAACTAATAATTAAGTACTGTAAAATAATAAGCTTTAATATGTAAAATATTGTCTCGAAATAATATATATATAGGTATACATATTTAAAAAAAAATTTTTTTTCCAAATTATTATTTTTGCATGTTTTATGGCATTAATTGATTTTTCTCAAAATTGTATTGTATATTTTTTTTGAAATTGTATTGTAACTGTATTCAAAAAAATTTGTGCGTAATGATGTAATAACTTTGTGCGCGTAAAATGTAGATTCTAAAAAGTAGTGTGTGTTTGTGTAATATATATTTACATTTTACTCAATTTTATGGGAATGATTTTTTTACCGTTCCAGTGGGTAAATAACAATAAAAATATTGCAAATTGCACAACAATAAAAATCAAATATGAGGTGAAAATTAATTTGCAAAAGTAAAGCACAATTTTCTAAAAAATAATATAATTTTACGTTATTATTTTGATTAATTTAAATGAATAGTTAAAATTAATCGACTATTAGTTTAATAATTATCTACTAGTTTAATAATTAATAATTAAATACAAATATAAAAATAATCAATATTAATTGATATCAATTAGTTCATAATTAATATTAATTAATAATCAATATAATTATATTTAGTTTATTTTGCCTCTTTGTAATTATAATTTTCCCCATAAAAAAAGAACACTTCAAATTCGAATTTCGTTGAAAATTGGAAGGTGCATTTTCTTACCCACTGGAATGCATTGGAAAACTGTGTTAACATATGTAAATGAATAATTCAAATTAACCGATTAATTATTTATTCAAATGAAAAATAAATAATATTGTATCCTAAATACAATGGTATTTAGGAAAACGGAAACTAAAGAGAAGGAAATTGTCACTTTTTCGATATTTATTATACAATCAATTTAATATTTAAATTTAATATTTATTTAAAAAAAACGATCACAATAATTTATATTTACCAAATTACTATACTAAAAATATAATTGAACAAAATAATTAAAATTAATAAAATTAACAAAATTGGTAAAATTAATAAAATTAACACAATTAGGGGAGAGTGGGGCAAGACGGGGTACTTAAGGTTTAAAGCGCAAAAAAACGAAAATTATCGAATATATACTTTATTATTATTTTTAATTATCATCTTTGGGAATCAGTTTTTCGTAAAAAAGGCGTACAAAGGCCATCTGTTTCTTAAAAAAGCTTATAATTAATAATATTGAAAAAATTGCAAATCTCCCCATCTTGCCCCACCGGCGGGTAAGATGGGGTACTCAAGAAAGCAACCTATTTCTGTCGACAAATTTCACAAGTAAAGGTTGCATCTTCATCTTCATGCATAACTGCAGTGAGCCCATTCCCTAGTAGAAATTTGTCATGGAGCCACTCGATTGTTCAAGTTACTGGACAGTTTTTGTCACGGACGCTGATTTTAGTCGGACTGGTAAATAACTGTAAAGTTACTGACCAACGCTCTTCGTCAAAGATTCAAGTTGGATTTGATATTGGCTAGACATAACTTCTGTCTAGTTTTTTTAATGTTACTTTAAAGTACTCCTAGAATTTATAGTTCTAAGTTTGTCGTGTCGATGACACTGCAATAATGTCTAATAACTAGACAGCTCGACTGATTATTTGCTAGAGATAAATTTGTTCTTATTCTTTCTAATATTTTAAAACTTTTAATTTTAATTTGTTATTAATTAAAAATTTAATTAATTTATTATTATAAATTAATAATATTAATTAATAAAATTAATTAATAATAAAAAATATTAATAATTAATAAAATAATTTAATAATATTAATTAATAAAATTAATTAATAAATATTTACAATCATTTATAATAAATATAAAAATAATAAAATTAGTTAAAAATTAATTTTTTTAAATTTGATTTTAGTTTAATTATAATTTTCTATTAATTAAAAATTTAATGAATTTATTATTATTTATTAATAATCAATTAATCATATTAAATAATAAAATTAATTAATAAATATTTATAATAATTTATAATAAATTAATAAAAATAATTAAAAATTTAATTACAGTAATCAATTTATTTATTAATTGTTAACGTTGCAAATTAAATTACTAAAAAGTTATAATAATTAAAAAATCATCTAAAATGTTTTATTACATAGAAAATATTAAAAGTATATACCAATGCTTAAAATCTCTAGTTACGGCACTGAACTGAAACATATGTGCAGTGGTTATTAATTCTCAGTATCCATTGCGTTGAACGGCCGAGTGCGTTAAGCGGTGCGACTTTAGTCCAGCGGGACCCGGGTTCGCTCCCCGTTACCCCTCAAGATTTTTTCGGTGAAATTGCGTTATCGTTTTAAGGTTTTATATAGATTATATATATTGTTTATACTAATAAAAAATATTTGTTTCAGTGTTATTGTTAATTAATAGTGCATTAAAAAAATGAAAGTTGTTTGAAAACAGTAAATATTTAGGATATTCGAATTTAGAATTTTTTTTTAATTGAATTAAAAATCAAAAAGTAATGTAGAAAATTACATGTAATAATTTACTATTTACATTATTTTCATATAATAATTCAACTAATTAATTAAAAATTATAAAATATCATATAATTTTTTATTCTATTCCATTTATTATGTATATATTATAATGGATACAGAAATTATCCAAAAATATTTTTTAATGAATTTCTTTAATGCTAAATAGAAATTTTATATTAATTGCATGAAATAAATGTGTTAACTACAGTAAATCTTAATATTAAACAAATTTTCAGTATTTTAAAAGAATTAATTTGTCTAGTTGTTCTACAGAACCGTTGACCAGAATTTATAAAGTTGGGCTAGATAATAACTTGATGAAAAAAGCGTGACACTCCGTTCCAGTTATTAGCCAGTTGGCTTGTAAAGTAACTAGACAATTTCAAGCGCGACTGGACAGTTCCTTTATAATAACTAGGACAAATTTCTACTAGGGTTGACCGCAGACAAAAAAAGCAGCCCAGCCTTCATTTGAGTCTAAATAATAACCATTACAATATAGAGACAAGGTGTATTTTCCACTTTACCATCGCTAATTGATGATTTAACCTGACAAGCTTTTTTCTTTTTGGTCACTCTTATTTTATTCAGTCTTGATTTTAGTAGTTCTCTTAACTTCTCTTATTTCTCTTTTTTTTTGCTTAATTTGTGAACCCCGCCTTGCCCCACTCTCCCCTACCCCATCTTGCCCGCACCTACGAAATTGAATAAAACGATTAATTACTACAATTTACGATTCAACAAAGAAGAAAAAACATATGCTTCCCTTCTTCTGTAACCCTTGACAGTTAGAAAAAAATTTATACAGTTCATTAACTGTTATTATTAAGTAATAAACACCTCCTAAAAAAGGTGAAAAAATGACAAGAAAATCGTCAAAAACAGTTTTTTTAGTAAAACAAATAAAAGATTTGTTCTCATGGCTTTTAGGTTTTGTAAACAAGAAACTATCGTCTCGGTGCAGTATTATGTAAAATATAATCGCGATTGGTTAATTCGTTTGTTAAATAAGGCTGGTACCCCGTCTTGCCCCACTCTCCCCTAATAAAACAAACAAAAAATCGTTTCACTCCAAGAAATAAGTTACCATTAACTTAAATTACTTTTAAGCTATAAACAAATTTAAGACTCTTTTTCTTTAGTGTGATGACTTTCAATGAAGCAATAAAAATAAAAATTTTTTGCAACACTAACCTGTAAAATTGAATTTTACACACAGAAAACTGTGTGTAAAGTACTTCTTTTTATAGCGGTGTGTAAAGTGTTACTTTACACACCGTTAGCAGTGTGTAAAGTGAATTCCAGTGTGTAAAGTGATTTTCAGTGCGTAAAAAGGTTACTTTACGCATTCTTGTGACTGTTTGATGAGAAACAATGAAATAATGCTTTTAATTAACAATTTACAATCACATTTTTTTATTTTAGCTTCTAGAATACTTCATTTAACAGTTCCCCACTGCACCTAAAGTTACAGTAATATTAGCAATATTGCTGCAAGTATAGTTGTTTTAGTGTTGCAAAAAATTTTGTATGGCACTCGTGCGTAAATCAGATTATACTTGTGTGACTTGCAGCACTCGCCTTCGGCTCGAGCTGCAAACGTCACACTCGTATAATCAACGATTTTACGCACTTGTATCATAAATAACTATTATCGAATAAAGAAACAATTTCCTTCAATTCGAATGGGACGTTTTTTCTAATTTCACTTTATAATCCTTTTAAATCGAAATTAAAAAAGAATTTACAGAATTTTTATTTACATAATAAAAAATTTTAATTAACCATTAAAGAAAATATATTGAGTTCCTGGCTCCGGCAATGACAATTATTGAAAGAAAACAGAAAAAACTGTAAACACAATGTCGTCAATTAAATGCATAAGATTTCAAAATTAATAAATAATCTGTGAAAAGTCTCTGTTATATTTGAATAACAATCATATTATAATTAAGTGAAGACCATTGAACTAAAATCAAATGCTATTTCTAAATATAATAAAGAGGGAGAGAGAGAAAGAGAGAAATTAACATTTCATTCGACCAGGCTTTGTTTATTTCTCTAAAATTAAAATTGTTAATAATAAGAATAATAATAATAATTATTATTATTATTATAATTATAATATAATAATTATAATTATAATAATAACAATTACAATAAGAATAATTGCAAGAATATTGAATATTAATATAATTACTAATAATAGAAGTAATAATAATATTAATAATAGAGTTGTGCTATCATTTCACGTATATACATTGAAGCATAATTCCCCAACGGGAAGTTGCCAATGTTAACGATTGGTTCAATAATGGGCCATGCTTGGTACCCAATGGTTTTTTCTTGGCAAAACAATTGGCAACCATCATTGGACCACCAATGGTTTAAACTTGGGATGATCACGCTACTGCCAATGATCGGTAGCCAAGCATCGGGCCAATATTATTTGCCAAGGAATTGCCAAGGAGACAAAATCGATTTTCAAAAGCTTGATTTTTTATTGGCAGCCAACAAAAAACCAAGGTTTTGAAAATTGATTTTTTTTAATTATTAATTAAAATTTATTTTTAAAAAATATATTTTTCAAAAATTAATTTAAAAAAAATATATTTTTCAAAATATATATTTTTTTAAATTAATAGAACATATTAATTTAATTTGTCACCTCTGGTAAAACAAAGATGAAAGACTGATAAATTCCCTCACTTTATATCTTACAGTGGAGGGATGACTGTGAATGTCTTTGCGAGAGAGGAGCAGGTACTTATATAGAGCCAGTGAGAAAGGTCACAAGCGAGAACAAATCACTAGCATGCACTCTGGCGGCGCATGTCGGAAGTGGCGCAACGTTGGTTGCCAAGCGCTGCGTCGATAATGTCAGGATATGCATGCGCGCCAGAAAACAGTTCCGACAAGCGCCGCCAGAGTGCATGCTAGTGATTTCTTCTCGATTGTGACCTGTTTCACTGGCTCTATATAAGTACCTGCTCCTCTCTCGCAAAGACATTCACAGTTATCCCTCCACTGTAAAATATAAAGTGAGGGAATTTATCAGTCTTTCATCTTTGTTTTACCAGAGGTGACAAATTAAATTAATATGTTCTATTAATTTAAAAAAATATATATTTTTAAAAAATATATTTTTTTAAAATAAATTTTTGAAAAATATATTTTTTAAAAATAAATTTTAATTAATAATTAAAAAAAATCAATTTTCAAAACCTTGGTTTTTTGTTGGCTGCCAATAAAAAATCAAGCTTTTGAAAATCGATTTTGTCTCCTTGGCAATTCCTTGGCAACTAATATTGGCCCGATGCTTGGCTACCGATCATTGGCAGTAGCGTGATCATCCCAAGTTTAAACCATTGGTGGTCCAATGATGGTTGCCATTAATGTTCCAATAATGGAACGGAGTTCGCCAAGCATGGCCCATTATTGAACCAATCGTTTACTTCCCATTGGGTCGTAATAATTGAAAATCATAAACATATTGATATCGAACGTATACATATATATACAATATGAAGTAAATTTCAATCAATTATCTAGACAAAGGCCTTATATATGAGGATTATTTGCCTCACTTATACGGCATCCATTATTAATATACATATACACTATTACTGATATTAATTTACAATTTACCATATAAGATATTCCATTTGCGATATTTAGTTCAATGGTCAATTCAAAAACGAAAATTTCTTCTCATTGATGCGTTAACAAAAACCGAACATAAAAAATTTCTTATGCATTAAACTACCTATAAAAATTTATGTAGTTTAGAAAATTTTATAAAAAAAACTAGAAACTGTGAAATGCATAATTTCCTAAATATCTCTAATATAATTTCTCCTTAATTATAAATTAAAAACCAAAAGTTCGACTGAATTATTAAAGAATTAAAGAAAAAGGAAAAAACCACAAAAATGGCTTACGTCAACAAAAAAAGTATCACTTTTTTAATTAGAGGTGCTCAAGAAATAAATTTTAAAAAAATATTAGATCGTCAATCATTAATTTCTTTCATTTACAAAAAAAAGAAAAAATTGATGTACGATAATAATATAGATAGGGTAGAGCGGGGCTAGTTAAGCATAGGGGTAAGTTGAGCAACCGAAATATCTCAGGCTCTATAAATTGGCCGCTAATTTTTTCAATGCCAGAAAGAAGCAGGCACTTGCGCAGTAATGTCCCCTCTTGCACCTGCTTCTTTCTGGCATTGAAAAAATTAGCGGCCAATTTATAGAGCCTGAGATATTTCGGTTGCTCAACTTACCCCTATGCTCAACTAGCCCCGCTCTACCCTATAAATCATATTGTATGTAAAAATTGAATATATATAAATGAATGTTTCGGATGCTGCGAGAAGGTATGAAAGTCGCGAGAAAAGATATATTGAGGAAAAGAGTGATAGAACGTGCCTAAAAAAATAACCTTTTACAAAAAAAATGACAAACAATGAGCATATAGCTAGTTTAAATGCTGTAAAAGGACAGTTCTATTGAGAGACAAAACAGAGATTATGTGTAAATATTGTAGGATATATTATATATAATATATGTACATATACATCTATGAAATTCTTCTAAAATATATATTCTGTTCGAAAATGAATGCCTATCTACAATTTCTGTATGACTATTGTATTTTTTTTTTTTGGCTAATTGCATTTATTATGAGGAGAAAAAATAAATTCTCGAATTTTATTCAACTTCCATTTAATCATCAAATAATATCATTTTTATTATATTTAATTATATAAATGAGGCCTTGGATCGAATAACTCGCCCGACGCTCGGAGGAACACGCAACTGCCAGTCAGTGAGCAGTGAGCGCCTCTGGACCACTCACTGCTACCCGACTGGTATTAGCGCGTGCCTTCGAGCGCCGGGCGAGTTATTCGATCCAAAGCCTCAATTATTATTTTCATTCATTTATTTTTCTATTAATATCCTAATGAACAAAAAAATGTATTATTTAACTATTATTTCAAAATTTATTTCGAAATTAATACACACTAAAAAAAAAGTTTTACTTTTAGCCTGTTTTCGAGGCTGAATTTAAGGTGTAAACGGAGTCAGCCCCATTAAACAAGGACAGACTTATGTGAAATACATGGGCTGAATTTAAGGTGTAAACGGAGTCAGACTTTTTTTTTCCTGTGTAATGAAAATTTATTCTCTTTATAATTATATTTTATTATTATAATTATTAAACTAATAAATGTTTAATTACTTTTATTAGTAACCAAATTTCACATATAATTAATTAATGTAAAAAATAAATTTTCTTTAATTAATAATTGTACTTTATATATTATTTTAAATTTTATTATTAAAAAATTTTAAATAGAAAAAATATTGTTGGAAGAATATTTAAATTAATTAATTAATTACTAGAAAAGAAGTTGAATAAAAATTCAAGAATTAACTTCATCTCAAGTAGTCGAAGTAAATTTCCCGAACCGCAAAATATAATGAAATCAATCACGTGAGCTTGCAAATAATATCAGTTTGCAAAATTATAAACATTTAATGCTTCACTTCAATGACTGCTGTGATAATAATTAATTCGAAAATCGCAAATTCATGTGGAAAAGAAAAATATATCACTTCATCTTCTGAAATTCTATTGCTTCAAATTGACACAAACAATAATTGTATCAAAATTCCATTTTTAATTTAATTAATTTTATTATCATTACAAAAGTTTGTATTTCTTTATAATAATATAATTAATTATATGAAAATATAAATAATATAATTAATGAAAACAATTAATTTTATATGATACATAGAGGTTGTATACACTGTGTGGTATAAATTTATTCTCCGCGCGCATAAACGGAAATATTCTCCACGAGCATATATTCGCGCTTGCGCAAACACGTGGTCATAATAGTATTAAAATATATGTAAAATATAATTAATTTTCATCAATTAATTTCTATCAAATAAAAATATACAAACTAATTTAGAACAAATTTTTAAAGGACTATTTTTAAAATTTAATTTCAAATTTTCTTCTCTCTCTGTTTTTTGAAGGGTTAAAAATTACGTATAACGAATGCTTATTATAATTAATAATAAATATAAGGAAAAAAGACGATGGAGAGTGTAAAAAAAGAGTAATTAACAAAAAATATGAGAAATAATGAGAAGAGAGGAAAAAAAATTTTTTTCAATTGAAATTTTTTGGAAAAAAAAGTTGGGTGGTATTTTACAGGAGCATGCTAAACTGTGTGAATGCGTTAGAGGGACACATACCACCAGCAGAGAGCGCAGCCCTGATGGTGGCCGAGGAGAAGCCACATCCTGATTCATGTAAGGCCCGCCAAAATGACCGAAAATCACTTTTCATCATTCACCTATCTCTATTTATTTATTTATTTATTTATAAATAATATTATACTGTACATATATCGGGAACGATTCCTCGAACTTAATTATTATTTTCTTTTGGCTTAATTTAATTTTATTAATTAAATTTAGTAATTCAATAAAAATAAATTACTTTTGTTCCAAATTCACTAGAAATTTGTCGTTTTAAATATATTTTTTTCAATTGTATTGTTATATTAACATTATTATTATTACATATTTAATTTATTATTTTCTAAATTAAAATAATCGGACTTCCGGTTAAGGTGTGAGCGTGGATGCACGTTAAAAATTTTGATGAACAAAGGTGTTAATAAGTATAAATAGTGGACCAGAAAGTTAAAAACAGGTGAAGTGAAAGAAAATAAAAGAAAGGAATAAGAGAAATAAAGTTGATAAAGTGATTGAGTGAAATTGGAGTGGTGAAAAGTTTTGAGGTTAGATGAGAAGGAGAAACGAGAAAGAGCGAAAAGTTATAGAAAGTATTCTTTTGACTAGTGTGGTGAGTGAGTGTATTTTCCGACGCAAGAGGGCAATAGTGATCAGTGTTGTCAGTTTTTTAAATTGAATGTGATCAAATGGGAAGACCACTAGGTAGTAAAAATACGAATAAAGAAACACCAAAAGATACGAGTATAAAGATGTTTACAACAGCAAAAGATAAAATGGATTTTCAAAAAAGTATGGAGAAAACATTGATGTCAATAGGACAAGAAATAAAAGAAGGATTGAAAGAACAACTGAAGGAACAGAAAGAAGAATTGTTATAAGAATTTACTGAAAGGATGGAAAAAAGAGAAGAACAATGGAGAAAGGAAAGAGAAAAATGGAAAGAAGAAAAAAAAGAGCTGTTTGAAAGAATTAGAAGACTAGAAGGAGACAAAGAAAAAAGAGAAAGAGAAAATAGAAGGCTAAATATAGTAATAAAAGGAGAGGAATTTGCAGAGGACAATTTGGAGGAAAATGTGGAGGAGTTCATTGACAAAAGTTTGAACCTGAAAGTAAAAGTAGTAAAAGCATACGCGTTAAAGAAGAGTAGAGATGAACAGAAAGGAAAAATGGTGGTAGCAAATCTACAGAACTGGGAAATGAAAAAACTTGATGAGAAAGAAAAAAGAATTACAAAGAGGAGTTTATATTGATGACGATTTAACAGAGAAAGAAAGAGGAATTTAACAGGAAATAAGAAGAAGAGCAAAAGCAGATAGGGACAAAGGAAATAATGCAAAAATTGGATATATGAAACTACAAATAGAAGGTAAATGGCTAAAATGGAATGAGTGGGAAGGGTGTTTAGTAGAGGAAACTGACAGAAGAAGAAGAGCATAGCAAAAAAAAGGAGAAGAAGATTGTGGGGTTAGAATTTGTATATGGAACACCGCTGGAATAATTAATAAAGATAATGAAACTTGGAAATATCTAAATACATTTTACATAGTGGGATTAATAGAAACGTGGGTCGACAAAGAGAAATGAAAGAAAATTGAGAAAAATCTACCTAAAAAATTCAGTTGGAAATGTAAATATGCCGAAAAAGAAAATAAGAAAGGAAGAGCTAAAGGAGGAATAATCACAGGGGTTAACAAAAATATCAAGGAAATAGAATATAAAGAGTGGGGTAATAATGTGGTGGAAAGAAAGATTGAAATCAATCAGAAAAAGTTTAGAATATTTGTAGTGTATTGTCAAGACGTGAAAGAAACATTAAAAATATTAAGAGAAGGAATTGATGAGAAAGAAGAAGAAATGTTAATTTTGGGAGGAGACTGGAATGCTAGAACAGCCAATGAAGGAAAAATAATAACAGAGGATGAGGAAAATGAAGAATATACGAAATCAAAAGATATAGTGCTAAATAGGGAAGGAAAAATATTAGTGAAAGAACTGGAAGAGAGAGGCTGGTCAATAGTGAATGGAAATAAAGGAGAGACAGGAGAATATACTTATTTAGGACCAAAAGGATCATCGGTAATTGATTATATAATTGTTAATCAAGAAGCACTAGACGAAATAAATGGATTAAAAGTGGGGCAGAGAACTAACAGAGTCGGACCATTGGCCACTAGAATTAGAAGTCTACGGAAAAATCGAAGGAAATGGAAGAAATAAAATGGAGAAAGAACATCAAGTAGTGGAAAGGAGAGAATGGACGAGGGAAAATATAATAAAATATCAAGAAAATTGTAAGGGCTGAGAAAGCAAAGAAGAAAGTATAGGAAAAATACTCTCTAAATCTGAATCAGCGATAAGTATGCCACTATTTCAATTAGCGTATATGCGCTGTGAATTAGTGAAATTTCACTAAATAATCAGTGAAACTTCACCGATTAATTAGCGCATATACGCTGTTTTAAAATAGTGGCATACTTATCGCTGAGAATCAGTGAAATTTCGCTGATTCAGATTTAGAGAGTATGGTTAGAAATTAAAGAAAAAATTCAAGAGGCAGTTCCGAAGACACGGAGAAAGCAGTTTAAATGGGTATGGGAAAAAGACCATGGCATGACAAACAATGGAAAGAAAAGAAAAGAAATGTAAGAAAAGTTCTAAGGAAATGGAGAAATGGTAAATGTTCAAAAGAGGAATACATAGAAATAAAAAAGGAATATAAAGAATGGTGTAAGGAGAAGAAGGGAGAATTCGAGAAAGAAGAGGAGAAAATAAAAAACATCAGAACTGAACAAGAAGTATGGAAGTATATAAACAAGTTCAGGAGGAAAAGGGAAACAGTAGATACGGATATAAAAATGGAGGATTGGAGAGAACACTTCATGCAAAGATTTCAAGGCAAGGAAAATAAGGAGACCTTAGAAGAAGTAGAAGAGGAAGACAATGAAGAAGAGCAAGAAGAATTAAGAGTAGAGGAAGTTATAAGACAGGTTCAAAGATTAAAAACAGGAAAGGCGCCAGGAGAAGACACATTAGAAAACGAATTTTGGAAGAATATGCCAGGAGCAATCGGAAATGCTGTTTGGAAAATGTTGGATAAGTCATGGAAAGAGGGAGGAATACCGGAACAGTGGAAGGTTGGAGTAATAGGTATAATATATAAGAAAGGTGATAAGAATGAAGTTAAAAATTACAGAGGAGTAACTTTGATGGATACGGCGTATAAAGTATATGCAAGTGTTTTGAACGAAAGACTAATGAAAGAGGTGGACGAAAAGCTTGAAGAGAATCAATTTGGATTTAGAAGGAAAAGAGGAGTGATGGACGCAGTATATGTTTTAAATCACATAGTGGACAGGGAATTGGGAAATAAGGGGAAGGTGTTTGCTTGTTTTGCGGATTTAAAGGAAGCATTTGACAGAGTAGATCGAGGGAAGCTTAGTGAACGCTTAAAGAAAATGGAAGTGAGTAAAAGACTGAGAATAAGAATAATGGAAACTAGAGCTGTGCAAAATAATTCGAACCGAACTGTTCGAATTTTTTCGCCTAGTTCGAATGTCGGAAATTCGACATTCGAGTTAGCTTAGTTCGAATGTCGGTTTTTCGACATTCGAACTAGCCCAGTTCGAATGTCGAATATTCGACATTCGAACTAGCCCAGTTCGAATGTCGAAAAACCGACATTCGAACTAGCCCAGTTCGGATGTCGAATATTCGACATTCGACATTTCGGTGCCCCAAAACCGAACTAAACTCGGTTCGGTTCGAATTTTGCACAGCTCTAATGGAAACGTATAAGGAAACGATTAATGTAGTAAAAGTAGGAAAGGAATTTTCAAAGGAGTTTTGGACGACGAGAGGAGTGAGACAAGGATGTCCAATGAGCCCGACTTTGTATAATGTTTATATGAACGATTTAGAGAAAGACATGAGAAATGGAAAGGAAGGAGGAGTAATGGTAGGAACCAAAAAAGTATGGACTATAACTTATGCAGACGATATAGTTTTACTCGCTTATGGAGAAGAAGAATTGAGATATATGTTAAAAAGGTTTAGGAAATACTTGAAAAAGAAGGACATGATACTAAGCGCGGAAAAAACAAAGATTTTAGTGTTCGAGAATGGAAAAGGAAAAAAGAGAGAATGGAAATGGGACGAAGAGAATCTTGAAGAAGTAAGGGAAATGCGATATCTAGGTTATATAATGCAAAAGAATGGAGGAGCAGTGAAACAAATTGAGGAAAGAAGGAGAAAGTCGATTATTGCAATGAAGAGTACATGGAGCATAGGAGAAAGAATATTCAAAGATGATTTTAAAAGAAGAATGAAAATGTACGTGGCGTTAAGTGAAAGTGTGGGTCTTTTTGGAGCAGAGGTTTGGGGATGGAAGAGGGAGGAGAGTTTAGATGGAATCACAAGAAAATATCTAAAATGGATACTAGGACTGGACATGACGACTCCAAACTATATATTGACGGAAGAAAGCAAAGTGGAAGAGATGAAAGTGAAAGCAGTAAGAAGAGCGATTAGATTTGAAGAAAAAGCAAAGGATTCAAGAAAAGAGCTGGTAAAGGAATGTTTGAAGGAAAGGAAAAGTGAAGGTAGGAGAGGATGCAGTAGAAGATGGGCAAAGGAAAGGAAGAAAATGTTAAAAGAATTAGGAATAAAAGAATTAAATAGTATTGGAGAAGAAGAGGAGAAATTTGAAGATGTAGTAATGGATAAATTGAGAAAAAAGGAAAGTGAAAAAAGAGTGCAAAAAATAGAAGAATCGAGGTATAATGAATTTTACAAATTAATAACACAGGCACACAAAAAAAAAAGTTGTCTGTTCATTGAACCAGACCTACATGTCTTATAGTATTTTGGCCCCCTGAATACGAATATGAAGTCAGAATTGCTCCATCACCCTCTGTTTTTTTTAAATCGAGATAACTACCCTTAAGTCTAAAATTCAAGAACTAAATTTAAAAAAATGAAATAACCGCGGTTTCCTTCGGAGTAGAAAAATATATTTATGCGTTTTCTTCTTTCAACAACTCAGAAATAATGTCAAAATTGCTCCATCACCCCCTGTTTTTTTAAATCGAAGAAACTACCCTTAAATCAAAAATTCAAGAACTAAATTAAAAAAAATGAAATAACCGCGGTTTTCTTCTGAGCAGAAGAATATATTTATGCGTATTCTTCTTTCAACACCTTAGAAATAATGTCAAAATTGCTCTATCACCCACCCGTTTTTTTTAAATCCAAGAAACTACCCTTAAATCTAAAATTCAAGAACTAAATTAAAAAAAATGAAATAACCGCGGTTAACTTCTGAGTAGAAGAATATATTTATGCGTTTTCTTCTTTCAACAACTCAGAAATAGTGTCAAAATTGCTCCATCACCCACTCGTTTTTTTTAAATCCAAGAAACTACCCTTAAATCTAAAATTCAAGAACTAAATTTTAAAAAAATAAAATAACCGCGGTTTTCTTTTTAGTAGAAGAATTTATCTATGCGTTTTCTTCTTTCAAAAACTCAGAAATAGTGTCAAAATTGCTCCATCACCCCCCCGTTTTTTTTAAATCCAAGAAACTACCCTTAAATTTAAAATTCAAGAACTAAATTTAAAAAAAATAAAATAACCGCGGTTTTCTTTTTAGTAGAAGAATTTATCTATGCGTTTTCTTCTTTCAACAACTCAGAAATAGTGTCAAAATTGCTCCATCACCCACTCGTTTTTTTTAAATCCAAGAAACTACCCTTAAATCTAAAATTCAAGAACTAAATTTTAAAAAAATAAAATAACCGCGGTTTTCTTTTTAGTAGAAGAATTTATCTATGCGTTTTCTTCTTTCAACAACTCAGAAATAGTGTCAAAATTGCTCCATCACCCCCCCGTTTTTTTTTAAATCCAAGAAACTACCCTTAAATTTAAAATTCAAGAACTAAATTTAAAAAAAATAAAATAACCGCGGTTTTCTTTTTAGTAGAAGAATTTATCTATGCGTTTTCTTCTTTCAAAAACTCAGAAATAGTGTCAAAATTGCTCCATCACCCCCCCCCCGTTTTTTTTAAATCCAAGAAACTACCCTTAAATTTAAAATTCAAGAACTAAATTTAAAAAAAATGAAATAACATTATTTCTGAGTTGTTGAAAGAAGAAAACGCATAAATATATTCTTCTACTCAGAACTTAACCGCGGTTATTTCATTTTTTTAAATTTAGTTCTTGAATTTTAGATTAAAGGTTAGTTTCTTCGATTTAAAAAAAACAGGGGGTGATAGAGCAATTTTGACATTATTTCTAAGTTGTTGAAAGAAGAATACGCATAAATATATTCTTCTACTCAGAAGAAACCGCGGTTATTTCATTTTTTTTAATTTAGTTCTTGAATTTTTGATTTAAGGGTAGTTTCTTCGATTTAAAAAAACAGGGGGTGATGGAGCAATTTTGACATTATTTCTGAGTTGTTGAAAGAAGAAAACGCATAAATATATTTTTCTACTCCGAAGGAAACCGCGGTTATTTCATTTTTTTAAATTTAGTTCTTGAATTTTAGACTTAAGGGTAGTTATCTCGATTTAAAAAAAAACAGAGGGTGATGGAGCAATTCTGACTTCATATTCGTATTCAGGGGGCCAAAATACTATAAGACATGTAGGTCTGGTTCAATGAACAGACAACTTTTTTTTGTTTGTGTGCCTGTGTAAGGAAGGACCAAATACCAAAGTACTTGGAAGGAAGAATGAAGAAAAAGGATAGAAGTTTAATAGCAAGATTTAGATGTGGCAACGAATTGAAGGCAAAGGATTATTGGAAGGACGAAAAGGAAAAGTTGTGCAGAATATGTGGAGGGGGAAAGAAAATTTAGTGCATGTGATGGAAAAATGCGAAAGAACGAGGACCGAGGAAGGAATGCAACGAATTTTAAATGATGGAGGACAAGGTTTGGAGGTATTAAAGTACATTGAAAAGCAAAGGCAGGAAGTGAAAAATAGTGAAAACCAGGAAGGAAGTGGAAAGTAGACTGAATTTAAAGACAATAAAGAAATGTTGAAGTTTTATAAGTTTAAAGTGTTCATAATATTTTATATTTTGGTACTATTTAAAATTGAGTTTTTGATTTATATATATATATATATATATATATATATATATATATATATATATATATATATATATTTTTTTTTATTTTAATTGAAATTATTAAATAATTAATCTAAAGTGTAAGGTAAAGGAGAATGCCGGAAGTTCGTTCAAAGCCGAAAGGCAGGAACTATGTATAATAAATAATAATAATTAAAATAATCTCGCCTGTGATAAATAAATAATTATAATAATAATAATACCCAATAACAATTATAATAATTATTATTATTTATTGTTACGTATTCTATTATTATTATTTTATTAATTAAAAAATTATACTGTATGTAATAATAAAAAATACCTAATAATAATTCTTTTTAATTTTTTTTAGTTATTTTTTAAATGATTTTGTTTATTTTCGTTTTAGTTATTAATTTTAATTAACAGAACTAAAGAAATAAAATTTTCAAAGTAAATAAAAAATTAAAGGTATCTGAAGCAATTATAAAAAAAGAAAGTAAATATTTTTTTTCATGATTCTAAATTAAAATAATTGTAACCAAAGTCCGAGGAATCAATAAAAGTAGATTACGAATATTAAAACACAAATTGCATGACACCAATATTACTTTTTCTGTATGTTTGTAAATTTGTAAATTTTGTAAAGTGTAGTTTCATTTGTACGTATGACGTATATATATTTCTTTTTCTTTTTTTAATTTCTAAAAATTATTTTGTCAGTCGAAGCACGATTTGAAGAAAGCTTGTGAGTCAAAAGTAAAAATGTGATTTTATGATTATACGTAATTATTACAATTGGCAAATTTATTTTTTTTATTTGTTAATATTTTTATACTATATTTAAACGTGTGTTTATTATTAAAGAGCATTATAGTGTGTTTTATATTTTTTTTTGTATTTGTCAAATTGTATTTATATTTATTTTGTAATATTGTTGAAAATAGATATTAAAAACTTTATATTACAGATTATGAAACAATTTAAGATTCATAATATTAAATAAATTAATTGATAATTAATAAATTAAGTTATTAATTGTAATTAATACTAAATTAATTAATTATTCATGATAAATAATTAATACCAAGTTAATTAATTTATTATGTATAATTAATAATAAATTTATACTATTTAATTATCAGAATTAATAATTAATGTATTCAAATTTATTTATTTATTTACAAAATATTAAAATTTCCAAAGGAAGGCATTTAACGATATTAAAAAAAATAAATAAAAAATATTCTTTGTTAGATTAACTAATTCTTTAAATCGTTATTCTTCTTTGACACTAAAAATCTTCTTTCTTTCAAATTTTATTCACTAAAATAACAATTATTGTCTCGAAGAAAAAAGCGATTTGATCAAAGAAAAAAATTAGTTGATAACATTTAAATTAAAAAAAAACTTCTTTTTGTTATACTTTCTCAAATAAAAAGGTCAGGGTTTGCCATACAGCGTCGGGATGTAGCTCTTTTACTCGACTATCTGTTATAAAAGGTTGCCTAACATCAAGTCCCTATTTGTATATATATATATATATAAGAATTTACGATCTATTTCTACTTTATTAACAAGTTTACGATTAGTCAATTTTTCATAAGAATTATTATTTTTTTATGTAGTTGCTTGTAGAACATTTCGCTTTTATTTTTCAGCATTATTTTCTAAACGACTGATAAAAACAAACAGTAGGAATCAAAGTTTACTATAAAAAGTAAGTAATTACAAAAATTAAACTAAAAAAACTTTTTTAAAGAGTAAAGAATGTAAAAAAAGATAAAGAAAATAGAAAAGTAACACAAGTAAATAAAAAATAATATGAGTAAATAAAGTATAATAAGTAAAAAAAAATTCAAATAAAAAATTACCTACAAAGAATTTAATTTTTCTATCTTATAATCAGTATATTTATTTTCTCATTTAATTAATATTAAAAAATAATTTTTTTATTTGAATACACCCTAAGAATTTTCTCACAACTAATTTATTATTTAGTAAATAAATTATAATTCAATTAATAACTAAATCCTAAATAGTTTCAAGGAAATAAATTATTTTCAAAATGGATGAATATTTACTTATATTCAATTTGAAGAAAATAATACTCGTTGTTATTTGATACACACTAACTTCGCACTAATAATAGTTTTAATAAAATTGAAGAAGAGTACTTGACAGTTAAATATTGATAAACTAGGTAATTCCCGTGCAGAAAATGCCCCACTTTGCCCTATTTAAAACAGGGTTCAGGTCGGGGCCTCGACAGTTTTCCCTATTAACATTTTTTTTTTTTAATAAAGTTTTTAGAATTCCTTTTTGTTGTAGAAGCTATTAACAATGAAAGGCAATCATTATTTTAGTTATTTAATAATTTTTTTATTTTAGGGGTTTGACTAAAATTCCTGGCCAAAACCCTAAGTGAGGTGTTCACTAGATATTAAATAGGGCTCTGATCAGGGCCTCGACAGTTTTCCTTGTTTAAATAAAGTGTAAAAAAATTAAATCCCTAAAATTACTTTTAATAAAAAATAATGAACAATTAAAGAATACAATTAAAGGGAGTAATTATACTATCGTTTTAATAATTTTTTTATTTTGTGGGTTTGACCAGAATTTCTGGCCAAAACTCCAAGTGAGGTGTTCACTAGATATTAAATAGGGCTCTGATCAGGACCTCGACAGTTTTCCTCATTTGAATAAAGTGTAAATGAATTAAGTTTTTTAAATTACTTCCCACAATAAAATTATAAACAATTGAAGAAATTAATTAAACGGACTAATTATACTATATTTTTAAGAATTTTTTTATCTTATGGGTTTGACCAGAAATTCTGGCCAAAACCCTAAGTGGGGTGTTCACTAGATATGAAATAGGGCTCTGATCAGGGCCTCGACAGTTTTCCTCGTTTTAAAAGCATGTAAATAAATTTAATTTTTTAAAATTAACTTTTTTTAAACAGTTATTTTAGTTAAAAAAGCGTGTTCTTTTAAAACACTTTATAAAATAATTATGGTATTATATTTAAAAAACGAAAATACATATAATTTTTTTTTCTTTAAGTACAATATTATAATAAAGTTTATTTATTAATTATAACAACTCAATTATGAATAACGAATAATAATAGTTATTAAATAATTAATTATTATACATTTATTTAAAAATAAAAATTATGAATTTAAAAAATAATAATTAATAAACAATTATTAATAAATTATACTTAATGAATTTTAATAATTATTAATTTATAGGGTGAATTTATCATTTGGTTTGTATATATATTATATTATTTTAATAATAATTATTATTTTATATTATATTAGCTTAAAGTGAGAAAATGATTCGGAGAGATTGTTAAATTTAACACCTTCAATATTTAATAACTATTTTTTAAACATAATTAATTAATTTGAATAAAATATTTATTAAATAAATATTAATTATTACTTATACATTTGAAAACAAAAATTATAACCTTTATTAATATTATAAAATTAAGGAGGCAGAAAGGAGCGACAACCTCCAAAAGAAAAATAAATTAATTATAAAACCAAAAATTATATTTTTCAAAAATTTTTAAGTTTTTCTATTCTTGAAATTATATTATTTTTATCATTTTCACTTTTAAATTAGTCAAAATGACTATAATACCTCATTATGTTATGTATAAATATGTTGTATATATAATGAATATGTTCATTACGTTTGTAATATAAGAATATTTTTAATTACAGTAATTTTATTGTAATTTCTTTTAAATAAAATTAACCTCACAAAATAGGGCAATTTTAAGAAAAACTGACGAGGCCCTGACCAGTTTGTCCCTAAGTAGGGCATTGGTCAGGAACAGCGTCACACACTAGTCGGGCACTGGTCAGTTTCTCTACCCAGAGCCACACCAGAGATCGGGAAAACTGTCCAGTACCCTATCAGGCCCACATTTTAATTCCTGCACGGGTTGTAGTGATAAAAAGTTAAATTGAAATTATTTTTTTACAAAAATAAATTGTTAATAATAATATTTAGCTAATAATTTATTTAATGTTTAATTTATTTAATATTTATTTAATTAATTTATTAATTACTGAAAAGAGTAGAGTATTTAAATATGACAAAGTAGAGATTAAAATATTTCCTAAATATTGAAATTAAATTATTTTCCCCTAAAAAACTAATTTTAGAAAAATAAATGAAAAAGTGAAAATTATTATTAATAAAAAGTCTAGTACTTTTCATCTTAAATTACTTAAAAAAATTACCCCCTTTCAAATAAATCGCTTATTCGACTATTATTATCAAATAAATATTTACTTGAAACAAAGAACATTTAATTGACTCAAATAATATTTGATACAAATAATGTTTCATGCAAATAATATTTGATAGAAATAATATTTATTGCAACAAATAATAAAACTAAAATTCGATGCAAATAATAGTTGAAACTTGAAACAAACAATAATTTTGGATACAAATAAATATTAATTTGATATTAGTCACCGATTATTTGATTATTTAAATAATTTTCTCCCTAGTTCAAATAACATTGCACATCACTATAGAGGACATTTCACTTTTTATCCTTTTTAAAAACGACACAATAGTAGTAATAATATCAAATGTTATTAATTATTGCAAAAATAATTTACATTAATTTAAAATTCACCACCAACTAAGCTCACTGATGACATCGCAGCAATATATTTAACGTCAAAATGAATGAAAGAAAATCACAAATAGTCATAAAAAAATACAAGTGTGAAGATGGAAAAATATAGTGATTTGAGCACGCACAAAAATTATGTGAAGAAATTTACATAATTGTACATACACACTATAAAGAGAGCAAAAGGAACGAAAAAAAATATTGAGAAAGTACAAAAAACAGTATTTTAGTTTTATGTACTTTTTTCTTTCTTTTCTTTTTTTTTAATTATAGATACCAACAACTACTGATCACGACTCTTACAGTACCTGTTACATTTACCAGTGGCTGCAATTCGAATCGCTAATATACTCGTCTCTGCCTTGATGTGTGTGTAAATAAAGTCTATACGCTTTACTGCAAGTCTGCAAGTTTCTCAAATGTAAGCTGTATGCTAAACATATTAATTTCGTGATTTATTTTTCGCAGTAGGATTGAATTTTTTTAAGGTAATGTACATTGAGTGTATTGAATGTAGATTATGTGTATAAATAACTAAATATGACAAATTAAAAAAAATATTTTTTAATTCTTTTCAATTATTTTTTTTTTGTTTTTTCTACCCTCAGAGAAATACGCTTTTCACTCAGGGCGTACTAAATTATTTATTTGGTTCAAATATATTGTTTTTGGTTCAATTAAAATTTATTTGGTTTAAACAAAATTTATTTGGTTCAAACAAAATTCCTTTGGCTCAAATAAAATTGTATTTCGTTCAAATAAATTATATTTTGTTCAAGTTACATTTATTTAGCTCAAAAAAAAATAGATTTGGTTCAAGCACAATTTTTTTGATTTAAATAAATTAAGATTTTGCTCCATAACCAAATTTGGTTAAAATAAAAATGTTATTTGTGCTAAATAAAATTTTTATACAAAAAAAATAAACAATTTAGTAGGTTCCGTGACAATAAATGATCCTAAAGTTCTGAACGTTCAAATGAACGAAATTTATTTATTTTCTTCTTTAATTTAAATATTTGTTACAATAATTTTTTGTCGATATAAAATAAATGAATTATAAAGTTTCTAAGTATAAAATTTAAGTTTTTAATTTTTATTGCAAACAATAAATTATAAAAACATTTTTAATAAAAAGTGTTTCGTTCATTTGAATGTTCAAAACTTGTGGATCATGACAATAATACTTTTATTTGACTCAAATAAACTATATTTAGTTCAAATAAAACATTTCTTTGGGCGTAATATCAGAAAAAATTCCCATCATGGTATAAAATTGATCACAACTTAGAAAAAAATAAATGAATTTCAATTATAGTTATTTATTTAGTTTTTAGAGATAAGGTAAAAAAAAACTTTTTCCTAATAAACTATCTAATTTGATTATATTCTAATTATTATTTTATTGTTTAATTTAAAATAATTAATATAATACAAATTATTATTTTTCTTTATTTTTGTTAAACAAAGAAGTGAAATAAACAAGGGGTAAATTCAGAAAAAAATAAATTCTTCCTCCCAGAGGTGGCAAAACAAAATCTTGTACTTCAGAGAGTAAACTAATTACACCTAAAGATAAGAGAACAAAAATATTCCAGGGGAAATTGAATTAAAAAATGAATAGAATGGGAGAAAAAAAGAATTTTTTCTGAAATGAAGAACTTTAATTTAATTTTAAATAAATTTAATAAAAATTAATTTATTTAAAACTAAGTTTAAAGTAATTTAAAATTTTTTCTAATTATACGATATAAAACTTAAATATTCCTGCTTTATACTTTATAATTCTATAAAAAAGAATCAAAATTAAACAAAATATAAAAAAATTTTAGATTATTATTTCAATTCATTAAACCCTATTTGTTTAAAAAAATATACAAGCAATAGGCTTGAAGTAAAAATTTAATTTATGTGATTTAATTAAAAATTATTCTTTAATATTCAATTTTAATATTCATAACATTTAATTAATATTTAATAATTATAAAATTATTGTAAAATATTTTCAATTAAATTAATACAATTTTTAATTAAATCAATTTTCTTCTATCATTTAATTGTTCTACTTATAAAACCGTTTATTAATTTTTTTGTTTAAAATTTAACGTTAATTATTTTATTTTAATTTATATTTTGGAAAAATTTACCATTTAAAAAAATGTTTATTTCAAAATTGAATAATTGAATTTTCTTTTCAGTATAATATAAGTTAATAAAAAGTACCATAAAAAATTATTATCTTTATACAAATGTATGCTAAAGTTTGTAAATTTGTAAGCACGTCAAGGTATGTAGCATGTTCTGTGTATATAAAAGAAAACATCTGAAACTTGTTAAGTAATAAAAAAAATTTTTCAAATTGTTAACTATTTATTAAACTGTTTTTGGTATTAAACTTAAAATTAAAAAAAAACATTAAATTCTAAAGTGCAATAAAAATTTTCCAAATCAAAAAATTTAAGAAACACATTAAAATACGAAAATGAAAATCTTTGTTTGGATTCAACAACTTTATAAAAAATGCAAAATCTCAGTTTACAATAATCAACTTTAAATTATAAATGAACTATTTTTCATTGATTGACAATACAAGAAAAATAAACCACGATTTTATAATTATAATATAATAATTACAATAATTACAGAAATTATGATTATTAATTACAATTACACTGAGAAAAATTGCGTTTAACCGAGTGGTAGAAATAGCTCGGTTAAAAAAAAGTATTTAAAAATAAATAAGATATGGTTAAAAGAAACTAAGTTATACTGATTATCACAACCGAGCTGAGATGGTTAAAACACATCTGTTAAAAATAATCCTCCAAAGGATTGTCTTAACCAATCTGAAATGTGCATAATGGAAACAAACTTTCGTGGTTGTTGTTACCTATCTGTTTTTTGAATATAAACAATTACTATGCGATTAATATTAACCGAGTTTCATGTAATTACGTTCAGTTGTGAGATTTTAACCGAGTAAACATATCTAGGCGACATATCGTCAGTCACAGTCAGTCAGTCACTTCGTTTCGTCTTTTCCGGAGAGTCGTGTTGTTACAATTCTGGTTTCTACCGACGCGATACAAATTTTTATTGATTATGTTACAGCAGCCATCAAATATAGAATTCATCTACAATAGATACATAGAAATAAAAATAGAACGGAGAATATTTAACGCATTAAACCTTTCATCCCTGATGACATATTACACGATGCACGTTAAAGAGGTTAAAAGTATTTTATTCTATTTGAAAGAGATTTGTTTGATTATAAAAAAGAATTTTAATTTACAGAAAATTTTGGTTATCTTTAAATTAGAACATAATTTTTTAATCAAATAGATTTCTTTCCAATAAAAGAAAATAATTTTTATCAAGGGGATATTTTATTGATCAAAAAATATTTTAATCGAGTTGGGTGGTTTAAAATTAATTAATCGGTTTCTTTATTATAACAGAGCTAATTGACTACAATATTCAAGTTCATATTATTACTGTAGCCTTTTTAGGTGGCTACAGTAACCGAGTAAGTTAACTAACGTTTACGGAGCATTAATCATAAACTGGTAGTTACAGTAACAGAGAAAGAAGCTACCGTAACCGAGTAGTCTTAACTAGTTTCTACCGAAATTTTTAATCGTCTTTGATCGGTTACTGCAGACAATTCACATTGCAAGTGCTATATTAGCAGCATCGCTCGGTTGTTTTTAACTAAAACTTGGTTATATTTAACCTTTTATTTTTCTCAGTGTATAATAGTTATCATATTGCAATTACAATTATGGTAATTATAGTTTCAAGAATTATAATTATTCAAATTAAATTATAATAATTATAACTGTATAGTAATTTTCATAAAAAATTTTATTAAAAAACTAACAAAACAAATTCTGATTTAAAGAGCAAGTAAGTAGTGGAAAGTAGTTTTAGTCAGACATAACTTTAGTCAGACATAACTTTATACTGTCAGCACAAGTAGTAGAAGTAAATTTCAGTCAGACACAGCAAGTACAAACTCGTATGATTTTTTTTAATTTTAATTATATATTTAACGTCAACTTTCATAAAGTTAATTAAATTTATTGGGTTTTTAATTGTGATTATAATTTCTATAACTACACAGGAAAAAAAAGTCTGACTCCGTTTACACCTTAAATTCAGCCTTAAATTATGAAGCCTTAATTATACAACCTTAAATTATGCATTTCACATAAGCCTGTCCTTGTTTAACGGGGCTGACTCCGTTTACACCTTAAATACAGCCTCAGAAATAGGCTGAAAGCAAGACTTTTTTTTAGTGTGTATAATTACTACAATTATAATTCTAATACTCTCTAAACTTTAATTAGTAAAAATATTTACTAATTTGAATTAGTGACTGACTTTTTGCTTTTGAATTAGTAAACTTTACTAATAAATTAGTAGGGGAGAGTGGTCCTAAGTTGGCCGTGGGCCTAAGTTGGCCACCCTGCATTTCTCAGAGATGGTATACTGGACGAATCTTTAATTTTGTGGTATGATATATTGATAAACCATGATATAATTTATGGACCTAATTATAATCTAAGATTCTTCTACGCATTGTGGGGACAATAATATTGTTTACGACCAAAACAATTTAATTTTTCTTGTTTTTTCGAGAGCAGCTACAAGAGATAAATAATTAAAAATTTCTAAATGAGTGTGTGCGCTAGTTCCTTTATTTAATGTTGTAATAAGAGGTTCTGTTGATTTTTTAATTAATTTTTTTTTATTAGCGTAATAATTTGAAATTTGTAAAAATCTACAGTGGTCCTAAGTTGGCCACCTATTGTTTTTGTTTGTTTTTATTTATGTTTTGCTTCTTTTTTGTGTTTTTCATCACGAGAAAGACCGTAAAAGTGTAACGTAGGAATTAAACAAAGACAAAAAACAAAAAAAATGGTTTAAAAAACAATAGAAAAGACATAGTACAAAAACGCCTGTCTCCACAGCCATCCACCACTGCAAATAAATAAAATAAAATAATGCTTCATTTTCTGAACAAAAATAGTTCAATAATCCGTTTTTATTCTCCTAAATGTATCAAATTTGTAAAATTTCTTCGTAATTGAAAAGAATATGCATTTCTTTCTTATATACAAGCGAAAAAAAGTGGTGGCCAACTTAGGACCGCTATTTCTGAAATGTCCAAAATGCATCTTTTCACTATTTTTTGTATTAAGACTACAAAAGCTATTCTATAACGTTCTAAATACCACAAAATTATAGCAAAACGATCTCTGAACACTAATATATACTTGCCGAAGTGATTAAATTTCATTTTGTTAATATTTTCGACCAATTTGCTTAGGCGGCCAACTTAGGACCACTCTCCCCTAGAAATTACTATTTATTAGTAAAATTTACTAAGTCAAAAGCAAAAAGTCAGTCACTAATTCAAATTAGTAAACATTTTTACTAATTCAAATTTAGAGAGTAACTCTATTTGTAATTATCATACTATAATTATAATTACTATAGTCATAATTATTATAATTATTATAATTAAAGGAAATGAATTTATCATTCGGCCAGTTAAATATTAAAGGTGAAAAAAGCTATCAATTATCCGAATCAATTTTACAAATAAATTAAATTATCTTAAAAAATCTCTTGATAAGCTCATGGGCTTCATATGCATCGACAGCACAGCTGCCCCAATACAGAAACCTGCTTAATCTGACAAATATTTTCGAAATTAATTAATAATTTCAAAATTATCAGAGCAGTCTACCGGCACACAGTGGGACCAAACTGCAATTTACTGTTCATAATAGTCTAGAGCCTTTATTTTTTAACCGATTTTACTGAATTTTGTTTTAAATGAAAGATTATTAAATTTGGAAGAGATTTGTTGAGGCCGAATTTTAAATTTCAATTTGTTTATATTTATTTTTTTATTGCAAAGTTTAACAAAAGCATTTATTTTTAAGAAAAAGTTATCTCCAGCCTCTATAATCGAATGGCACGTGCTAAAAACTTTTTAGAAACACCTAGACTACTCTGTAAATTGTAAAAAATTTGTGCAGGTAAATATTCGAATGTTATAAACAAATCATATTAACAAACAATTAAGTTTACAACAAATTGTTAATGTGGATAAACGCTTTGATAGATTTTGATGAAATTGTATACTTAAGGCAAGAAGACTAGAGACAGGAGGTAAAACTTCGGTAGTGGGGGTATGGCAATGCTGAGTCGCTCAGCTGATGTATGGTCAGGCGTTTACTTTCAAAAAAAGTTTTCGCCGCAATAGACCACACGGACTTCTGCGCAGCTACACACGTAATTGAAATCATATCATACACATATGTAAAACATATGGTATACAAGAATTTGAATGTGTGAGTGATGGTCAGAAGCACCGCGCCGGCGACTTTTCGAAACGAAAAACGCCTGGTTAAAGAAAGGTTCTTGACTCATCCCCACTACCGAAGTTTCACCTCCTGTCTCTAGCCTTCTTGACTTAAGGGTTTTTGGGGTCGCTGATTAAGAATTTGATGTTGGTTTTTCAATATTCAAAATGGCGGATCCAATATGGCGGATGCTTTTTTTAAATCGATTCAATTTGTCTAAAAATCGTTACTCGGGGGTTTTTGGGGTCGCTGATTACAAATATGACGTCAGATTTTTAAGAATACAAAATGGCGTTGATAATATGATAAAAATCAAATTTTAATTATGTTTTATACGTTAATTCTTAAATTGATTTTATATACGTTTTTAAATAAAGGTTATAAAATTTACTGAAGATTTTTATTGTCTTGTTTTGACTATTTTATTTATTTATACTTATTTTGATACTGAATAATTCAAAAAAGTAATAATTTTTTACAAATTGTGATTAATTTGTACACTTTAAAGTATGTTTAAATCCATCAATATTAATAAATTTTTTAGCAAATTTAAAAAATATTATTGCTTTAAACAATTTTTTCACATCATCGTATTTTTCAATTTTTTACAATAATTCTACATAGTGTAAGGATTTTTAGCACAGATTGTTAGTCTTATAAGTGATTTAAATTTCGCGGTAAAAGTAAGCTTTTCATATTTGCCGCGAGATGGCTTGGAGCTTTTTTACCTATAAGTGAGAACGATAAAAAAAATATTAATAAAAAAAATATAAAATTAAAAAAAAATAATAATAATAATAATAATAATAACAAAAAAAATATTAATTATACTTAAAAAACCCAAAAAACCTCTCCGAGTAACAAGTTTCAAGTACATCTAATCAATTTTTCAGAAAAGCGCCTTACACATTATTAAAACACATTCATTAAAAATTTTTAAAAACTAATTACAGATTCGTAATCAGCGACCCCAAAAACCCCCTAGTAACGATTTTTAGCCAAATTGAATCGATTTAAAAAAAAACATCTGCCATATTGGATCCGCCATTTTGAATATTGAAAAACCAACATTGGATTCGTAATCAGCGACCCCAAAAACCCTTAAGTATACAATTTCATCAAAATCTTTTAAAGCGTTTGTCCACATTAACAATTTGTTGTAAACTAAATTATTTGTTAATATAAATTGTTCATAACATTCGAATATTTACATGCAAAATTTTTTTACAATTTACAGAGTACTCTAGGTGTGTTTCTAAAAAGTTTTTAGCACGTGCCATTCGATTATAGAGGCTGGAGATAACTTTTTCTTAAAAATAGATGCTTTTGTTAAACTTTGCAATAAAAAAATAAATATAAACAAATTGAAATTTAAAATTCGGCCTCGACAAATCTCTTCCAAATTTAATAATCTTTCATTTAAAACAAAGTTCAGTAAAATCAGTTAAAAATGAAGGCTCTAGACTATTATGAACAGTAAATTGCAGTTTGGTCCCACTGTGCGGCAATAGAAAGGTCGTGGGCTCGTATCCCACCGTGCTACCGTTTTTTCTGAGTTCTTTGATAATTTTGAAATTATTAATTAATTTCGAAAATATTTTTCAGATATTAAGCAGGTTTCTGCATTAGGGCAGCTGTGTTGTCGATACATATGAAGCCCATGAGCTTATCAAGAGATTTATTTAAGATATTTAATTTATTTGTAAAATTGATAGCTTTTTTCACCTTTAATATAATTATTATAGTTCTAGTAACTATAATTACCATAATTAAAATTTATTGTAATTATAATAAATTGCTATAATTGTAATTATAAGTACCTACTATAATTATAATTACCATAATTATAATTTGCATAGTTATAATTACTATACAAATTATTATTAAAAGTACTATAATAAAAATTTGTATAATTATATTTACTATAATTGTAATTATAATTGCTACAATTATTTCTTTAACACTGAACACACAAAATTATAACAGAAAGTTGATTATTGTAATTTTCAAAGATAAAAAGGAACTCAAACACTGATTATTGTAATTTCCAAAACAAGTTAAAAAAGAACTGAACACCTGAAACTAAATTTAAATTTCCCAAAAAAAAAGAATAGAAATTTTAACCACTAATAAAAAGAAATGTCTAGTTGTATTTGCAGCTGGCTCAGAGCGCTCTTCCGTCGCTCCCGCTCAACCCGAGAGGCCGCCGCCCCCGCTTCCCCCGCCACGCTGTCCGAACAGCGGTGTCTGACAATGGGAAACTCCTCTTAATATTGGGAATCTGATGATAATGAATACACCGAACCCATTGCCATTACTATTCAATGCAAACAGCCTCAATTTAGAGTACCAGCTTTACGAATTAATTATAAAGCGTAGTAAAGCATGTTCTGCATTTATAAAACGAAATTTACGTCGTAAATCATCAACAGTTAACTTATGGAGTGTAAATTTCGATAATGACATCAGACAATGTATAGATTATTAAAAAAAAGTAAATAATATGGACCTTCAGGTGTTTTAAAAAAACCGAAAGAGAAAAAAAACAGTGCCTACTGTCCAAAAGTGTCACATTAAATTCGATCTTAACGAGTATATACTGCATTCGACATTCGAATCAAAGACTTTTTACCTTTAAAAAAACAAAAACACACAAATTCCCTTATTCGCGTATTATGCACATATTTATAGTGTGTATATATTTTTTTTAATTTGCGAAATAACTCGCGTAATTGTAGATAATATCGAGAAGAATAAATGAGTCTAATTATAAATAATTCCTTGTGTGAGAAAAAGAGAGCGAGAGAGAGGGAGAAAATGGGAAGAAAATACTGTCAACGCGCAGTGCTGTACAAATACAGCGTTTTATGTATATCTATATAAATATATAATATAAAATATGACTAGGAAAAAAAAATTTTTAAGTTTGAAAGCAAAATGAAATATAGTTAAAAAAGAAACTTGATGAGGAATAATACTTAATTAGTTAGAAAATTATGTCTCGTAAGCAGGTCGTATACAGACGAAACATGGGAGCTGGACTCTTCCTTATAAATGTAGTTTCTATTATATTAATTTTCTCTATGAATTTTCGCAGTAGTTTCAAAAATCTTTTTTTTACATTAACTATCAATTTTATTCAATTTATTACTCATATGAAATGAAAAAAAATTTATTTTATACACTGAGAAAAAAGAGGGCGCGTTGCAGCACATTTTCGAGTCATATTGCGCTGCTCAATCATGATCCACAAGTTTTGAACGTTCAAATGAACGAAACACTTTTTATTAGAAATGTTTTTATAATTTATTGTTTGCAATAAAAATTTTAAATTTAAATTTTACACTTAGAAACTTTATAATTCATTTATTTTATATCGACAAAAAATCATTGTAATAAATATTTAAATTAAAGAAGAAAATAAATAAATTTCGTTCGTTTGAACGTTCAGAACTTTAGGATCATACTCAACCCTGTGTTCTGCTAGACACTTTTACGGGGCGTGCAGCGCTCCCCTGAGTCGAGGCGAGCTGTATTTAAAGTGTTATTACACATACACGCTCTTTGGGGAGCGCTGCACGCCCCAGAAAGTGTGTAGAAGAATTCAGGGTTAAGTCGCGCAACGTGACTCGAAAATGTGCTGCAACGCGCTCTTTTTTTCTCAGTGTATTAATAATATTTATTGTTAATAATAATTATTAATAATAAATAACTAAATATAAATAACAATAATATAATAATATGAATATTTTTCTCAAATTTTATTATAAAGAACTTTAATATTATTTATGAACTAAAAAAATTGATTTGATTCAACCGACCGATACTTGTATATTATCAAATAAATATTTACTCGAATCAAATAATTTTAATTTAAATCAAATAAATTATATTTGAAACAATAATTGTAGTATTTGTTTTAAATATATACGGGTGATTCTCTGCGTAGCGCACGATTTGATTTATGAAATTTAAAAAAAAAAATTTATCGTTATGATTATAATCAATATTATGTTTAAATAAATAAATAAAATAAATAAAGTCATTAAATAAATATATTTTTTTAAAGATAAAGGGCCCAGAAAGAAAAATCCATAGCGGACCGGAAAAATTGTTTATAATTTTTGTTGTAAAAAAGTATAATTAACAAATTCACTGTTTGTACACGTTTTGGTGAAAAAATTTTTGCAGTAATTTAAAAAAATATTACAGCGTGAATCTCATTTAAAAATTATTATTTCGGTAATTTATGGAAATTTATAGAAAGTTGTGCGGCAATGAACAGTAAATTATTGCAAAATTAATAATTAAGAAATTAAGAAAATTTCAGAAATATGTGGAAATTTATGCGGAAATTTATAGAAATTTATGCTATAGTTTATAGAAATTAATATTATTACTCATTATTTACGTGAACTTAAAATCTTCCTTACACTTATGAGTGCTTCAGTGACACAGTTCAATACAGAAAAGCCTTACTATGAAAAAGTGATTCGACCATGACGCACAAGAAAAACTAATTTTTTAAGCAATATATTATCGATTTCAAAAATTCTTTTTTTCTACGTCTTTTGTTTTCTCTAATCTTAGACTACTAAACTTGTTTTGACGTAAAATATAAATAATTATTCATTTTATTGCAAATATATTATGATTCGACCATGACGATTCTGTGATTCCCTATGCAACTTTCATGCTTGTAGGTAACACATATAAAACAGAAAAAAAATTTTTTTAATAATTTACTTAGGAGAGTTTATTGCTGCTTTTTATGAATGTTAAGTAATTTTTCGATTTGATTTTTTATGTAAATTATGCAATTTTACAAAGTGATTTTACCATGACGCAAAAACTGGGGACAAGGAATAACTACTAAAATCCCAATGGGAAATTTACAACTGGCGTAGTACTGCGCCAGCACTGGCGGCAAGGCTGAGAGCCAGCACTGGCATGGCACTGGGATGATAACGCCGTCTGGCGCTGCCGAAGTACTGTCTGTCAGTGCTGCCAGACAGCGCTGGCGCAGCACTGGACCAGTGCTGGCTGAGAATATTGCCGCAATAAATGCCGTATTGTTATTAATTAGTCGTAAATTAATAATTATAAATAATTTAACAACAAAATGGTAAATAATATTAATAAATAGTTATTATTCATAAAATATTTCTCTTCTTAAAGAAATTGTATTAAAGATGGAGACTAACAATGGATATAGTAAATGAAGTAGAAAAAAATTGTTTATAACATTTAAAAATTAAATAATAAACAATTACAGTAAGTGTGCATTAAATTTTCATATTTTAGTACCTAACGATTGGAATCTAGAAATATCGCAAACCTATGAAAATAAACAAAATTGCTGACGAGGGGAATCGAACCTACGACCTACGGACTAACAGACTAACGCTCTAACCACTATGCTAACGACACATGTGTACAGTAAAGTATTAATATCTCAGTATCATTCAGACATACAATTATTGAGTCAAAGATGAGAAAAAAATAGGGATACGTTAGAAATAATAAATTGAAATCAAATAAATTAAACTAAATTTTTAATAATTAAATTAAATTACTTATTGCATTTAACATTTTACGTAATTCTTAAATTACGTGGTAATTTTTTAATAATTTTTTATTCATAGCAAGAAGTATAATACTGCCGTGTGATATAAAAACTTAGTTAACTGACATTTTTGTGAAAAATGAGTTTTTGGTATCAATGAACTCGTAAGAAAAAACTGCGTCTAATAGTTATAGTTTAAATTTTTTTTGCAAATTATTGTTTGTAAAAAATTAATATTAAAAATCTAAGAAATTGCAGAAAATGAAGGAATATTTGATAAAAAGTTAAGGAAAGGACTTTGAGTAGTCCAAAAAACAAACGAGGCTACGAGCTCGAATGTAAGATTTGAAGGAAAAACTTAGTTAAAGGCATTTGTGTGTTTTTTGTATCAAATAAGTAGTCGAGTCTGAGCGTTGGATTTGAAATAAAAACTTTGCATCTGCAACGCTTGCAATTACCTAAGTTATTCCGTCAAAAAGTCAGTCGAGACAGAGCCGAACGACTACTTAACTGCATTCGGCTATAAACTCGGTTTATGCTCGGGACGCAAGTAGCAAGCAGCCGTCCCCTTACCACATGATGTCATTGTCAGTTAGGTAAGTTTTTCCATCAAATCGGAGGACCGAGCTCGCGTACATTTTTGTTGAGCAACTACGCAAAGGACTTTACCTAACTTTTTACTTCACATTTGCATTCGGAAAAACACGCAAGTGCATTTTTTCATATAACTTGCTTAAATAATTAATTTTTTATTTCATAATTAAATAGAGCACCATCATTATACCCAGTATGTGAAGTTGAATTGAACAATTTTTTAATTTTTATTAGGGTTCTGAAAGCAAACAGTTTTTCCTTATTATCTCGTTTCGATATAAATGTCAGTTAACTAAGTTTTTATTTCAAACGGCAGAATATTATTTTAAACAATTGTGTTAAATTGTTATTATTAAATTTAATAAGAATAAAAAATGAACAACTGAAAAGTAAAATATTAATTTTTTTCAATAAATTTATATTTATAAACATTTATAAACTTTTTTATAATTTTTTTCAAGTTTATGTCAAAAAAGCAATGTTGGCAAAGAGCGTTGTGAACAATTTTTCTATACTCAGCCAGCACTTGCCGCCGTGGCTTGTCCAAGCTTTGGCGAAACAAAAATTCTGTACTGCGCCAGCACTAAGTGTCGAGGCTTGGCTAGACTACGCCGAACAATCGTCTGAGTACTAAGCCAGTGGTGAACATCGGCACTACACTGGCATTTCCCATTGGGATATTGCAAAATAAATTTTTCTTTTTGAAAGTATTTTGTTTTTCTAAATTCCAATAACTTAGGCAATAAGAATATGTCAACATTCATTATATTTATTACTATATTTTACTGAAAAAATAAAATTTAATATATAAAATGGTAGTAGGGACTGATTACACCATGACGTTTTCCCAGGCAGAAAAGTTGGAGATGTGCCAGCACTAACGACCGGCATGGTACCGAACCGGTTGTAAAGTCAGACTTATGCCAGTACCGGCAAAAAGGTACCGGGCCGGATATGAAATAAATACCGGCCCAGTACCGGCCCGGTGGTAAATGTAGATTTCTACCGGTACTGGTAGTGTGTACCGGGCCGGTTGATTAAAAATATCTGGCCCAGCACCGGCCCGGTACTATAATTTACTTCTTTTTTTATACCGCCGAAGGAGATTTGCCGGTGATAATATTTGTACCGGCCCAGCACCGGCGTAGCATCGGCCCGGTACTATAATTTACTTCTGTTTTTATACCGCCGAAGGAGATTTGCCGGTGATAATATTTTTACCGGCCCAGCACCGGCGTAGCACCGGCCCGGGACTGTCATTTCGCTCTGGTTTATACCACCGAAGGAGATTTGCCGGTGATAATATTTGTGCCGGCCCAACACAAAAATTTACTTAATGCTTTCTACTGGCACAGAAGTTTTGCCGACAAAAATATTAGTACTAACCCAGTGTCCTCCCGGTTGTTTGCCAATGTTAAACTATCAGAAAAAGAATTAAAGAAAAGAAAAAAAATTTGAAAATTAATTTATTAATTAATTAATTAATTTAATTATTAATAATAAATTAATTAGTTAGTTGTGCCGGCAATTATATTAATACCGAGTAGGTTGCTTATTGGTGCCGGCCCGGCATTTAATCGGTGAATAGGGCGGTTATTATTATTTATAATTACTATTTTTATTTATTTATTTTTAATAATTTAAATTGAATTAAAATAAATTAGAAATACAAATACTGGCCCGGTACCGCACCGGTTGAATATTAGTGCCGGCCCGGTACTGCTGCCAGCTGTAATGTCGGTTGGACTTTATAAGCTCACTTTGAATTTGCTTTCCATATGCAGGTTTAGGTTAGCGGATGTGGTGTCGACTTTGCAGCCTCAGAGTCCGGAGTTCAATTCCTCGAGTCTTTAGATTTTTCTATAATTGTTTATGTTTCTCTGTTTCAGCATTTAATATATTTACTGTTTCCAATTTAAAATTAATAATAACATTGATAATAATAATAATAATTAAACAATTAATCAGACTGAAATATAATTTTTTTAACCGGCCCGGTACTACGTCAGATATTTATTAGTGCCGGCCCGATACGGTTGCCGGATACCTACCGAAGTTATCATCCGGCAATTTACCGGTACTGCGCCGGTGGAATGAACAGACTTATGCCGGTACTGGACCAGTACCTAGCCGGTTGTGCAGCCGGTAATAAACCGGCACCAAATGCCTTCCAACAATAACCGGGCCAGTACCGCCCCGGGGATTATTTGGTACCGGCCCGGTACGTATGCCGGATACCTGTTGCAGTTATCATCCGGCAATTTGACGGTACCAAGACGGTGAAAATTGCGGTCTTATGTCGGTACCGCCCCGGCACTTATAATCCGCCGTTTGTACCGGGCCGGTACCATCCCGGTCGTCAATTTCTACCTGGGTTGGCACCTTAAAACAGATTTTCAAGCAAAATTATAAACTTTTGAATAAAAACAACTATAGACTTTTATTTGTCATCATAAAAATTACTATTCCCCATTAGACTTATTACAATATATGAAACTGATTTCTTGTAAAACATGAGGGACATTAAATTGTGCGCTACGCGGAGAATCACACAATTTAATTGATTAAAAACTAGATTTAAATAAAAATTGTTTGATTCAAGTAAATATTTATTTTATAGCAGACAAGTAATTGATTATTTAAATCAGATAAATTTTTTTCAGTACTTTTGTTTACTGTTTTTATTCTTTTTATTAAAAAAAATAATAATTATTATCACTAATAATAGTATAATTAACATAATTATTATTTATTATTCAATATATTTATTTATTTTTATTTACATTATATTTGTATAAAACTAATTTTAATTATTATTTTCTCAGTCTCTATTAACCCTTTAACGCCCAAATGTTCAAAATTTTGGCATGAAGTTTGAGGACTTATTTCGGTACTTAAAAATCGATAAAAAAATTTATAAACAAAAAGGTAATAATGTTTTTTATAAAAAAAAGTCCGATTTTTTTCAAATTTTTGTTTAATTTTCAATTTTTTCTACTAGGATAAGTGTGGGTATTTCTGAGAATTTTTAGTATAGGTTAACTTTGCGAAGCTCGTATAAGTTTACGAAAAAATGAAATGCAGTTTTTTCAATTACAAATTAAAGTTCAATTATTATATTTTCCAAATCATTAAACTTAATCAAATTTCGTTACTTATTTGTATTTAAAAAAGTAAATTAAAAACTAATTGTCAACACATGTATTATTGTTGACACGCGAGTATTATTGTGCGTTGCGCAGTAAACGTATTTAAAAATCGTAATAATATTAACATGCAGTAAAAATTCTGCTACTAATAATAGTTTTATTAAGTATTATTAATTGAAAATCAATGAAAGATGGGTAAATTAATATATTTTTCAAATAATAAAGTGTACTTCTTTGATTAGTAACACTGAAACGTGTATACTATAGTGAATATTGGAAATATCAACGGTTTTTAATACGTATTCATGACTGCCATATTTGATAATTTCACAGAATTCTGTTATAATATATTTGGGTGATTCTACAAAAGAGGGAATTTTGATGTCTGAAGCATGTTTTGTATATTAATTTTGGAAAGAATAATTTTACTTTTAATGGAAATTGTAAATCTTAATGGTTTCTATTATGGCACAGAAAAAAAACCGATGAAAAAAAATATTTTTTTGCAAAAAATACACATTATAGTGCTAAATTCTCATTCGTCTGGCATGTCCCTTTGGGAGAATGACAGTTCATATTGAGAATAAATATCACTTTTCAAATGTTTTGCGGAAATTTCATACTGAATTAGTAATTTTGAATAGTTGTAGATTACTAATATGAAAATAATTATGACGTTTCTCTATATCTTATTTATAAAATATCTTCGCGAAGTTTGTCCCCTGAATTTTTTATCATTCGTCTGGCAGTGCAAAAAATGTAAAAATTATTTTTCATAACGCAATCATAAAAATGGCGTTATTTGTCTCTCCGTAGGCCAATGTAAAGTTATTCTTTTTAGTACGTAGTTACGAAAATACTGCGAATGACAGTTCAGTTCAAAAAAGAGCTTTGTTTGTGCTTCTTCGAGTATTTTTGTAACGCTCGAGTAGTTGCAATTCCGTCCAGAAGAGGCGTGATTATGTTTTCGTTCAGTTAAGGGGGGCGCCTACTTTAGTAGGTAAAAAACTGCGTACATTTCAGGAATTTTTTTCTCAAACACATTTAAATAAATCGATGCGAGATTTAGTGTATATTTTCTTATATATTTAAACCTTTGAAATATAATTTTTTCATTAAATGAAAATAGAATTTAATAATAAAATAAACGCCATATATATAACGCCTCGCTGCTGAAATTTTCCCATTGCGTACAACCTAGGGTCCACAATTCTTATCTAAAACAAAAAAAAAAAATTTTTCTTTAAATATACATTATTGCCTTCTGTATGAATTAAAAGATTTTAGTAGAAAGTAAAAACTGAAATTTTTACATGACTTTTAAAAAAAAATGTAATTTTTGCCAAAAAAAAATCTCATTTTTTCTTTAAAAGAAAGCATTAAATTTAATTCTATCAAAAACAAATTTAATTCATACAGAAGAGACACTCTTTATCTTCAAAACAAGCCCAAATAGACCTTAATCGGTTGATTAGATTTTTGTCTATCGTGTACGCAAACTACAAAAACAGTGTTTTGAGAAAAACGCGTTTAAAGATTGAAAAACATATAAATGCTGTTTCGCGGCCTCGATGAACGACTATTTTTTTATGTGTAGCTCTTGGATAAGAAGACATTTTACTGATAAATGGTAATTTTAATGGTAGGTGTAATAGTAGATAAGCGCGACAAATTATGAAAAGTATTAGAGACCGCGAGTGGAATCGCGCGCCAGGCCACGCGCTTTAATGCGTTCTACAAGCTGTAACTCGAAAAATACTTTGTATTTTGACGTAATATTTTAAGAGCATATTCTCTTATAGTTGTACTTTCAGTTAATACAACTTTTAAAAAATCGATTTTTTTGACCCGATAAAGTAGGCGCCCCCCTTAACTACATTTACCGTGTCTTACAGCAGCAACACAGTATCTGTCAAATACTGAGAGTTTCTAACCTCCTTTTCGTGATCACTCGTGTGAAAAATTCTGTTTTTATTCTTTAATGATATTATTTTTATTAATACGTCGAAGTACACGACTAGGTGACGCCTGTCGTTCGACGCGTCCGGTGGCTTGGGGTATTATAAAATGCGATTCTTTGAAATGCCGAATATTATTATTATTCTTTTGAGTTGGTTTTTTTGTAGTCGGGGGGCTTCGCCCCCTGGACCCCGTCGGGGGGAGACCCCCCGAAACCCCCCGCGCGATCAGCTAGTAAGTACGCTTGACAGTGGTTCTGTGTTCCGAATCTTATGTATGCGTTTCTCAACATTCTTTTCAGTTATATATGTTTTTCAGTGTCAACGCCTTTTTATGATTTTGTTATGAAAAGTATCGTGCGCAACCATAGAGGTAATATAAATAGAGTGGGGATGGTTTGCATGTATGCGTCCGCTTGATAGAAAGAGAAAGAAGATTTAGCACCAGTAGGTGTCTCTCTTGCGCTGGAGCTCATTGAAGGACAGATACTGGTGTTAAATCTTCTTTCTCCCTCCAACCCATTCTGTTTATGGCAGGACACTTCCCCCACACGCTGCCGCCTATACCTTCCCCACTCTATTTATAATATCTCTATGTGCGCAACACGTGTGGCGGCATTTTGGAACTCGCGCTTCTTTTTCGTAACTCGTCTCCGGTGAGGGCGCCCTCACCTACGACTCGTTACGAAAACTTAGCGCTCGTTCCAAAAAGGCCGCTAGTTCACACTTGTTACGCAATGTACTAAAAAATCAACATTCTGATGAAGTGACTGTTTGTTGTAGTTGTTAATCAAACTAAACTAAATGTGATACCAATCGGGTTTTATTGAATCTTCTAATCTATTAACCAAGATTTCTCAATTTGAGACGGAGATTGTGTTGTGACCAGACAAATTTTCATTCGTCTGGCATACATTTTTTAAAAAAATATTTTATTTTTTGGTTATTCTATAGACTTATGTTTTGTAGATTATTATTCTCTATAAGATAGTACTGAAGGATTTTTTCATTTAATGTTATTTTTCTATTTTTTTAAACAAAAAATGCCAAATTCTCATTCGTCTGGTTCTCATTCGTCTGGCACTTTTGAGATAGGATGTATACTATATCACTAAAAATAGCGTAAAACTAACAATTTTCAACTATTGTTCGATTTTCTGGTCTTAAAATAATCCTAATTAAATTTGCAAGAAATTGCTATAACTGAATTTTCAATTTTTATTTCGCATAAATAATTATATTGACATAAACAAACAAATGGAATAAGTATTTTTTTATATGAATAAAGTTTAGCCCACTAAAATCAAAGTAGTTCTTTATTATTAGACACTTGAACTTACTTTTACAATTCTATGATTTGTGAAATTGTGCTTATAGAAACAAATAGACCAACCGTAATTTGTTATAAACAATTATTAATTAAATTACCACCAAAATTAATTAAACCGATGACTTTTATTGATCCTCGTAAAAATCGTTACACGGAAAAAAAAAGTTCACGAATCTCTCGTGAACTAGTATATCACTTTTGGATGGGACACAAAATTCTTGAAAATCAACAAACACAGTTCGTCAAAATTTCATCAACTCCTTCACTAGAAACATAGTACGGTTTCCGAACTTTTCGTCAAAGTTAACGAAAAATTCGTGAACTTTTAAAAAATGCTAAAAACAAGAAAAAATAATTTCCAGACACTACTTTTTTATAGTATTTCACTTTATTTGATAACTTGACGCCTATTACGCATCCAACTACACACAATACACAATTTTATCGCCATTAAAATTCGTAATTCGCTTCACGGGATTCGAACCTAGTACCTATACCCTATAACATAATATTTCTAACAACTAACCGCCACGGCTAAATCTAGATACACTGTCCTTCGACAAACGAAACGATTAGCTTTGTCTGCTGTAAAACTCAGGACCGTGCAAAGTAGAAAAAGTCCCTTATCGTAACTTTTAATTCATTTTATGAATTATTTGTTTCACAAAGGAAATTAGCAAACAAAAATATTCACTAAGTAATAAAAAACACTGATTCTAAATAATAACTTTCATCAAAGAATTTTCCCGAATGTAAACACCGATGACACCGACTGAATGATGAATGCTTGATCAGCCATATTTGATGCGCATTACGAACTGCGCATACTACTGACACTCGCGAGTTCACGATTTTTTCGTGAACTTGTACCTCTACTTTTGACGAACTACTCTTCATTAACAGTTCATCAAAAATTCATTAACTTTGTTTCAGTTTTTCGTTGACGTTCGCCATTTCTAATCAAAAGTGAATGAAAATTTTGAAATTTTGTGTCCCATCCAAAAGTGATATACTAGTTCACGAGAGATTCGTGAACTTTTTTTTCCGTGTACTTAGGGGTTTTCGGGGTTGCTGATTAAGAACCTAATGTCAGTTTTTAAAATTTTTTAATTCAAAATGGCGGATCCAATATGGCCGACGATTTTGGAGAAACTTAACATATTCGTCTGAAAATCGTTACTCGGTGATTTTCTGTTTCGCTTATTACCAATCCGAGGTCAACTTTTTTCAAATTAACCATTGTTTTTACAATTTGTTTAAACAATTTAATTATGTTTTTTAGTTCTACTACTATATTTATAGTTCATACATGTATAAAAATAAATAAATAAATTTTAAATAATTTTTAATAATCATAATTAATTAATTGATTACAATTTATTATTATTATTATTATTAATTATTAATTACTTAAATAAATTAAATAAAAATAAATTAATAAATTATTAAAAAGTAAATTCAAAATTAAACTCAACGTTAAAAACTAGAGGTGTACTCAAAGTATTTAGTATTCGATTTTTTCGGGTACTCGATTTCTTTTCAGTCCTCGGAAATTTCCGTATGCATGAAGTATTCCGTATTTTAAATAATCTTGAACTATCTGATTCAAAAGTTGCGAAAATGGTGGTAAATTGTAAATTGTTAGTTCTAACTTTTCCTCTAGGTTAATAACTTATTTAACGTTTAAATATATTTTACAAAATCAAATTTAATAAAAATCGAACAATTTTTTTAAAATTCATTTAATTAGATTCTTAATCAGCGACCTCAAAAACCCCCGGGTAACGATTTTTAGACGAATACGATCAGTTTTTTCAAAACTCGTCCGCCATATTGGATCCGCCATTTTGAATTTGGGGCCGTCCATAAACCACGTAGCCCCATTTTTTGGGAATTTTGACCCCCCCCTCCCCCCATGTAGTACGCTATTACATGTATTAGCGCCATTTTTTCCTCTTGTCGTAGTCAATTGCGTGACCCCCCCCCCTCCCCCTCAAGAGGCTACGTGGTTTATGGATGGCCCCTTTTGAAAAACTGACATTTGATTCTTAATCAGCAACCCCGTAAACCCCCGAGTAACCAATTTTATAAAAATCCATTCATTAATTTCTATGTTAATGTGAATTTTCTTGACACGATTTTAATTCTCTGGATAAATTATTTATAAATAACCATAACTTTTGTAAAATTTAATATTTTGTCTGGCCACTTATGGATGTCTTTATTAGTACCATTAACTTGAAGTTAAAATACTTTTCAGACCTTAAATGAGAAAAAAATGTTGTGTCCAAATTTTCTTGATTTTCGTCCTTCGTTTGTAGAATCACCCATTTCAAATTTAAATACATAAATTAATAATAGTCAGAATGTACATTTTTATGACCTATTCCATCAAGTAAGATTCAGAATAATTTTTGTAATTATTTTGAAAAAATTAGGCGTATATTCCAAAATGAAAATAATAATTTTTTAAAAATCGCAATAATTGTGTCATTTGCAGGAATACCCACACTTACCCTACGAAATAGCAGAAAAATAATTCTAAATGTTACAAATAACGTGATAAAAATATATATGCTACAAGATTTAGGACTATAGAGAAAAATGAAAATTTAAATGGCGGATCAAAAATGGAGTCTGCACGGAGAAAAAAATCAGGGCTTTTTAGCATGGAGTGGTCTGTACCTTTAGCGCATGGGCGCTTCCTTACGGCGAAAGAACGAATTTGTACGATTGCAGCAAGAGCTCGCCCTATTTTAGTAAGGAGCCTTGCTGCAATCGTACGAGTTCGTTCTTTCGCCGCAAGGAAGCGCCCATGCGCTAAAGGTGCAGACCACTCCATGCTACAAAGCCCTGATTTTTTTCTCCGTGTGAAGTTCAAATTTTTTTTCAAAATTTACTCGAATGGACGAAATTGTGGAAAGTGTTTAGATTAGCTTGAAACTTGTTAATCGGGGGTTTTTGGGGTCGCTGATCACGAATGTGAAGTCCAATTTTCAAAATTCATAATGGTGGATCCAATATGGCGGATAATTTTTCTAAAACATTTTGTTTTATTTTTTTATTTTTTCTGTATTTTTTTTATTTGTATTTAGGGACGCATGACGATTCCCGACAAAAATCCTGTATAATATTCGATAGACCTTATTTCATTTGTCAAAACTTCTTTTTCATGTAATTTTCTTTTATAAGAATAAGAATTTGTTGAAAATTGTTTATAAACACAAAGTTTTTTTAATTAATGTTAATGAATGAAAATAATAAAACCGCTGTTAAGTTGTATATTTTTTTTATAATTTTGGTGCTCATTTCATGAACACTTTACTTCCTCATGGAGATAAAAATAATAGAAATATATGAATAACTTTTTATAAATATGGTAAAAGTGATTGAATTTTGAGTCAATCAATGTATTTTTATATACCCTACAAGATAGTTACAATAATTTAATAGTTAAATAAAAATTTTTAAACAAAAAAGTTGAGAAAATGTCATTTTTCACAATTTTTGGTTTTTAAAATATCAATAATTTCGAAATTTATTATCGAATTAGGTTCAAAAATAGGTCAATAGAAGCTTTTTTTAATGCTCTCCAAGTTAGTAACGATAATTTTAAAGTTACTTCTACGTTTTTCAACAAAATTTTCAAAAAAGTCTTATTTTCCAAAATTTTTGATTTTTAAAAGTTTAATAACTCCGGTTAATATGGACGAAAAATATTTAATTAGGGCTCAAAAGATGCGTCTAAAAAAACTACAAAATTATGGAAAAACATTTATAGGTGTCCTAACATTTTTCAAAGTTATGGGCAAAAAACGTTTTTTTGCAAAATTAAAAATCAAAAAAAAAATTTAGTTAAACTTTATTAATATATCAGAAAGTACTCTCACTTTATGTCCGCAGGTGAGATCTACAATTTAAAAAAAAATGCAACCCAAAAGCTCTTCATGATTTCGAGATACTTATGAAAATGTGATGTTTACACCCACACACACACACATATGGAATGACATTTTTTAAAAATGTCATTTTCATAACGCGGTGCTAAAAAGGGCACTTTTTTGCACCTTGTTATAAAAAATATCGTTCGTAACTAGTGCTAGCAGTTTGGGTCACATAAAAATTCTACAAATGAAATTCATAGCATTTAAACATTCTGAAAAATGGAAATTCCACTAAACAAAAATTCTGTTCATTGAATTTCCATTAGACAACGAATCTGAAACATAAAAAATCGATCAAATTAACTTTCCGTGAAATAATATTTAGAAGAAATAAAAATTAGGTTAAGAAGGAATTCATTATTTAATGTTTTGTCTATTAAAAATTCGTTTAAATGAACATTTTGTTTAATAGATATTCCAGCAAATAAAAATGTCGATAAATTAAAATTCGATCTAATGTAATGTAATTTGTAATGTGAAAATTCGTTTATATATTAATTGAAAAATTATAGAATTTGTCTAAATAAACAATCAACTGAATTTAATATCTATTTAATAACTATAACATGAAAGAAAATTTTGTTGTAAAAAAATATTAACATTTAATAATTCATTTTACTAAACATTTAGTCAATTATAAATTTCTCTATATAATAATTTACATACAATGAAAGCTGCTTAAACATAAATTCTGAAAAATGACATTTTGTTGCAATTTAAGTTTTGAAATATGCAAGTTTTAATAAATGTAAACTTTTCAATATAAACTATTTATTACCTAAAATCTTTGCTAAACTATAATTCTATTTAACAAAAATTTATCGAAACAAAGTTTCTCTTAAAAATTATTTCGGTTCAATAAAAATTTATATATTATGAAATCCATTTTTTTAGACATTCTCTTATTTCCATCTTCATATTAATTATTATTTTCATTCATTAACATTAATTAAAAAAACATTGTGTTTATAAACAATTATCAACACATTCTTATTCTTATAAAAGAAAATTACATGAAAAAGAAGTTTTGACAAATGAAATAAGGTCTATCGAATATTATACAGGATTTTTGTCGGGAATCGTCATGCGTCCCGCACATTTTACAAAATAAATGTGTTCTGATTTCATAAATTTCTGAAGAGCAATATTTTCTGTTGTTAAATTCGAACACATTTATTTTGTAAAATGTGCAATGCCTATTTTTGCAAACAGCGTTTTGCAAACAAAACAATTAAAGGTTAAAAAAGCATTTAAATTTAGTTTTTTTTAAGATTTAAATCTAAATATTATAAATAAAACAAGTTGTTCATTTCATGATCATTAAGCTTCCTCAATATAATATATACCAATTGTTTAATTTTTTATTTTAGAATAATTATTTTAAAGTGTTAAGATAAAATGTCAAAAAATACAAAATTTCAATTTTTTGTGAAAATTTAAAATATTTATTAATTCTATAAATTTTGATAAAATATATACTTTATATACATGAATCGATTCGTTTTTATGTCAGGAATGCAATTTTGACAAGAATTAATAAAAATTTTAATATAGAAAAAAGTTACTTCAAAAAATCCAAAAATTAATTTTTTCAAAAATTAAAAAATTGTTGAAAAATTTTTTTTTTTTAGATATTTTTGAAAATCCTTCTGTCTGATTTTTGGTATTCGTGACCGTAATACACCTACAAAATTTTATCAAAATCCGTCAAGACGTGTAAGAGAAAATTTGTCCACAAGAATCGGTGACATACACACACACACACACACATACATACATACATACACACACATCCGGACATTTGTTCCTCTCGACGAATTATATATACTACACTTGAAAATTTGTAAAAATAATTGGTTCTAAAAAATTCGGAAATCGACATCACTATAAGGCTTCCTTTATGAGGAAGCAAAAAGTAAAAAAAAATTAAATAAAAAATTTTAAAAAAGACTTTTTTATCCCACATGCACAAAAATGGCGCTTTCTGATAGCAGACGACAGGGAGGAAAGTCATTCATTTCTTCGACCGTATGAAAATGGCGGCCGTGTTCTCCCATGGGCAAGAAAATTAGCTGTTCAAATGCATTTTTCTAGCCCATGGGAGAAAACGGCCGCCATTTTCATATAAGTCGAACAAGTGAATAACTTTTACTCCCTGTCGTCTGCTATCTGAAATCGCCACTTTTGTGCATTAGGAATAAAAAATCCTCTTGTTGCTTAATATACTATTCAGTTCACGTTTACTATCACATGGTGAAAAATGGGCAACATTAGAAAGAATTTAAACATTTTAATGGCTAAAGAACGTGATTAACGAATTTCAACGGACCAATGAGTTTTTATTTGAAAATTCGTCGGCCATATTCGATTCGCCATTTTGAGTTTTGAAAATTGTCCATTACATTCGTCATGAGCGAACCAAAAAGACCCCGAGTAACAAGTGTCAAACGAATCTAATGAGTTTTTAGAAAAATTGTTCGCCATATAGGATCCGCCATTTTGAATTTTTAAAATTGGACTTCAGATTCGTGATCAGCGACCCTTAATACCCCCTAGTAACAAGTTTCAAGCTAATCTAAACACTTTTAACAATTTCGTCTATTCGAGTAAATTTTGAAAAAAAATTTGAACTTCAGACTCTATTTTTGAGCCGACATTTTAATTTTCTCTATAGTCCTATTTTGTATGATTTAAATTTAACTAATAAATTATAAAAATATTTTATTCTATACTTTTTTTAATTTTTGAAAAGTTTTTTTAAAACTTTTCTTAATTAAGTTAATTTCAGGTGAATAAAAACTATTATTTATAAATTGGTAAAATTTTCCCAATTCTCAATTTGTAATTTTTTATAGTTTCTTTTTTTCTTGATAATAATGTAAAACTAAGATTTTTGAAACTACTCGAAAAGCAACCCCCAAAAAACGTTAGGAATGGCTTACATTATAATTAAACAATCAATTTTAAAAATATTTATAATTAAACTAAGATTTTTAACGAAAATCATTATTAAATAAAAAAACAATATTTTTTAAGACTATTTAGATTTACGTTTAAAAATAAAAACAAAGAAAAAAATCATGTTCCGTCAGTGTACTCCCAATTTATGGAACATTAATTAAAATTCTGTTTCCTAAATTGTAAGTATCATTTTACCTTTTGGGTAAAAAAAATCACGCACTATCTCTTCTCCAAAGACCTGTTGTTCGACAGATGCTCAAAGGTTTTTAGGTCTATAACAATAATTATTATATTATCTAAAACTTATAAACTTTATATCTCTGCGACTATTCTTTTTAACGTAATTCCAAACCAGTATTGAAAAAATAAAAAAAAGTCAAAGAAAAAAGTCAAAAAAAAATATCTAATACCACTCGAAGGTCATGGATAGTTTTTCTATGTATGAAAAAAGAAAAATCTCTCGGGAAAGTTCTTTGTGCCTAGATTTATTAAAATTCATTCAAAATCTTAGCATTTAATTTTTGCGATAAAAATTCATCACTTTTAGTATATATATATATTATAAGAAAAAATAAAAAGTTGTGTTCAGTCTTTTTAATAACTTTGGTCATATCTCTTTTTATATATTTAAATATCTATATTTCAAAATTTTATAATTATTGCAAGAAAAAAAGAAAATACAATTTTCGATAAATATTTTCTAATTTTCTAAATTAAATTAATTTTACAAAAATTAAATTAAAATTTCTAATCACTATTCGTAAATTTAAACAAGAGTACATATAGGTCTTATAAAATGACCAATGTCAAAAAAAAATTCGTCAATATTTGTATAATTAGAAATAAAATAATTTTGGCAAAATTCACAAAGTTTATAATTAACGACTATTGAAAAAAAATATTTCTCACACCGAAAATAATCAACTTTTTCTTTTTACAAAATTTTTCCTTTAAAATAATTGTCGAGAACAATTTGTAAATCAACTTTTTCTCTTTACAAAATTTTTCCTTCAATATAATTGCCAAGCAAAATTTGTAACAGAAAAAAAAATGACGGAAAATTTTAAAATTTGTTTACAAAGATAATAATTTTAATAACAGAAAATAATAATTTGTTTATGAAAATAATTTTAATGACGGGAAATTATGAAAATTTGTTTACGAAAATAATTTTAATAAAGAAAAATTAAAAATTTGTTCACAAAAATATGTTCTCTCCTAATTTTATTAATCATAAACGTTGTGAATTTCTCTAACGTAAATAATCACATAATTCGTGAATCTTTAAATTTAATAAAACGAAGAAAAGTAACGAATTGTCGCGGAATTAATTTCATTGGTAGTCGAAAAAGTTAGAAAAAGAATAATATAATCTTTTTTGGGGACACTCACACGAAAAACTATAAATGTAAGTGAAGTTGATGAATAATCGACCAAATCAAACGATATCGAAACAATTTAAACGAAAAAAATACAAATCCCATCTCTTATAAACGAATTAAAAACGAGAAAAACATTTTACAAAAAAAAACAAATTTTCATAAATAATTATGAAATTATCGACTAAACCTCGAGATTTACTTCGAAAAACCAAGAAAAAAACAAAAAAAAAAATGTAAAAATAAATCCAAAAAAGCAATGTATGAATAATGTGGTACATACATGTATAAGAAACGAATGTAAGGCACTGAGACAGTTGACCCGTATTTAGTACACTGTACAATAAATACATTAACGACAAAAACATATTTTACAAAACGTAAAAAAAATAAAAAAAAATCACACCCACAATTGTGCGCCTAAAATTTTCTCATTAAAGTGATAACACGACTTCTTCATTATAAAAAAAAGAATCGCGTTTTTAATTAACGAAAAATTGCTAAGATGTAATTTAATAGTACATAAGTTGAACTTAGGAAATTTAAAGAACAAAAAAAGTACCATATTCAATTCTAAACAAAACGACAAGAAAAAATGTGACGAAAAAACTTTTTAATCGAATAAAAAACTTCAATTTAGATTCGGGATTCCTCGCCCAATGTGAAAAACGATGTAAAGCGAATCTTGGATATATAAATATATATTAATACATAAAAAAAAATTATTGTAAAAAAAAGAAGGTCGCTCAAAAGAAAATTTTTAAAAATGTTTAAAAGAAAACAACTACGAACACAATTTTGCCTATCGGTATTCTGCTTGAAATGTGAAAAGGAAAAAAAATACTGACTGAAGAAAGAGTAGTTGTATAATAAAAAGAAACATCTTAAAAGAACACGACTTGGTTAAAATATGTATTCCTAATTATATCAAATATATCAGTCGTACAATGTCATGTTACATCCTAATGATCTTCTTTGGAGAACATCTGCCATTTTATATCAATAATAACAAGAGAACTGTATCAGTAATTAACTAGTTTTATTCACCCGATAATCCCTACACTGAAAAAAAATTTAATTGATTCAAATAACCGATTAATTGACTACTACTATTATCAATTAAATATTTACTTGAATCAAATAATATTTATTGGAGTCAATTCAATTACATATATTTGAACCAACAATTTCAGTATTTGAAGCACTTACCATTTAATTGACTCCAATAATAATATTATTTGATTCAATTAAATATTTAATTGATAATTGTCAATTAATCGGTTATTTGAATCAAATAAATTTTTTTTCAGTGAAATTTCCCTGTTTCAATCGTTTAAAGGAAAAACATTTTTGCTCTGTTTTTTATTTTCAATTTTACTAGAAAACTTTCCCCTTTTTTTCTACTTTAAAAAAATTAATTCTGAACTAAATAAACGTATTTATTTATTATTTTTATTTATTTACTATACAAATTCAGGGTGGTCACAAGCTTCAGTTTATCAATTTCCCTGACATTAAAATTACTTTCCCTGACAAAAAAATTAATTTAAATAATTTTCCAAAAGTTCTTCTAGAATTCAATTATTTAAATACAAAAACTCAATTTTTTATAATAATAGTAACTCTCCATAGTTTTTTCTTAAATTATTAAGGTATAATATTTTCGAAAAGTTATAAAGAAATTCTTACAATTAATTTTTTAAAAATATTTTAATTTAATTTTTCAAAAATAATTGAATTTCTTAAAAGCAGGGTGGCCGCAAGATTGACTTTATCAATTTCCCTGACATTTCCTTGACATTTTACTGACATAACAACTAATTTCCCTGACAACAATTTTTTTGTTTAGAGCAAAAAGTGTATTGCATGAAAGTCTTAATTTCTTTAATTGCCCTGACAAAAAAATTTTTCATGACATTTCCCTGACTTTACAGACAAAAAATTTTTTTTTCTGACATTTCCCTGACTTTACTGACAAAATATTTTTTTCCCTGACATTTCCCTGACTTTACTGACATGTGACCACCCTGTAAAAGAATTTTTGTATAATTTAAAAAACTAATCGAGATAAGTTGCACTTTCTACTAAAAATTGTGGTATTTTGTTGCATAATGTTTGGAAAAAAAGTCGAAAAAGTCGCAATTTTTGAAAACAAGTCGAAAAATATCTCAATTTTCTTAATTTCCCTGACTTTACTGACATGTGGCCACCCTGAAATTAATAATTTAAATTATTAAAAAAAAATTGGAAAAATAAAACTACGAAAAATTGGAGGACTAACTGCTTGGAATCGAAATCGCTTGTAACAATTCGTAAAAAATTCAAATATATTAAAAAAAATTAATGTAAAAATTTAAAAAAAATGTTTGAAGACTAAGGAAATTAATTTAAAAATAGAGTAAAAAAAATTTAGGAAACTCACCATTTGTTGAATCTGGATGCTCAGATCTCCATCCTGGAGAAGATGATTCACGAAAAGCACTCACAATACACGACACACGAAATTACCGGAAAAGAAGTAATAATTTAATTTAAATTAAAAACTCGCGGTTTTTGAAAAATTACGCGAAATACACTTCCCATTGCTGGGTATACACACAGCTGGGTCCACCTGAGTGTATTATTCCCACGACGACCAACCCTTACAAATTTTTTGCGTACTAAAAAAGGTACTAAAAATAGGTACTAAAAAATTAACCGAAAAATTTAATTTAATTTACTTTTAAAATTCGCGGTGTGGAAAAATTTACGCGAAATACGCTTTCCATCACTAGGTCCACCTGAGCGTATTAAGTCGCTCAGCCCTTAGATTCTCGAATTTTTAAATTGAAAAATTGAAAAATTAAAAAAAATAAATTGAAAAATTGAACAAAAAAAAAATTAATTTAAAGTTAGCAAATAGAAATATTAATTTAACGTTCAAAAATTATGCGAAATGCGCTTCCCATCGCTGGGAAATTTAAAAAATTGATTACTACCGACTTTAAAATTAAAAACTACAAATTTAATTTTTAATTTAATATTTAATTCGCGAGGCTTTAAAAGAATGCGCGGACTAGGCTTACCCATCAATGGTTGTAGAAAAAATAATATTTCATTTACCGATAAAAAAAAGTCCACCTGAACGTATTATTCTCTTGTCGCCCAAATTATTGGAAACTTTTATTTTGACCGACATCAAAAAATAAAACCGCTGCCAAGTTGTACATTTTTATAATTTTGGTGTTCATTTCATAAACACTTTGCTTCCTCATAGAAATAATAATAATTGAAATATATAAGAATTACTTTTTATAAAAGGGTTAAAAATCATTAAATCTTGGTCTTAAAATGTGTTTTTATATATTCTATAAGATGGTAATAATAGTTTAATAATTACACATAAATTAATAAACAGGAATGTTGAAAAAATGATATTTTCCACAATTTTTGATTTTTCAAATACCAATAATTTCATAATCTCTGCCCGAATCAGGTTCTAAAATAGGTCAATCGAAGTGTTTTTTAATGCTCTTCAACTTAGTAATAATTTTTTGAAGTTACATTTACATAATTTAAAAAAATTTTATAAAAGTCTTATTTTTCAAAATTTTAGATTTTTAAAAGTTTAATATCTCCGGTTAATATGGACGAAAAATGTTCAATTGGGGCTCAAAAGATGCGTCTGAAAAAACTCTACAAAACTAAATACAAAACAAAACTTCTACATTTTTTAACAAAATTTTTAAAAAAGTCTTATTTTCCAAAATTTTTGATTTTTAAAAGTTTAATATCTCCGGTTAATATGGACGAAAAATGTTCAATTAGGGCTCAAAAGATGCGTGTAAAAAACTCTACAAAACTAAAGAAAAAGATTTATAAGTGTCCTTCCATTTTTTTAAGTTATGTCCAAAAAACGTTTTTTTACTAAATGAAAAATGCAAAAAAAAAAATAGTTAAACTTCATGAATCGGGCTGAAAATACTCTCATTTTATGTCCCCTGGGGAGACCTACAATTTAAAAAAAAATTGAGGCCTTTAGCTCTTTCTCGTTCTGAGATATTGAGGCAAATGTAATGTTACTACACACACACACACACACAAACACATCGGGACAAATTTTTAAAATCCGTTTTTTGGACTTCGGAGGTCAAAATACGTCGAAATATGTCAAAAAATGACAATCCAAAATTTTGCTAATACAAAGCTTCCTTTATGAGGAAGCAATAAAGTAAAAAAGTTAATTTATCGTTCAAAAATTAGCAAAGTTAGCAAAAATAGGCGAAATACGCTTACCATCGCTGGGTCCACCTAATCGTATTTTTTGCACGTCACCCAACCCTTAAATTTTCAAAATTTCCGAAGTTTAAAATTAAGCAAAGAAAAAAAATATTTTAAAGCAAAAAAAATTGTCGGTTTAAAAAAAATACGCGAAATACGCTTCCCATCGCTGGGTGCACTTTATACAGCTGGGTCCACCTGAGCGTATTATTATTATTCCCTGGTCGCCCCACCCTTAATTTTTTCGAAATTTAAATTACTTCCAAAATTAAAAATTAAGCAAAGCAAAAAACTTATCTAATCTAATCGAAATCGCGTTTTTCAAAAATTACGCGAAAAACGCTTCCCATCACTGGGTGTATATCAGCCGGGTCCACCTGAGCGTATTATAATGAGTCGGCCAACCCTTACTTTTTTTGCGAAATTTTGAAATTTTAATTTCGACTTTAAAATTTATACGAAGTTAATATAATTTAATTTGATATGTAAATTTTAACGGAATTAAATTTAATTCTACATTCGAATTCAAAAGAAATGAATATTATTCTCTTGTAATTAATTTAATTTAATTCGGTGTGTAAATTTTAAGGGTATCAAATTTAATTCTATATTCGAATTCAAAAGAAACAAATATTATTCCCTTTTGTATTTAATTTAATTTAATTTGATGTATAAATTTTAAAGGTATCAAATTTAATTCTATACTCGAATTAAAAAAAACCCTATTCCCTTATATTTGAGTTTAAACGAAATGAAATTTAACGCGATGTTTTAATTCAAACGAAAGAAATTTAACTCAATAGATAAGTTTAATCGAAATTAAATTGAATCCTTTGATTAAATTTAAACGAAATTAATTTTAATTTGAAATTTTAATTTAAACGATGAAATAATTTAAATTTGACGTTAAGTCTCACGAAACTGAAAATTTTGATTATTCTCGAAATTATACTTTAAACAAATTAAATTAATTAAACGATTGAATTTAATTTAACAATGGAATTCATTTAATTAATTTAATTTTGCGAAGTTATTTGAAAAAATTGACGTAATACGCTTGCCATTGATGAATCGACCTAATCATATTATTCCAAAGTTACTTAACCTTTAATTTTTTCGACTGTTTAAATTTCGATTATTTATGATATTAAAATTTACGCGAAATAAATAAACTATTGATTAAACGTTAAAGTTTCCCAGTTTTTCGAAAAAAAGCCGATTTACGTCCGAACGTGCTAAGCGAGAAGAATAGTCGACTGAAAAAATAAAAAGTTTATTAATTAATAATAAAAATTTAATATTGAATTTATTTAATAAGGTAAAAGAAAGTTAAATGTATAAAATTATAGTTTTTGAGGAATTATTTAAATAAAAATTAAATTAATAAAAATTTATTTAAAAATAATTTTTTTCATTAAATTTTTTAATCTTCAAATTTTAATTAAAACGATTTGTATTAATATACATTATGTTTATGAATAATTATAATTATTTTACCATTGCTTACCAACATAATTTATTTATTCATTATTAAGAAACAATCTATTATCTCTCCACGCTGTTTCGGAAAAGAGGCTTTTCGATCAGTATGGACTTTTTTAATCGTCCTCGACTCTTGGCGATTTTAAAATATGCATTTGATTGCATTTTTGTCCTTTGTCGAATTTGTCTTTGTGGTTTTCGTTCCTTTTTATCTTTTGTCGATCTCACCAGGTCTTTGAGCAGTTGCACAAAAATCTGAAACAAGAAACGAAATATCACATTAGTTAGCACACAGAAAAATCTCCATTCTGTAAAAAAAGATTGCCGTTCATTATAAATTTTCAATAATTAAAAACTATCAAGTTCACTGAGTTTTCTTTACATTTGATGTTAGGTTGACAAATTCTCATTGTTACAATCGTTATACAATTAAACTCCGAAATGATATTTGTCAATTCCGAAACTGATGATTGCTTTTTTCGATCACAAAGGTCCATGAGTAGGTGCGGAAAAATCTGAAACAAAAAAAATGACGCATATTAGGTAACAAATAAAAAATGCTACTTTGTTAAAAATCTTTCGTCAATCGTAATAAATTTAGTTTACTGAGTTTTTAACACTTTTGAGGTTAGGTTGCCAAATTCACAAAAATACTACTAATTTCGTTCACTTTAATACTCTATCCTTGTCAAAAAACAGAAAAGCTGAATAAAAATGTCGTATACTTTATGTAAAAATCATCGTATCATTAGGAAAACAAAAATACGATCAAAAGTGATCAACAATAGATATTTTTTCATAAAATACTGAAACACTCACCTTGAAAAGACCGCACCGTCCGCACATTGTTGACAAATACAGAAAAGTGTCATGTATAAGGATGGACGGTTCTACTCGATTCTGTTTGGAATCGATTCGATTCCATTTTTCGGAATCATCCCTAGTGTCATGGCGTCGCAAACATAGTGGAGAGGGAAGAAAATACCGCGAAAACAACAAAAATAGCGGGCTGTGATAAGAAACGCGATAATTCCGAAATCCGTACTTGATTGCTTTTTTGCTTATTGAGCAGGAAGGAAGAGTAAGGAGACCGAACTCTGCTTCTACAAATGTCTGAAAAATATGCACGAAAAGTGCCAGACTCACTGTGTTCTAGTTGATCGCCAATTAAGTCGATCATGCGCATTGAACTAAAGTTCAGTGTTGACATAGATGAAAAGTGTGGTTATGTCAAGGTAAATATAACATAGTTTAAACAGTGTTAATTTTAAAAGCAAATTTATTTATTTGCAATTGTGATATTATTTAGATTTTCAAAATAATTTAATAATATATTTATGAAAAGGGAAAAATTTTGCGAAAATGGTTAAGAAGAATTGTGTTTATAACTAGAGTATATTGACATACCGTAGAAGGATAGAAGAGACTAATGTTTTTAGACTCTTTTTGTTCTTTCTTTACATCCGGGCACACAACACGACATTTTTTAAATAAAATAAATACATAATTATTAAAACGAAATGTATTGTATATGTATCTCACTAAGACCGGCTAAATGTAAACATTAGATCTTACATCTCACTCGCACAATTTTTACGAGAAACAGAGACACAACACAGCTTATGCGCATGATCGACTTAATTGGCGATCAACTAGAACACAGTGAGCCTGGCACTTTTCGTGCATATTTCTCTGAGATTTTTAAAGCGCTTTCTACACAGAGTTCGGTCTCCTTACTCTTCCTTCCTGTTATTGAGCAATCACAAAACAAAGGAAAAAAATGGCGTCTTACACAACACAGCCAAATCTCATTATTGCAATTTTCTCCCCCGTCTCTTTTCAGCATTATCAAAAACTAGAAAACCCTAATTTATTCGTCCCACAAGCGATAAAAGCACGTCTTGAGGACAGATAAGTCGGAAAAAAGCATTACTGAACACTGGCGAACAATAAATCAACAAACAATTACCTTTTTAATCGGAATTTTCTCAGCACCCTTGCAAATCACGGCGATACGAATTCGTTCTTTTCTTCAAACGAGAATTTCCCGGCCGATGGCAGTTAAAATTGAAGAAACACGTGGGGAAGGACCCACCACGACACTACCGAAAAAACACGACGAATGCCGAACGAAAATGGCGGTCGGGATGGTCGGGATTCATCGGTTACTTCCTGAATAACCTTGCATTTGATTGGAATAAATTTTCTAAGTGAAATATTTTCATTAATTTGTCACGTAGAAACTAAATATTAATTTATTATAATTCGCTATACCTATAAGAATACTTATAAAATAATTTATTAAGGACGCTGCACGGTGGGAAATATTTAAAAGTACGCATAGGCGTAGCGAGCGATTTCTCCTCAACTTCCACTCTTTTCCCCTCTTTTCGTCCCTCTTGGTGAAATTTTTTGACTTTGATAATTAATTAAAAAAAATCCAGATTGAAAATGAAAAAAAGGGCGATTTAGGGAAAAATAATATTTAATAGAGAATATTCAACAAGTTTTCTTATGACGATTAGATGTTTCTATGGGCGTGAATATCAATCCGCGTTTTCCAAAACATAGCAAACTGACAGCTCAATATGGGAGGTTAGCCATGGCCGACTATATCAGGTTGCACCGTTTGCGTAGTACAGTAGAAATGAACGTTAGGGTGAAGTCCCATGGCAGCGTTTTGCGTTGCGTTTTGTAACTAGGCCATGAGTGCAAATATAGCAAACATATATCTCCATCTCTCTCACACTCATTGCCTAGTTACAAAACGCAACGCAAAACGCTGGCATGGGACTTCAGCCTAAGGAACAAAAATATTAAATGTCAATTATACTCTCATTGTTTACTATTACATTTATTATTTGTTTATTTATTTATTATTGTTATTATATCTATTATTATTTATTATTTTACTTACTTTTTTAAAATATTATTATGGAAAAGTATTAAAACAATAAAGGAAAATTTTTTATGAAAAAATTATTAAACAAATAAAATTTCTAAACAAAAAAAAAGTAAATAATAAAAAATTATGAAATGTATAATTTTAAAAATTTTTAATGGTTATTTTTATTATTGATATTTTTAAGTATATGAAAAATCTAATTTAAATATTCCACAAAATTAGTTTTAAAGTAATTTTTTATAAGGAATTCAACGGTCATAAAATAAAAGCGGACAGAAAATATTTTGACCCTTTTTCAATTATCATTTTTCTTAAAAATTGGTGGATTTCGAAACACACGCGTAATTTGGTAGAAAATATGTTTTTAAATCCATGAAAAGAATTCCAAATGAAATCGATGATTTTCATAATTACCTATAGAAGTATTGTTTTGAAAAAAATCTTTGTTTTTAAACTGAAAATTCTAAAAATAACATTGTTATTCAATTTTTCTATATGGAAAATTATTTGTTTACTTATTTAGTTTCTGATCAAAATTTAATCTTAATTTTTCTGTATTTCTATTTTTCATCAATAAAAATTATGATATGAAATTATTTAGAAAAATAAATGTCAAAAAATGCCCTTTTTTAATAAAAAAAAAAGCTGCAATGTATTGAAAAAAGACAAAAATTTAATAATCTACTTCAAAAATTGTTAGAAAAAAATTGCAAACATCAACGTCGTTTTCTCAAGACAAAAATGGTTTTCATAATTGGAAATAAATTCTGAGTACCTCCGTGTTTCAGAAAAAGGACTTTTTTCATAAAAAAGATCCAATTTTATGACAAAAATTATGTTTAATAATATTTTCATAAAAAATTTACATTACTTTGTTTTATACTTTTCCATTATAATATTTCTAAAAAGTAAGAATAATAATAAATAATAATAGATAAATAAACAAATAAATATAATTGTTTATATAATATTAAATAATAAAAGTAATGACTTATTATTTTTGTTGATCATCTACGTCCCTACATTACCATAGCGTAAATACTTTCAACACAAAAATGGTGCAACCTGTTATGGTCGGCAAAGGCCTACATCGAGCTGTTGCTTTGTTTTGTAAAACGCGGATTCATATTTACGCTCCTAGAAACATCTAATCGTCATAAGTAAGTTTGAATTATATTCTCTATTAAATTTTATTTTTCCTTAAATCGCCCTTTTTTTCATTTTCTGTCTGAATTTTTCAAAATTAATTATCAAAGTCGAAAACTTCCCCTCTTTTGGTGTAATTTTTTACTTTGATAATTAATTTTTAAAAATTCAGACAGAAAATGAAAAAAAGGGCGATTTAGGGAAAAATAATATTTAATAGAGAATATAAAACAAATTTTCTTATGACGATTAGATGTTTCTATGGGCGTAAATATCAATCCGCGTTTTACGAAACATATCAAACTGATAGCTCTATATGAGAAGTTGGACATGGCCGACCATAACAGGTTGCTCCGTTTGCGTGGTACAGTAGGAATGAACGTGAGGAACAAAAATATTAAATGTCAATTACTCTTATTGTTTACTATTATATTTATTATTTGTTTATTTATTTATTATTGTTATTATATCTATTATTATTTATTATTATACTTACTTTTTAAAAATATTATTATGGAAAATTATTAAAACAATAAAGGGAAATTTTTTATGAAAAAATTATTAAACAAATAAAATTACTAAACAAAAAAGTAAATAATAAAAAATTATGAAATGTATAATTTTTTAAATTATATTAGTTATACAAATTTTTTTAAACAAAATTATTTCAAATACCAAGATTAACTTTTTTTATAGACAATTTGAAAATTAATACACTGGGAATAATATTGACACATTCAGAAAAAATAAATTTTAATGGATAATTTTTTTTTATTATTTATCAACTATAGTTTATTTCTAAAAAAAATTATACATTTCATAATTTTTTATTATTTACTCTTTTTTGTTTAGAAATTTTATTTGTTTAATAATTTTTTCATAAAAAATTTTCCTTTTATTGTTTTAATAATTTTCCATAATAATATTTTTAAAAAGTAAGTATAATAATAAATAATAATAGATATAATAACAATAATAAATAAATAAAAAATAATAAATATAATAGTAAACAATAACAGGGTTCCTACAGAATCTGGAAATCATGGAAATGGTATGGAATTTTTAAAAGGCTTCTGGAAATCAGGAAAATAATGGAAAAGGCCTGGAACTTTTAAAAGTTTCTAAATTTTTTCTGTTTTCTATTTTTTCTCTTGAATAGAAATTCAAATAATAACAAAGCTAAATGGCATAAAAGAGAAGAAAAAATATTGAATTTTAAGAAATTCGATTTTTCGGATTTTTGATAATTTTATATAATTTTAGATTTTTTACCAAAGAGTCGAGACTATTAAATAAGTAAAGTATTTTCCAAGAGCCCAAAAATAATGAAGCTAAATCCCATAAAAGAGAGGAAAAAATGTTGAATTTTAAGAAATTTGGTTTTTTGATAATTTTAGATTTTTTACCAAAGAGTCGAGTCTATTAAAAAAGTAAAGTATTTTCCAAGAGCCTAAAAATAATGAAGCTAAATGCCATAAAAGAGAGGAAAAAATGTTGAATTTTAAGAAATTCGGATTTTTGGATTTTTGATAATTTTCCATAATTTTAGATTTTTTACCAAAGAGTCGAGACTATTAAATAAGTAAAGTATTTTCCAAGAGCACAAAAATAATGAAGCTAAATTTTTGATAATTTTCGATTTTTTACCAAAGGGTCGAGACTATTTAATATTTAGGGTAAAGTGCGGATAGATGCCCCCCCAATTCGAAAATTACATCTAAATTCAACAAATATTAATATTTTTAATTGACTATTTGATTTTTACACACTATTACTATTTATCATTAACATATGTAAGGACCAAATACCTACAATAAATAATAAATTAATCAGAACGAAAATTCAAAAGGTCTGTATTTGGCCATATATCCCACCTGGGTGGGTAAGACGCCCCCCGCGGTAAGTTATTATCATTTATTACAACTATATTATTATAAAAAATGGAAAACGTCGATCTAATATGTTTCTCTGATTAAATTGAAACAATTAAATAATTGAAAATATTTTCTTACATGTTAAATATCCTCGATTTTTGTAATGAGGAATTTTGTCCAGCAGTTTGAAAATTTTTGGACATTTTCAGCAATCTGAAATTTTTACATTATTATAACTAATAACCCCGGGGTGCCAGCGAGCTGGTACTTTACAGTAAAATTGTTATGGCCAATAGGTATAAAAAAAACTAATAATCCATAAATATAGTTTCTTTCATATTGGAGAACTGAGAAAGGGGGCATCTATCCGCACTTTTCCCTAAAGTATTTTCCAAGAGCCCAAAAATAATGAAGCTGAATCCCATAAAAGAGAGGAAAAAATGTTGAATTTTAAAAAATTCGGTTTTTTGAATTTTTGATAAATTTTGATAATTTTAGAATTTTTACCAAAGGGTGGAGACCATTAAATAAGTAAAGTGTTTTTAAAGAGCCCAAAAATATTGAAATTAGATTTAAAATTCTATTGGAATTTCGTAAAAATTTGACCTGGAAATCATGGAAAAGGTATGGAATTTTAAATTCGGATTTCTGTAGGAATCCTGAATAAGAGTAATTGACATTTAATATTTTTGTTCCTCACGTTCATTCCTACTGTACTACGCAAACGGTGCAACCTGATATAGTCGGCCATGACTATAGTCATGGCCGTATAGTCTCCACCCTTTGGTAAAAATTCTAAAATTATCAAAATTTATCATAAATTCGAAAAACCGATTTTTTTAAAATTCAACAGTATTTCTTCTCTTTGATAATATTTAGCTTCATTATTTTTTAGCTCTTGGAAAACACTTTACTTATTAAATAGTCTCGAATCTTTGGTAAAAAATCTAAAATTATCAAAAATTCAAAAATCCGAATTTCTTAAAATTCAACATTTTTTCCTCTCTTTTATGGAATTTAGCTTCATTATTTTTGGGCTCTTGGAAAATACTTTACTTATTTAATAGTCTCGACTCTTTGGTAAAAAATGTAGGGGAGAGTCTCCAGTTGTGAGACGGGTTTTATTTTTGACCCGTAAATTTTAAACGGGTAAACAAAATTGTAAATAAAATACACCGTTCGAAAGGTAACAGAAATACGCAACTTTTATTAAAAGAAAGTATAGTGTTTCGTTGAAGTCAAAAAAATTTACGATACATTTTCCGAGCACATCGCTTTTTTCAAAAAAAAAATGTCTCCAGTTGTGAGACACTCATTAAAAATTGCTAAAATTTAATAAGTTTGACATAAAACGTTATGTTTAGTAGAAATAATTAAATATATTAATAATAAATATTATTATATACTAAATAATAATATTTATTCGCCAAAATATGACTATCAAATAAACACAATTTAATAGCTTCAACAAGAGCATTAAAATTGATTTCTTCTGAATCAATTGACTTTTTTCCACTTGACATGCCCAAAAATACTAGAAAAAAAATCAAAACAACATTTAAATAGTATGCCTGCAAAGTCGTATTTTTTATGCTGCCCAGATGGGTGACACCGTCTCACAACTGGTGATATGCTGTGTCTCACACTCAGAAATTGGCGCTATTTTGAAAAAGGAAAATTAAATTATTTTCAACCGCAGATTGGAACAATGCAATATTGCATCACAAAATATAAGGAAAACCCTAAAAGAAAATGCATTACATTTACCTTTTCCAATTAATTAACTTGGAAAAAAAGAACTTTGCATTTATTGAAAAAACGCTTTTTAGTCGATTATCACCCTCAGTGTTAGTATTTAACAAAAACAGTTTATATATCCGCTTCGGTGTACACGAAAAAGTTGGCTCTTATAAAAAGAAATGTTTTTATATAAACCAATCGGCTTTTTAATATTGCATGTTAAAAAAAATTGACTGTCTCACAACTGGAGGTGTCTCACAACTGGAGACTCTCCCCTAAAATTATCAAAAATTATCAAATTTCAAAAATCCGAATTTCTAAAAAATTCAACATTTTTTCTCCTCTTTTATGGCATTAGGTTCATTATTTTTGGGCTCTTGGAAAATACTTTACTTATTTAATAGTCTCGAATCTTTGGTAAAAAATCTAAAATTATCGAAAATTATCAAAAATTCAAAAATAAACATAAAACATGAAAATATAATAGCTTTTTTGTCGATATTTTACATTCGAAAGTTTTATTTACATAATGAAATGTAATTGTTAATAATACTTAAATGAGATCTTTCATAAGAATTTGTTTTTTAATAACAGGCTCATAATTTTGAGAAGTTAAATTGACACCTTCTTTCTCCTTATTATTTTTTAAAAAACTATCAATAACTTTTTATCAGCCATCTAATTTTTAAAAATGAAACGTAAACATTTTTTAGTAATTTACTAATAACAACTATCAAAATGGAAAAAATGGATTGTTTTTAGTCATATAAATTTTTTTAATTTTAGAATCCACATAGCCATAATTTTGTACAATAATAAATTATGAGCAATTTAATTCCAATAAAAAAAATTATAATTATTTTTCTAGATAGATCTTAAATCTTTATAAATGATATTTTTATTATTGAACAACCGACTTAAAACACTGTATTATTGAAAATACAATTAATATTTTTAAATTTGACATAAAGTTTGTAAACATAATATAATAAATAATCACGTTAAACAAATATTATTTTGGATTTTTAATCAAACAATTTATATAACCAAAAGAATTAAGTTTTCATTCTTAATTGATTTTTTCTATACTTGATGGAACTTTTATAAAGTCAAAAAAGGTATTACTATTAAATTATATAGTGAAAAATTTAGTTTTTAATTTTTTTAAGAAGCTTAAAGAATAATAAAATTAGATACGAAAAATTCGAAACGTTAAAAAGTTGTAATTTAATAAACATCCACTATTAGTAATTATTATAATATATTATAATCACGCGTCCAATAATAAATTTAATTCACTTGGCGGGTTTTTTGAAATCTACGAAATTCACCAAAAAAACTAAAATTCTTGAATTCTGTAAATTTTTTTTACCTTTTTTTGGAAAAAAGTAGCATTTAGTAGCTTTTTGACAAAATAAGTAGCAAAAAGTAGGCTTGACCAAAAAAAGTGGAAAAGTGTGTCACTTCGAAGCCTAGCTTCATTATTTTTGGGCTCTTGGAAAAAACTTTACTTATTTAATAGTCTCGACTCTTTGGTAAAAAATCTAAAATTATCGAAAATTATCAAAAATTCAAAAATCCGAATTTCTTAAAATTCAACATTTTTTCCTCTCTTTTATGGCATTTAGCTTCATTATTTTTGGGCTTTTGGAAAATACTTTACTTATTAAATAGTCTCGACTCTTTGGTAAAAAATCTAAAATTATCAAAAAACCAAATTTCTTAAAATTCAACATTTTTTCTTCTCTTTTATGGGATTTAGCTTCATTATTTTTGGGCTCTTGGAAAATACTTTACTTATTTAATAGTCTCGACTCTTTGGTAAAAAATCTAAAATTATATAAAATTATCAAAAATCCGAAAAATCGAATTTCTTAAAATTCAATATTTTTTCTTCTCTTTTATGCCATTTAGCTTTGTTATTATTTGAATTTCTATTCAAGAGAAAAAATAGAAAACAGAAAAAATTTAGAAACTTTTAAAAGTTCCAGGCCTTTTCCATTATTTTCCTGATTTCCAGAAGCCTTTTAAAAATTCCATACCATTTCCATGATTTCCAGATTCTGTAGGAACCCTGTTATTGTTTACTATTATATTTATTATTTTTTATTTATTTATTATTGTTATTATATCTATTATTATTTATTATTATACTTACTTTTTAAAAATATTATTATGGAAAATTATTAAAACAATAAAAGGAAAATTTTTTATGAAAAAATTATTAAACAAATAAAATTTCTAAACAAAAAAGAGTAAATAATAAAAAATTATGAAATGTATAATTTTTTTTAGAAATAAACTATAGTTGATAAATAATAAAAAAAAATTATCCATTAAAATTTATTTTTTCTGAATGTGTCAATATTATTCCCAGTGTATTAATTTTCAAATTGTCTATAAAAAAAGTTAATCTTGGTATTTGAAATAATTTTGTTTAAAAAAATTTGTATAACTAATATAATTTAAAAAATTATACATTTCATAATTTTTTATTATTTACTTTTTTGTTTAGTAATTTTATTTGTTTAATAATTTTTTCATAAAAAATTTCCCTTTATTGTTTTAATAATTTTCCATAATAATATTTTTAAAAAGTAAGTATAATAATAAATAATAATAGATATAATAACAATAATAAATAAATAAACAAATAATAAATATAATAGTAAACAATAAGAGTAATTGACATTTAATATTTTTGTTCCTCACGTTCATTCCTACTGTACCACGCAAACGGAGCAACCTGTTATGGTCGGCCATGTCCAACTTCTCATATAGAGCTATCAGTTTGATATGTTTCGTAAAACGCGGATTGATATTTACGCCCATAGAAACATCTAATCGTCATAAGAAAATTTGTTTTATATTCTCTATTAAATATTATTTTTCCCTAAATCGCCCTTTTTTTCATTTTCTGTCTGAATTTTTAAAAATTAATTATCAAAGTAAAAAATTACACCAAAAGAGGGGAAGTTTTTGACTTTGATAATTAATTTTGAAAAATTCAGACAGAAAATGAAAAAAAGGGCGATTTAAGGAAAAATAATATTTAATAGAGAATATAATTCAAACTTACTTATGACGATTAGATGTTTCTAGGAGCGTAAATATGAATCCGCGTTTTACAAAACAAAGCAACAGCTCGATGTAGGCCTTTGCCGACCATAACAGGTTGCACCATTTTGTGTTGAAAGTATTTACGCTATGGTAATGTAGGGACGTAGATGATCAACAAAAATAATAAGTCATTACTTTTATTATTTAATATTATATAAACAATTATATTTATTTGTTTATTTATCTATTATTATTTATTATTATTCTTACTTTTTAGAAATATTATAATGGAAAAGTATAAAACAAAGTAATGTAAATTTTTTATGAAAATATTATTAAACATAATTTTTCCCTACTAAAAATAAAATCACAAAACGACAAAAATTTAGTCAGAATCTCTGACGTTTTTAGGCTGCATTTGTTACGATTGCAGCCACAGAACGTCAGGCTTGAGTCATGTTTAATCAGACAGCTTCAAAAGTAGTCAGGTTTTTTTATACAAAGTCGACACCCTTTTTTACCTGGAAAAAGGTCAACTGACCGTCATAAAATTAAAGGGAAATCTTTTTATTTGTTTATATTCATATTTATTTAAACATTATACTTGTTTTTCATCGACTTAGAATTCTTCTCACAATATGTTCTTGTTATATAAACAATAATATATCCTTTAGAACTTAAATTCAAAAATGATATCAGTTTTTATTTATCAATTACGGTTTTCGAGATACGTTACAGTTTTCTTAAAAAAATGTTTTTCAAAATAAATTTTAGATATTTGCAATCGTGAAGATTTCTAGATTCTGAATTTATATTCATTTCACCTGAAATGTTAAAATTGCAAAACTTTTGAGCAATAAAAATCAGGTTGAAGACCCGAAGCACGTAACAATAGACCCAAAATTCTATTGTGAAAAAAGGGCTACGCACAAATTTGAAGTTTTTATGGTACTTTACATTTACCAACTATCTTTCGGTGGGGGACTGTATAAATTAAAAAAATGAATTCAATGAGAAATAATCACAATCCATAAACATCAGTATTCAACAGGAGCATAAAAAATCCTGTAGTCAGAATTAACCAAAAGCATCAGAAAACGTCAAAGTAGTCACAAAACATCAAAATTTCTGACGTTTTTTCATTATTCCTGATTTTATTTTTAGCAGGGTTGTCATAAAATTGGATCTTTTTTATGAAAAAAGTCCTTTTTCTGAAACACGGAGGTACTCAGAATTTATTTCCAATTATGAAAACCATTTTTGTCTTGAGAAAACGACGTTGATGTTTGCAATTTTTTTCTAACAATTTTTGAAGTAGATTATTAAATTTTCGTCTTTTTTCAATACATTGCAGCTTTTTTTTTTATTAAAAAAGGGCATTTTTTGACATTTATTTTTCTAAATAATTTCATATCATAATTTTTATTGATGAAAAATAGAAATACAGAAAAATTAAGATTAAATTTTGATCAGAAACTAAATAAGTAAACAAATAATTTTCCATATAGAAAAATTGAATAACAATGTTATTTTTAGAATTTTCAGTTTAAAAACAAAGATTTTTTTCAAAACAATACTTCTATAGGTAATTATGAAAATCATCGATTTCATTTGGAATTCTTTTCATGGATTTAAAAACATATTTTCTACCAAATTACGCGTGTGTTTCGAAATCCACCAATTTTTAAGAAAAATGATAATTGAAAAAGGGTCAAAATATTTTCTGTCCGCTTTTATTTTATGACCGTTGAATTCCTTATAAAAAATTACTTTAAAACTAATTTTGTGGAATATTTAAATTAGATTTTTCATATACTTAAAAATATCAATAATAAAAATAACCATTAAAAATTTTTAAAATTATACATTTCATAATTTTTTATTATTTACTTTTTTTTTTGTTTAGAAATTTTATTTGTTTAATAATTTTTTCATAAAAAATTTTCCTTTATTGTTTTAATACTTTTCCATAATAATATTTTAAAAAAGTAAGTAAAATAATAAATAATAATAGATATAATAACAATAATAAATAAATAAATAAATAATAAATGTAATAGTAAACAATGAGAGTATAATTGACATTTAATATTTTTGTTCCTTACGTTCATTTCTACTGTACTACGCAAACGATGCAACCTGATATAGTCTGCCATGGCTAACCTCCCATATTGAGCTGTCAGTTTGCTATGTTTTGGAAAACGCGGATTGATATTCACGCCCATAGAAACATCTAATCGTCATAAGAAAACTTGTTGAATATTCTCTATTAAATATTATTTTTCCCTAAATCGCCCTTTTTTTCATTTTCAATCTGGATTTTTTTTAATTAATTATCAAAGTCAAAAAATTTCACCAAGAGGGACGAAAAGAGGGGAAAAGAGTGGAAGTTGAGGAGAAATCGCTCGCTACGCCTATGCGTACTTTTAAATATTTCCCACCGTGCAGCGTCCTTAACTTCTCTTTTCTCTCTAATATAAAATTCTTGAAACCGTTTCTATAATTTTATGGCACGGTCACAGTCACAGATCGGCTGCCTCCCTGCCAGGGTTCCGAAGTTAAGGCGCTCGCACAGCTCTACTGCCTGCCTGCCTGCAGGTTGTCATGGTAACACATAAGAGTAAGAGAGTTAGAAAATTCAAATTAAATGTTTGTTCTCTCTCAGTCTCATTGAGCTTGCCTGCGCAGGCAGGCAGGCAGTAGAGGTGAGAGAGTACCTTTATGCGTAACTTGGAGTTTTCTACGGTAATATACACAGGTATATTACAGTAATTTACTGTAAAATACTATATTATACGTTTTTATACACGTAGAAAACCACGTATATTACCTTGACGTATATTACTTACACTGTAAAAAAATCTGCTGTAAATTTACTATGTCCGACGTTGGAAAGTTTGGTCACTATGTCCGACGTGGTATTTTTACACGCCGACTGTAATCTACATAACCTGCAAATATTTTTTGAAATAATATTTTCAGTCGTAACTTTTTGTATTTATGAAATATAGCCCAAAACTTTTTGTTATATTATTATTTACTTATAAATTAGCATATACTTTCTATAAATGTACATTATATACACTTTTTTAGAGTTATTTATAAAAACTTGAAAATTTTTTGAAAATCTTAAAGGAATAAGAAAATTACATTCGCCATGTAATTGTACAGATCGTGCGACGTAATATTACGTCAAAGTGTAGAAATACACGCAATGTAAAAATACCACGTCGGACATAGTGATCAAATTTTCCTACGTCGGACGTAGTAAATTTACACAAAACTATTAAATTACATAGTCGTATAATGTAAAATTATTAAAAATAGTAAAACTACTTTTGGAACGAAATAAATTTACTACGTACAACCTATAATTTTGATGTGTGAAATTACAAGTTTCGTGTTATTTTACACCAGATTTTTTTACAGTGTACGAACCCTGCTGCCTGCGAGGCAGCCGCCACGAGAGTAAGATAGAGGAGTCAAGTAATTTGAATTGTCTGACTCTCTCACTCTTAGGCTGCGGTTACACCTTTGTAGGCAGCCTGCCTGCCTGCAGGTTGTCATGGTAACGTACAAGAGTAAGAGAGTTAGTGACTTCAAACTTCTCCCTTACTCTCGTTGCTCCTGCCTGCGCAGGCAGCCTGCAGAGGTGTAACCGCAGCCTTATGTCTTATGTGTTGCCATGGCGACCTGCAGACAGGCAGCGCTGAACCGTACCTTTCTCACTTTCTCAGTATAAAGGCGCTTGCACACTTCCAAATTTTTAGGCGAGCAGCGAATTTTCACGGCCTTGAAATGCACATTACTAAATATGATTGGCTCTGACAAAAGTACATTTTCACGCAGCTTTTTGTAGAGCCAATCATATTTAGTAATGTGAGTTTCAAGGCCATGAAAATTCGCTGCTCGCCCAAAATTTTGGAAGTGTGCAAGCGCCTTTAATTTCATGAGTTGGCAATACTGAAAAACTGAGTCAGCCTTTCTTACATGGAAACGGCACTTTATTTGTGAATTCAAATTCTATTTTTATTGTTTTTCTTTAATTAAATAAACTTACTTTTGCAAAAAGTGAATAGAAATGTTCTTTTCTGTTTTGTTAATCTTAACGAATTACTATTTTTCTTTTAATAATTATTACTGTAAGAAAAATTAATAAATTTTTATTCTCTTATCAATGGCTGTTTTCGGCACTCGCCCCGAGTTAACTCCGGGTTAATGGTGATTGGTTAGACCAACAGAATGTTTTTGATGATTGGATAATATTTAACTCGGGGTTAACCTTGGGTGAGTGCCGAAAACAGCCAATAACGATTCTTGATAACGATATAGACATGGTTGACAAATTTCATAGAAATCTGACATATGTCAGCTGATTTTGACAAATTTTGACAGTGATACTGATAAAATATACATTTTTTATACTGCATCTTATTTTAAGTCTTTAAGTGTTTTTTATAAAATATAATCAATTAGATTTTCAACAACTTTTACACCGCATGACATATAATTTACAACTTTTAACAATAATTCGTAAGTTTTAAGTAACAAACAATAACAAGTAACAATCATGATACTTTGTATTAAAACAACAAATAATTCTGATGTTACTTCACGCATATAACGTGAGTAATGAAATTTAATATAATTATATTATTGTTCTTTAATCCTATTAAGGTAAAAGACGTGCGAAAGATTATTTGAGGTTATAAAGAAGGATTAAAGGTTTACCACATTACTGAAATTGAAACAAAGATATAAAGAAAATGGATTTATTTACAAATTGAGATAAATAAAATAATTAAGACTTTCTGACTAATAAAATAGAATTTGTAACTTGATCCGATATAACGAGCATGGAGATATGTGGGCGGACACGCTATTTGATACTTAAAAAATAATAATACAGTAAGTTGAAAATTTTATTTTTATAATAGAGGAGAGTATATTAAATTAAAATATATTTAATTTTGTCTAGAATTATTTTTTCCTGATGAATCATTGGATTATATATATATTTTTTTTTTGCTTAAAAAAAATCATAAGAGTGCAAACTAGTTTTTGAAGGTTATGTCTATATCACAATAATTGCGATTAATTGACCTTCGACACTTTCGTAAATCTCCAATTTAATTCAATTGATAGCATGTGGATCATAGAATGTAAAATGTAAAATAATAAATTAATTTTATTCCATTTTGTAAAGTTAATGCAAAAGGAGAAGAAGTGTTATAGTCCAGACTTTTTTATACAATTTTTACTTTATTTAATGTGTTTTTATTATTTTTTCAGATAAGACTTATCTAATGAGGTATATTTATAGGCGATAGACTATCGTAATCATGATAGAGAATATTAATAGGGATTTGGTTCCTATCAAGGCACATTATTTTCTTTACAATGCCGGTATGTATTATTTCCAATAATTTCTTTTCTTTTAGAAATACTTTCTTTCCTTTAAGGATTAAATTATTTATGTTTTATTGAAATAAATAATTTGTTTTTTACATAGAAAGAATGTTTTCTTTTTAGCTACCGGGTGCATTGTACCATTTTTACCAACTCTCGCAAAGCAATTGGGCTTTTCTGGAATTCTCGTGGGCACTGTTTACACAATATTGCCAATCTCCGGACTAATTGCAAAACCATTATTTGGAAGTCTTGCTGACAAGTACAAACTTCATAAATCGTTTTTTCTCTTTTTCCAAGCTTTCTTGACTATAAGCTTTTTTACAATGCACTTTATACCTGAAGTTGTGACGAGTGCAGACACTAGATTAAAATGTGATAATTCCGAAGCTTTCCTTGAACTTTGTCCGGAGAAATTATTTTCACAGGATGTTCTCAATAATGTTATCAGCTCGAACAAATCCGAAGGCGACTGTCAAGTAATTATTTTAATCATATTCTTAATTTGCTTTTTATTCTATATATTCTTTTCCTATTTATATCTTTTTTTCTTGTTTCTAGATAAGCTGTCAGAGTCTTTCGATAATTAACGACACTGTCTGTACTCATTGGCATCTTTGTAATCCCGATGGAATTCCTTTTAATTTCACTGCCCATTATGATATATATCACAATTTACCGGTACAAAATATTAAATTATTACAAAATTTTACTATTTAAATCGAAAGTGTTTTTAAATTTTCGAAAAAAATCTCATTGTAGTTGAAACATTGCGTTAATGTAAAAGTTGAGAAGGCAATATTTTCGGATGGTCAATCAACAAGACGACTCTGTGAGTCTCGAGTTTCGACACCATGCAGAATTTCCTGTTCGAAACATCCTCCGATGGATAATTTGATACGTCAGACGAAAAATTCCACCAGCTTTTCACAAACTTCGACATATCAGTTTAATTTATTTTTGTGGGCATCTATCACTAGTTGGATTGGAATGGCTGTGGTCGTTAGTTTAGGAGATGCCATTTGCTTTAATCTTCTTGGTAAGTTTTTTTAGAAACTATTTTATTTAAGGAGAAAAGAAGAAGAAAGAAAAGGAATTTTGAAACTTTTGGAATTTAAAAAAAGAAATTTTAAATATAAAATAGGTAATTGTAAAGAATTATTGTTTTGAAATGAAATTTAAATTTCAGGTGAAGACAAACGGAAAGAATATGGTAAACAGAAAATGTGGGGCAGCATTGGTTTTGGAATATTTGGAATAAGCGCCGGATACTTAGTAGACGTTTTTAGTCGAGACGAGACTAATAAGGATTACACTTGCATTTTTTACATTATGCTCGTTGCGATGATATTTGACATGATTGTCTCGGCGACACTGACAAAAGTACTAATTTAACTTTATCGATTTTTAATTTTCAAATTTTTTCAATTTTCAATTTCTTTCCAATTTCTTTTTAATTTCTTTAAGTACTTTTAAGTTCCTTTCAATTATTTTAAATTTCTTTTCAATTGTTAAAAATTTCTTTTCGATTATGTATTTTCAATTTATTTTCAATAACTTCCAATGCTTTTTGAATTTCTTTTTTAAATTTGCAATTTAGTTTCTTATTTCCAAGCTTAATTCTTTTTTCTTATTAAAAATGTCATCAGAGAAGTCTGGATCCTGGAGAGAGTGAACCATCCGTACTGTGGGAATTATGGTCCCTGATGAGAGAAGGAAGAATTCTTGTTTTTGCCTTCTGGTGTATCGGCTCGGGAATGTGTACTGGAGTTGTCTGGAATTTTCTTCTATGGTACACTGAGGAATTGGTACCAGCCGATGCAATTTGGCTGAAAACTTTACAGGGACTCGTTATTGGAGTTGAAAATTTCCTCGGCGAATTGCCATTTAATTTTATATCGGGCACTGTCTTAAGAAAATTGGGTCACATCAACGTTATGAGCCTTGTTTTACTCGTTTACGCCATCAGGTTAGATGAAAATAAAATTAGAAAACTAGGGAAAATTAGGATTAGAAAAAGAGGAAAAACTAAAATCAGGAATTAGGAAAAAAGAAAAACTGAAATTAGAAATTAGAAGAAGAGGAAAAACTAAAATTAGAAATTAGGAAAAAAGAAAAGACTGTACAGTTAGAAATTAGAAAAAGAGGAAAAAACAAAATTTGAAAGAAGGAAAAATTTAAATTTGAAGAAATGAAAATGAAAATTAGAAAAATGGAAAAATTATAATTGGAGAAAAGGGTTAAATTAAAATTAGAAAATAAAAGAAAAATTTCCCTTAATTTTAAAAATTGTATTAAAAATAATAGAGAGTGAATTTTTTTTTCCGTAGATTTATGGCCTACAGTATAACCACAAATGCCTGGTGGATTATTCTTCTAGAAGTACTTCACGGACCATCCACTGGACTTTGCTGGCCGGCAATGGTTTCTTATGGTGACAAAGTTGCTCCTTCGGGGACAAAGGCAACAATTCAGGGAGTAGTTGGAGCAATATTCGAAGGCGTTGGTAAAAAAATTATTTAATTTCTAGGGGAGAGTTGTCAGGGTTGGACATAGTTTTAACTTTTCTTCATAACTTCCCCTGTAGGACGAATTTCACGATTTTGCAATTTAAAAAAAAAGTTTCCAGGATTGAACATGGTTGTCAGAGTTGAGCCACTGTAGAAAAAAAATGAAATATGTAGGTAAATAATTAAAAATTACCTTCAAATGATAGAGTGACACTAAGGAAATGAGGATAGGATCCAAGAAATCTTTGGCAAATTTCTTCTACATTTAGTTCTCTTTTTTTGACACCGCAAAAAAGCCTTCGTTAAGCCTAAATTACAAAGTCGCACAATACACAAGTATACGTTCGTATACTTCACTGTGACTTATGTAAAAATCTTGCTGACAGTAGTAGCAAGAATTTACGTACAAAGACAGATGGCGCTAGTGTGATAAAACGAAATAAACTCGGTGCTCAAACCTAAACACTGACCGACCCTGACATCTCTCCCCTATACTTGCGGAAAAATTATTATGTACAGTAGAATCTCCCATAAGTTAATTTTCCCCTATCGTTTACCCCTTCCACCTAAAAAAATAAACATGCGCATAGTGGTATCAAGATGGCTGACACATCATACCCTCAAAAGACTTGAAACCTTATATATTTTGAAATTGTCCGCCAGGCGCAATAGGTCACTGCGCACTAATTTCTCCTTAAGGCGCTCTCACAGCTAGTAGGCAGCATATAAATTTGAATTTACTGTCTCTTTCACTCTAATTGATTTTCTCTCTTACTCCAATTACTGCCTGCGCAGGCAGGCAGAGCTGTGAGAGCTCCATTACACGGCAAATCTCTCTTAAGGCCTTTCTCCAATAGGTTTTAAAAAGTGTGCGAAGGACTGCGTCTGCGTCGGTTGCTATAGCAACACATGCTAAAATCAACGCAACGCAGTCATTCGCACACTTTTAAAACCTATTGGAGAAAGGCCTTTAGGGTACAGTCACACGATCAATGCATCTGCATGATGCATGCATGCACAAACATTTGACTGTTCACACCTCAATTTTTCGCTCTCGAAAATCATTTTTCTGGCGGGATATTTAAAATTGATTAAAATTTAAAAATAACGTATTACTAATTATTACAATAAAAAATAAAAAAAATTGAACGTTTATTATAAGGAATTAATTGTAAATAAATTTCTCTTAATTTGTGGCATATTTTAATATTGTGAATTTTTATAATTTAAAATATGCCACTAATTAAGAGAAATTTATTTACAATTAATTCCTTATAATAAACGTTCAATTTTTTTTATTTTTTATTGTAATAATTAGTAATACGTTATTTTTAAATTTTAATCAATTTTAAATATCCCGCCAGAAAAATGATTTTTCGAGAGCGAAAAATTGAGGTGTGAACAGTCAAATGTTTGTGCATGCATGCATCATGCAGATGCATTGATCGTATGACTGTACCCTTATGTTAACCCCTCACCAAAATTAACTTATGGGAGATTCGACTGTATTTAATAATTTTTTATTTCTTTACTAATAATTTAATTATTAATTTGTTTATTTTTCAATTACACAGGCACACAAAAAAAAATTTCGTGACCCAGAGGACAAAATCTTATATTCCTACGTTTTAGGGGTCGCTGAAAGCTGAAACCGAATATGACCATGAAAAAATTTTGTACTTGCCCATTTTCCCGCTACCACCCCCTTTACACCCCCCACACGAGAGTGAGGGGGTTAGCATTTCAGTTTTCAAAAAAAGTCGTGTATGTTGTCTATTCCTATGTTTTTTGGGTCGCTGAAACCGAAAAAGACCACCAAAAACAAATTTGTCCCTCCCTTTACCCCCCAGAACGCCCTAACTACACCCTTGGAGGGAGTTAAAATTTTTTCATGGTCATATTCGGTTTCAGCGACCCCTAAAACGTATGAATATAAGGTTCTGTCCTCTGGGTCACGAAATTTTTTTTTTGTGTGCCTGTGTTATTAATAAATAATAAACTAGCAACAATTCGCGCGCGGCTGCCTTCTCGCTCGCTTTTTTAAATAAAATTAGCAATTTTAAAAATAATAGAACGTAAAAATTTTTTATTCAAATTTTGTTTTATAAAAATAAAATATGAATTGGAATATATAGTTTTAATATTATTATAATTATAACAATCATATATTCTGACATAGGGAACTCAGGGAAAATTATTATTGTTATAAACAGTTTAACAATATATTTTTAACTTTTTTATAAACATTTTTTTCATTTTGCTTCCTCATAAAGGAAGCTTTGTATTAGCAAAATTTTGGATTGTCATTTTTTGACATATTTATAAATTTTTTTTTATTATGCCTAATACTTTAGTACTTTATATATGCACAGGAACTCCCCGTATAAATGTTCTAAATAAATAAAAAAAATTTCGACGTATTTTGACCTCCGAAGTACAAAAAACGGATTTTAAAAATTTGTCCCGATGTGTGTGTGTGTGTGTGTGTGTGTGTACTAACATTACATTTGCCTCAATATCTCAGAACGAGAAAGAGCTAAAGGCCTCAATTTTTTTTAAATTGTAGGTCTCCCCGGGGGACATAAAATGAGAGTATTTTCAGCCAGATTCATGAAGTTTAACTATTTTTTTTTTGCATTTTTCATTTTGTAAAAAAAAGTTTTTTGGACATAACTTAAAAAAATGTTAGGACACCTATTAATGTTTTTCCATAATTTTGTAGAGTTTCTTTAGACGCATCTTTTGAGCCCTAATTGAACATTTTTCGTCCATATTAACCGGAGATATTAAACTTTTAAAAATTCAAAATTTTGGAAAATAAGACTTTCTTGAAAATTTTGTTGAAAAATGTAGAACTTTAGTTTTGTTTTGTATTTAGTTTTGTAGAGTTTTTTCAGACGCATCTTTTTAGCCCTAATTGAATATTTTTTGTCCATATTAACCGGAGATATTAAACTTTTAAAAATCTAAAATTTTGAAAAATAAGACTTTTATAAAATTTTTTTAAATTATGTAAATGTAACTTTAAAAAATTATTACTAAGTTGAAGAGCATTAAAAAACACTTCGATTGACCTATTTTAGAACCTGATTGGGGCAGAAATTATGAAATTATTGGTATTTGAAAAATCAAGAATTGTGGAAAATATCATTTTTTCAACATTCTTATTTATTAACTTATGTGTAATTATTAAACTATTATTACCATCTTACAGAATATATAAAAACACATTTTTTGGACCAAGATTTAATGATTTTTAACCCTTTTATAAAAAGTAATTCTTATATTTCAATTATTATTATTTTTATGAGGAAGCAAAGTGTTCATGAAATGAACACCAAAATTATAAAAATGTACAACTTGGCAGCGGTTTTTATTTAATGCCCATGGGCACAGGAACGCAGATATAAAAAAAGTAGCTATTATGGGATCCTGGCATGGGGTCTAATGATAATTTTTGACATTAAAAATTTTGTTTAAAAAAAGTTTTTTAAACAATTTGTTATAAACAAAGAAAGAAAAATTTATTTTCATAAAAAACTGATAGCGCCATTTCATTCTACGCAAAAAACTACTACGAGAACGTATATTACATAATTTTGAAAAAAAGAGTGGTTTGTCGCGTAGAATCGAATAGCGCTATAAGTTTTTTATGAAAATCAATTTTTCTTTATTTGTTTATAACAAATTGTTAAAAAAAATTTTTTTTAATTCAACGTCAAAAATTATCATTATAGAGAAGAACGCGATTTTAGAAAAATATGTTATTAATTTTTGTATTTTTATAGTTTTCCTTTATTTACATGACAAATAATCTTATTTTAAAAATATTTTAATAAACTTTAAAGAGCTTTTAGCAAGGAAAATTGAATATTATGTTAAGTTTACCTGTTTTCGATTTGCACTACCAAGTTTTTGTACCTTTTTAGGGTTCGGTACACCTACGGTGTAACGGCGGAACCCTATTGGTGAGACTCTGTTGTCCGTAGCCAAATCGTGTCCCCCTCCCCCCCTAGCAACTAAACTATTTGACCTAAAGAGCTCAAATTTGGTCCAGATATGTATTTTCACTCGTAGATTACAGGAAAAATATAGCGAATGTGATTGGACGTGATGGTCATAGCGTTGTCAAGGAAATAACAAGATTTTTGGCCAAAAATGCATAAAAAGTGACCATTCCCCCCCCCCTAACTTCTAAACTATTCGACATGGAGAGCTGAAATTTTGCATGCTGGTGTATTTTTACTCGAATATTACAGGAAAAATATAGAGAACTTGATATGAAATGATGGCCATAGCGTTGTCAAGGAAAAACTAAAAAAATTATTAAAAAAAATTTTTTTTCTCTAACTTTTACATTATTTGACCTAATGAGCTGGAAATTGGTATCCTAGTGTATTATTACAGTCTGACGACAAAAAAATTATTTAAGAAACTTTTTGAAAAAAAAATCAAAAAAATTTTTTTTTAATTTTTTTTTCAAAAAAAAAAAATTTTTTTTAATTTTTTTTAGTTTAAACACGTGGCATTAAATATTTTAAGGAAGAGAGTGAAATTTTAAGAGATTAAATGAGAGATTGTTTTCTGACTTTAATTTCTTAACTAAAAAAAAAAAAAATTGGACAAGTGCGAGTTGTACTCGCACTGCAATGGCGGGTTCCGTACACAAATATTGAAACAATACTTGCAACATTTATCGGTAATTGATAGAATTAAAATAAACAATTAAAAAAATATATTAAAATCATTTGATAAAAAAAATAACTAAAAAAAATTAAAGTATTGTATATCTAATATTGTAAACAATAATAAGCAGAGGAACAAAATTTTCAAAATTATAGTTCCTCTGCTTATTATTGTTTACAATATTAGATATATACAATACTTTAATTTTTTTTAGTTATTTCTTCTTATCAAATGATTTTAATATATTTTTTTAATTGTTTATTTTAATTCTATCAATTACCGATAAATGTTGCAAGTATTGTTTAAATATTTGTGTACGGAACCCGCCATTGCCAGTGCGAGTACAACTCGCACTTGTCCAATTTTTTTTTTTTAAAGTCTTCCTTAAATTTCACCACGTGCAGAAATTTTGACCTGGCCCTGGCCAGGGCCAAACCAGGGCCACTTCGGGAAACCTGACCTGCCCCCGGCAATTTTTGTGGTATGGGATAAACCATATAGTAGTCGGCCACCAAACTGTAGTCATCCGCCTAATAATTTAGAGTGGATATTGGTAAAATTTTTGAACAATATATGGGCAATTCCACGTGAGATTTAAGTCGACCTCTTAAAATCGGCCAAAAATATTTTTTTCTATTCTGTATCGAAAAAAACTGATACGTATTTTTTTTATTTTTGTTTAATTGTCAAAATTTTCGAAATTTTGGACTTTTAATTGTAGACCAAGGGCAGTCTACTTTTCGCCGCCAACTCGCTCCCGTATACCTGCTCGGCGTCGAAATCTCGCTCCCGGGCCCTTCCCCCACTCTACCTACTTTCCGGGCACCGTCAGTCAGACATACATGGTATGAACTACTTCTCCCCCCACAAAGATGCAGTCAAATTTTCTACTCTCCCCTCCCCTAGTATTCAGTTCTTTACATAAATTCGATTATTTTCAAATAAGAAAATTCTACACAGGATTTCTATTATATTATTTTTAATACAATTTTAGACAATCAATCATTCTTTTTAATAAGAATTACACTTTTGAATAATTTTACTTAAAGGGTTATACCTGTTTTGAGGCTTAAAAAAGTGTTTTTCAAAATTTTTTTTTATGAGTAAACGGTGCTAAGTTTTTTGTAGACCTCCGCGGCGAGCAGCAGATGTGCTACATTTTTTTTTTTGAATTCCTTAAAAAAATGTTATTATTGAATATAATTGAAATTAGGACAAGAATTTTTTTGACATTTATTAAAATAATTGAACTTTGGAGAAAAATTTTGTTATTTATAAAGATAATTGCGATTTTTACGAGAATTTTCCTTCGAAATCTGAGAATAAAATGACAGGGGAAGGGCGTCAATGAAATTTGACTGCATCTTTGTGGGGGGGAGAAGTAGTTCATACCATGTATGTCTGACTGACGGTGCCCAGAAAGTAGGTAGAGTGGGGGAAGGGCCCGGGAGCGAGATTTCGACGCCGAGCAGGTATACGGGAGCGAGTTGGCGGCGAAAAGTAAATCGCCCGTAGACCAAGAAGGCTAGAGACAGAAAGATAACAAGAAGAAAGATAAACACAACACTATGACTATTACTTTTTGTTAACTTTTAATACACTTCATGCTACAGTTTACACATTTTTTTGTTTTTAAAACGTTTTTTTAATAACTGTAAGATGTTTGAAAATATAAACACTTATATTTCATATTGTATTTGTATAGAATATATTTTCCTGTGTTTACGTGTGTAGCTGCGCAGAAGTCCGTGTGGTCTATTGCGGCGAAAACTTTTTTTGAAAGTAAACGCCTGACCATACATCAGCTGAGCGACTCAGCATTGCCATACCCCCACTACCGAAGTTTTACCTCCTGTCTCTAGTCTTCTTGTTGTAGACTTATATATTCAGTAGCTTATAAGTCCGAAAATATTGAGTTTAGGAAAAAGTTGTCAAAAAATGAAAGTTTTAGTTTTCTTTCGACTTTTAAGAAATTTAAACAAAACAATTTTTTTTATAAACAAATTAAATTTTTTTTAATTTTGGGCCGGATTTTTTCTTATTTTTTAAAATTTATTTATAGAGGAGACTGGGGCGAAAAGTTAAATTTTGCATAAATGATTTTTTTTTGGCAATATAAGCCGCTTAGATGCAAATATTTGTATATCAATATTGTAGGGCAACTTGTCCTCTACAACTTTCAATAAAAAAGTTCCTGATATTTTCGAAAAAAATACATGTTTTCTCCTTTTTTGAAAATTTTGTTTTTTTTAACTTTTCGCCCCATGCTGGGGCGAAAAGTTAAATGGCTGGGGCGAAAAGTTAAATTCTATTTTTAGCCTACTAAAACTATTTTCTGATAGGTGATAAATAGTAGATAAGTTAAAGTATACGTAAACAAGTAATTTAGTAAATAAAAGATCTTTGTTTATTTGACAAAAGCTTTAGAATAGTTGTAAAGTTAAAAAATTGAAATTTCAAAAAAAAAAAAAAAATTTTTTGGTTTATTTCACGTGAACCGGCTTATTTTTTGACAGAGTACTTGCCAAATGTCAAATAAATAATGTTTAAACAAATAAACCCAAAAAAACGAAAAATAAAAAAAAATTTTTTAACAACATGTAAAAATACATTTAACTTTTCGCCCCAGGGTGCGTTTTTGGCTTTAACAACAAATATAAAAAATCTGACTAAAGATATTTAGAAAATACATGTAGGTATCTCTTCAGGGGACCCAAATAATGAAGTAAAGAAATCGCGGTGAGAAAAAATGAAATGCCTCTAATTGAATTTTGAATCTCAAGAAAAATTTTATTACTTATGAAAATAATTGATTTCGAGAGAAGAAGTTAATTCAACTTTTTTTAAATAATTAAATTCTAAAGAAGAATTGTATAGGAAAATTTTATTAACTAAATCTTGTAAAAAATGTCAAAATTTTTGAAAATAATAGAACTTTTAAAATAATTTTATTTAAATTTTTCGAAATAAATGATAATTTCTCAAAACTATTGATTCAATTCTCTGAATATATTTGAATTCTTTGGAGAAACTTTATTAAAAAAAATAAAAAACAGCTGCCAAGTTGTTTACTTTTTTTTAATTTTGGTGCTCATTGCATGAACACTTTACTTCCTCATAGAGATAAAAATAATAGAAATACATGAATAACTTTTTATAAATATGATAAAAGTGATTGAATCTTGGGTCAATCAATGTATTTTTAAATACTCTACAATATAGTTATAATAGTTTAATAGTTCAACAAAAATTTTCAAACAAAAAAGTTGAGAAAATGTCATTTTCCACAATTTTTGGTTTTTAAAATACCAATAATTTCGAAATTTATTATCGAATTAGGTTCAAAAATAGGTCAATCGAAGCGTTTTTTGAAGCTCTACAAGTCGGTAACGATAATTTTAAGATTACTTTTACATTTTTCAACAAAATTTTCAAAAAAGTCTTATTTTCCAAAATTTTGAATTTTTAAAAGTTTAATATCTCCGGTTAATATGGACGAAAAATGTTCAATTAGGGCTAAAAAGATGCGTCTAAAAAAACTCTACAAAATTATGGAAAAACATTTATAGGTGTCCTAACATTCTTTTAAAGTTATGGGCAAAAAACGTTTTTTTTTGCAAAATTAAAAATCCAAAAATAATTTAGTTAAACTTTATTAATCTATCTCAAAGTACTCTCATTTTATGTCCGCAGGTGAGATCTACAATTTAAAAAAAAAATTCAACCCAAAAGCTCTTCATGATTTCGAGATATTTATGAAAATATGATGTTTACACACACACACATACGGAATGACATTTTTTAAAAATGTCATTTTTGAACTCCTGAGGTCAAATAACATAAAGATATGTCAAAAAATCGAACTCGAAAAATTTTGGTATTACAATACTTCCTCTGTGGAAGTAATAATTGAATTGATACGAAGAAATTTATAAAAATTTGGTAATTAATTGAGTTCCTGTTAAATTTTTATTAAAATTTTGTTTAAGTAATGGAATTCTTTTGGAAAATTTTATTAAAATAGAAAATATTAAAAATAATGAAAATGAGGAAAATTTTTGAAAATAATTGAATAATTGATATTTTCTAAAATTTCAAATTGAAACCTTCCCAGGCGCGAAGTGACGCCGAGTTCAGGCTTTATAAAGATTGGCCGAGCATTGGTCAACATTGATTGAGCATGAGTGAATCAGCGAGAGCAGGACTGATCGAAGCTTTAATGTAACCCCGATTCCAGACTGCAGCGCGAGCCTTGATTCAGCATTGGACATCAATGCTCAATCAATGCTGCGAACGCCTAATGCAGGACTGAAACAAGACTGCTTCCACTGTTCCCAAATTTACTCGTTTCTCACGTTTATTCAATATAATGTGAATATATGAATTATTAATAATAATAATAAATATTATTGTTATTATTTTAATTCATGTGCGTACACGGAAAGAAAAAGTCCGTCAATCATTAATAGACTAGTATATTACTTTGAGACGGGACACAAAATCATTCAATGGATAACATACTTTGAGTCACAATCAGTGACGAGTTGCTTGCTAAAATTTAGAAAACTGTCATCAATATATAAAACTCGTTCACTAAAATTTAGAAAACTGTCTATTAAATTTTCTATGACTATCAAAAGCATTCAAAAAATTCATCTTCTTTCAGAATTATCCCTAATTTTAGACACTATTTGGTACAGAATGAACACATTTTTTTCGTTGCACAGTTCCGATATTTTATTTACACTCTTAGACGCTTTAGACCAACACATTTTCCAACACATTTTCGCACTTATAATAACTACACGTAGAAACGCACACTTATAACACTTTAAGTTTAGAAGCAAACTGTTCTTATATACCAAATAACAAAATTTTTCACAACTTGTGAGAAATGATTTTGCACTAATAACTACTTTTTAATTAGCGAGAAATATAAAAGAAAATATATTTTCATCGAGGTCAATTTCTAGACGCAATTCAACTGCAAATTGTTAGTTAAGTTAAATATTCACATTACACATAATAGTATATAGGGATATGTATAGCAGACAGCAAAAACACATGGACTATAGAGAAACCGGAAGAAATGCGCATCGGTACACTGCGCAACAATGCGCTAGTGAAGAGCGCCGATTTAGAATACGAGTCAACTAACGTTTCACAAACTTTCACTAATGATTCGTAAACATTCAAACAGCCATTGATAACAATTCAGCATTAAATCTAAAACAATTGGTCACATACTGGCATTCTAATCAATCCATGACTCGTTTTCAATCGTTAAGTAAAGTTAAGTAACCATCAACGGAAAAAGTGTCCCGTCTCAAAGTAATATACTAATCCATTAATGGTTGACGGACTTTTTCTTTCCGTGTATATATACATATATATTTAATGACAATAAGTTATTATTTGTACACTGAAAAAAAAGTGCTGTTGAATCAAATATCTCCATGCTATTGAATTCCCCGTCATTGATTCAATGACACATTTATTAATCGAAAAGTATATTGCTTAAAATGAAAAAATGAAACTGTTTAAATTAAAAGTACGGTACTGTAGAATTAATGATATTGTGCAAATTGTTTCTATAGTTCATCTATATATAGCAACAGAATAATTTATTGCTTCTTTGACATTATTCATTTGAAGCATCTAATAGGTAAATTTGAAGAAAATGCGTGTAAATTTAAATCAAATGAAAAATTGTTTGCTCTAAAGAAGCGCGCTCTGAAAACGAAAGCATATGCTTTCGTTTCAATGAGTGGTGCTATTGCGGACTGCCTATAGCATATGCTATAAAATTAAGAACACTATGTTTTGAGACATTGACAGGTACTAAATTTATTGAAATACTTACCCACATATATTTATATGTTTATTAAACCTGTCGTTTTTGAGATTCCAATATAAAAAAGTATTATTTAAATTCTTTTAATTAATTAATGACTAGTTAAATATAAATTCCCTATATAAATTCCCTTATATACGCGAAAAATCTCGAGCACGGTATTTAACCACAAAGTAAGTGCCCAACGTTGAGAAGCGGATGTATTACATTGCAGCGCGGCGGTTCTCGTCTATCACGGAAGTTAAGCGTCGTTGGTCGCGGTTACTAAATGGATGGGTGACCGCTTGGGAATAGCCGTATTTTTCTGACTAAAAAAGATAAGTGTGTTTGAATGTGTATGTGTGTGTGTGTTTAGCCGTTGGAAAAAATGAAAATAATAATAAAGATGTATATGTTAGTGTGAAAAATTGAAAAAAAGATGTGTATAAAAAGTGTTGTGTTAAAGGTGTGAGAATTAATTATAGTATATAAAAAACATGTGAACAAAAATTCCCTTTTTTCAATTTATCGTTGGTATATATTTAACCACATAAAAGAATTGAATTAACAGTATGGTGTTATTCAATCGATAGCAACAACTAAAAAAATTAAGAGTACAAATTTTTGAATCATAAAAATGATGCTTTTAAATTTAAAAGTTATAGTCATTGACTCAAAAGCATATACTGTTAAATTAAAAAATGTTGTTTATTGATTCAAAAGGATTCACCTTCGAATTAACATAGTATGCTGTCAATTTGAGAAATATGCTTTTGTTTCAAAGAAAGTGATACTATCGAATCATTAGAATCGGTGCTTTCAAAACAACAGCATATACGTTAGGCAGCCCGTTATGACACTATTCAATGAATCAAACCCATATGTCATTGATTCAACAGCATTTTTTTCTCCGTGTAATAATTATATTATTTTCATATAAATAAGAATATATTACTAACAATAAATATCATTTGAATAGTAATTTTAAAAAAATAATTTTAGTAAAAAAAGACAATTTTTCTGTTAATCGTTACATTTTTTTCTTGATTTTTAACAGACTTTTAACATTATTTATAAACATGTTCACATTTTTTATTCACAACACAACACACAATTTTATTATTTTATATAAACGCTTATAACAAAGAATGAAAAATATTCGTTCGCATGTGGGATCGAAACTCACGCACCCCGCCCCTAACGCATACCGGAAGTTCTCAACGCACGCATTTAAACCGCTCGGCCACAGAAGGCTGGAAGGCTTCTCGCCTAATCTACTATATCAATGCCAGTGCCGTCACTCAGTATGGGACACCAATGTTCGTCCCATGCTCGATTCAAGACTCGGTCAATCTTGATACAATATTCAGTTTCTTTATTACCGTGTGCACTGTACAATATTATCTATATATATTTATAAATTATTTAATATTAAAATATTTTTTCTGATAATTTTATAAGTTAAATTATATATTATTTTTTTTCTCGCACAGTGTCAAATTATTATTAATTCAACGAAACTCTTGAACTTTGAAATAATAATTTGACACTGTGCAAGAAAAAAAATATAATATATAATAATTTAACTTTATTGATATGAATCTTATATAATTAATATAAATATTATACAGTCAGGTCTCGCCAAGTGTCGTTTTCAGTAAGTGTCATCGTTCAAGACCCAACAAGTGTCACTTTTCCCACTTTTTTTTACCCTCTCCAATGCTAAAAATGGACTTCCCCAAACCGGTTTGCAACATAAACCAATGAAATGGCCACTTTTATTAAAGGGGCGTGGCTTAGGCCACTGACACTTACTGAGACAGACGGTCTCAAAAAATTCCCAGTGACGACACTTAGCGAGACCTGACTGTACACTAAATAAATAATAATATTTATTTACCAATTGATATCTTAATAATAATAATAATAATACTTATTATATTATTTAATAATAATTAATAATAAGAATAATAATTTTTAAATAGTATAAAAAATTACTAAAAAATATCAGATAATAATATTTTAATATTAAATAATTTATAAATATTTATATCTAATTTATATCTAATATTGGTAAGTGCACACGGTAATAAATAAACTATCAAGATTGATTCAAGATTGAATAAAGACTGGATGTTGAAGCTCCACTCACGAAGATTGACCGAGTCTTGAATCGAGCATGGGACGAACATTGGTGTCCCATGCTGAACCAATATTGAGTGACAATGATATAAAGACTGCTCCAACTCTGGGTTACCCACGCTGGGCGTTCAAGACTCAGTCAAGTTTCAACCCATCGTCAGCACTGGTTTTTCGCGCCTGGGTAATATTAAAAGCATTTTAATATAGTTTTATTATACACAAACACAAAATTTTACGAGGGAAAAAATATAAAGTTAAATAATAGCATTCAATAATTATCAGGAAAATATTATATTTTTCATATAGTATTAGAATTTTTAATTAAAAACTAATATTTTGTAAATTGTGTATATACAGTCAAGATCAAGAAATTGCTACAGCATGTTTCTTTAAATACAGTAAATCACGGAGTAATAATAAGGAGACTGTACTACCAGTGAGATACCGTGCCAAATGTCTGCCTTGGTTCACTGAGTAGTAAAGACTTCTCAAAAATAAAGCGCATGCGCAATTTGCAACTATCTTCGTCACTCTTGACAGAACGATGAGAGAGATCATTATTTTGACGTGCGAGTTAGAAAGTGTGGTTATGTTTTATTGTTGACAACAGCAACTATACGGGAAAATCAAGATTTAAATAAGAAAAAACATTAATTAACAAACTGCAAAGAGAAGAGTAAGTACAATATATTATAATATTAATAAATTGTAATATAGGTGTGAGTAGATATTAATAAAAAGATTATTTTTGTCGAACCGGAGTAATTCTTTTCTTTGTATGATAAAGTGAATGAATACAATATAATATAAAGCTATAATCGCTATAATGCTAATATAATTGTTATCTACTTACACATTTCCTATATTACAATTTATTAATATCATTTAATAGTATAATATATATTGTCAACAGTAAAACATAACCACACTTTCCAACTCGCACGTCAAAATAATGATCTCTCTCATCGTTCTTTCAAGAGTGACGAAGATAGTTGCAAACTGCACATGCGCGTTATTTTTGAAAAGTCATTACTACTCAGTGAACCAAGGCAGAATTCTGGCACCAGTCTGACTATAGGGGATACGCTAGAGAGCAGTCTCCTTATTATTACTCCGTGCAGTAAATACTACTTCTGGCTCCATCTAACATGTGAACGCAGAATCTTCTACACTGTTGGGACAAATGGTAAATGAAGTTAAGGCCTAACAGTAACATAGAAAGGAAACTCGCTGCTCAAAAAAAATTCTAACAAATGAACATTCTAAAGGTGCTTCTATACCTCCGGTGGATTGGTCAAGCAATCGGCTCGATGAATTTTCACGGTCGGAAAATGTACTTTCATGGCGGATATTTTTGAATAAGTAAATGTTGAAAAGGTTTTTACTTGAAAATTTATTTAAAAAAATGATTTTATCATAGAAATTCTTTTGAAATTTATGTTAAAAAACATGTTTTATTTTAAAAGTTATCAAATTTTAATTCAAAATGTTTTAATTTTCCAAAGAAGTGTAAAAAGCCTAATGTTTTTGAAATGCTAGTACAGACGGTACAGACTGTTTGTTATGAATGTACATAACCTAGCGTTGTGTTGTCTGTTCATTATTATTTAATATAATAATAATAAAATCATTAAATTTAGAATATAATATCACAAGCACGACAACACAACGCTAGGTTATGTACATTCATAACAAACAGTCTGTACCGTCTGTACTAGCATTTCAAAAACATTAGGCTTTTTACACTTCTTTGGAAAATTAAAACATTTTGAATTAAAATTTGATAACTTTTAAAATAAAACATGTTTTTTAACATAAATTGCAAAAAAATTTCTATGATAAAATCATTTTTTTAAATAAATTTTCAAGTAAAAACCTTTTCAACATTTACTTATTCAAAAATACCCGCCATAAAAGTACATTTTCCGACCGTGAAAATTCATCGAGCCGATGGAGCCGATTGCTTGACCAATCCACCGGAGGTATAGAAGCACCTTAAGGCCGCAGTCCCATGGCAGCGTTTTGCGTTGCGTCGTAATGGGAGAGAAAAAGACGCAAATATACGTTTGCTGCATTCTCTCTTATTACAACGCAACGCAAAACGCTGCCATGGGACTGCGGCCTAAGGCTGGAGTCCCATGGTACCGTTTTGCGTTGCGTTTTGTAACTAGGCAATGAGTGCAAATAGAGCAAACATATATCTGTATCTCTCTCACACGCATAGCCTAGTTTCAAAACGCAACGCAAAACGGTACCATGGGACTCCAGCCTAACACTTGGGGAATCTAACAAATAAACGTTCTAACTTTTGGACAATCTAACAAATAAACATTCTAACTTTTGAAAATTCTAACAAATAAACATTCTAACTTTTAGAAATTCTAACAAAGAAACATTCGAACTTTTGGAAATTCTAACATGTAAACATTCTAACTTTTGGAAATTCTAACATATAAACATTCGAACTTTTAATAATTCTAACGAATAAACATTCTAACTTTTAATAATTCTAACAAATAAACATTCTAACTTTTGGTAATTCTAACAAGTAAGCATTCTAACTTTTGAAAATTCTATCAAATAAACATTCGAACTTTTAATAATTCTAACAAATAAACATTCTAACTTTTGGAAATTCTAACAAATAAACATTCTACACGGAAAAAAAAGTACGTGAATTTTTCATTGACTCGGTACTTGACTTTTGGATACGACACAAAATACTTAAAACAGTCTAGTACTTTTGCATGAGAGTTTCAAAAGCAGTCAATGAAAATTTCTAGTACCTTGCTTGAGAATTTCATTGACTTTCAAAAAAACTGTAAAATAAAAAAAATAATTTCCACTTGTTCACACCGTTTTTCTGAAATTCACTCATTCATTCACATATTTGGATAATTAATCACACAAACAAAGAACAATTATTGTATCACTTTTCGACGTTCGTCAACACTTATGAACTAACCTATAACACACACATATATTCGCGTATAACTTAAATATAAACACACACTCAACACTTAAAAGTACGTATCGAATTGTTCTTATATACCACATGGTGAAATTTTTCACGACTTCTGAGACATGCTATTTCACTGAAAACTGAGACTTACATAACATTCTGTTTTGTGAGAAACACAAAACAAAAAATATTTTTTTGAAAGTCAATTCTTGAAGACAAATATATATTAACACTATTTGTTTTTCATAAAATAATAGTATATTCACATCTGAAATTAACACAAATGGAAACAGACGATCAGCTGGCATTTACCTTGGGTCAAGACAGGAAGGAAGAGTAAGGAGACCGAACTCTGTGTAGAAAGCGCTTTAAAAATCTCAGAGAAATATGCACGAAAAGTGCCAGGCTCACTGTGTTCTAGTTGATCGCCAATTAAGTCGATCATGCGCATAAGCTGTGTTGTGTCTCTGTTTCTCGTAAAAATTGTGCGAGTGAGATGTAAGATCTAATGTTTACATTTAGCCGGTCTTAGTGAGATACATATACAATACATTTCGTTTTAATAATTATGTATTTATTTTATTTAAAAAATGTCGTGTTGTGTGCCCGGATGTAAAGAAAGAACAAAAAGAGTCTAAAAACATTAGTCTCTTCTATCCTTCTACGGTATGTCAATATACTCTAGTTATAAACACAATTCTTCTTAACCATTTTCGCAAAATTTTTCCCTTTTCATAAATATATTATTAAATTATTTTGAAAATCTAAATAATATCACAATTGCAAATAAATAAATTTGCTTTTAAAATTAACACTGTTTAAACTATGTAATATTTACCTTGACATAACCACACTTTTCATCTATGTCAACACTGAACTTTAGTTCAATGCGCATGATCGACTTAATTGGTGATCAACTAGAACACAGTGAGTCTGGCACTTTTCGTGCCAGACTTTTCGTACTCTTCCTTCCTGATTAGGAATAAAATATTATAAAAAAAATTTTTTTGTTTACATTTCTTAAAAGTCGAAAGAAAACTAAAACTTTCATTCTTTGACAACTTTTTTCTAAACTCAATATTTTCGGACTTATAAACTACTGAATATAGGTCCTACAATTAAAAGTCAAAAATTTCGTATTAGTGTTTTTATTTTGTCAGGATTAAATGAGAACTAATCGAATTAATATTGAGCACTTGTATTTAATTAATTTAGAGAAACACATCACTATTACAACCATTTACAAATATTTACGGACCTACGTCCCTTATCGAACCATCGTTCATCGAACCGAATCTAATTCTAATCTCTCTCTCTTTCTCTCTCTCAAGAGTCTCACATGCTATCGCACACACACACACACACAATGCTCTCACACTGCGTTCTAAATACTGCGCAAGCGCACTTACAATTCAAATTCCGGTTAAGCAACAAATATTATTTATAACAATCGGTCATCCTGACACTAAGTTTGTCCTCAAACTTACATTTATCATAAATTAACGAAATAACAAAAGCTGAGCAATTCCACGCCAAGTGATCATAAGAATTTTCGATGATTTTAGCAATATTGAAAATACTTTCAGAATTTGTTTCTTTTTATACATGGAATAAAAGCGTATAAAAGTTTTTTCAAAATTTTTTGAGTTACCTCTTACTCAAAATTTTGGTCGGTTTTTCAAAAAAGGCACATAACTTTTTTTCTTGTTAACCGATTAAAATAATTTTTTTGGAAAATACTCATAATTAGAAGTACTTTAAACAAAAAAATAAAAATTTCAAAAAAAAATTTTTTTTGCCCGAAAAAAATTTCAAAAAATTCTTTGAATTCAAATTTAAAAAAAAATATATTTTCGATTTGAAGATTTTTTTTTGGTAAATATTGTCAATAAAGTAAAGAAAACTTCCTGTAAATTTAATTATGGGACAACAATAACTTTCCGAGAAAAAAATAAAGTGTCCAGCGCAGCATGCCGGGACTTGTGCATGTATTAACTTATGGCAGCGCAAGTTTCGTTTCAAATCACTCTATCTTTACCACAACGCTTTTTCTTTTTTTCTAAATCTTCGTAATTAAATTCTGTATCGATCTCTCGAGCCTTATTTTTGAATTTTTGTTTTTAAACATTTTTTAAATAACTGTAAGTATTAAAAAAATCGTAAAATATATTTTTTTCAGTGTTATTGATTAAGAAAATTATTTAAAAAACCTATTAAAATAATGTTTGATTGATAAAAAATAAATTAATTAAACACTTTTTAATTAATTAATTTTTTTCATTTTTTATAAACTGTACTTAGGCCTAGAAATTACTAGTTTCTTCTCAATTGTACAATTTTTCATGAGTAATATATCTACTGATGATAAAAAACAATTATTTATTAAAACATTATTTAAACAATTAATTGTTGCTATTTTTTTCATAAACTATTTATACTTAGGGTAAGAAATTTATATTTTTTTGTTTCTTATGTACTTTTTTCATTTTTTCATAAGTTTCATTTGGGTTAGAAATTTCTAATTTTTTCTAAACAATTAAGTGAAAAGTTGAAAACTATAAACTGTTTAAACAAGGGTTAAATAATAAATTCTTAGTTTTTCTATTATACTTAGGTGTTTAAGTTATCAAAAATTACGCAAATGAGAAAAATAAGAATTTATAATTTTAACTAAAGTAAATTAAAAACTTAACAAAATAAATTGTTTAAATAATTAATTTTTCTTTTATACTTGAATACTTTACTAATGAAAAATTGCACAATTCAGAAAAAATAGAAATTTTTAACCCTAAGTACAGTTTATGACAAAATAATAACTTTTTACTGTATAACAATTTTCAACTAAATAATTTTTTATTTTTTATCAATCAAACATTATTTTAATAGTTATTTTAATGTTTGATTGCACTGAGAAAAATAAAAGGTTATATATAACCAAGTTTTAGTTAAAAACAACCGAGCGATGCTGCTAATATAGCACTTGCAATGTGAATTGTTACTGTACACTGAGAAAACTGGAGAGTCAAATTCAGAGGTTCAAAAAGTGTATGTTTCCTTTGCTTGTGAAGAGAGTTAAATAGTCCTTCTAAAATAAATTTTGAATTGATAATGGAAATCTACTTGTATATTCTCTCCCATTATATCTGAGGGTTAAACATTTTATGAGACATTTTATGTATTTAATTTAGGGGTTAGGTTGCCATATTTATTCATTTCGCGCCGGATAAGGAAGGGATTTCTCAAGATGGTCCCAGGCGGAAATTTTCAACCGGCGCGGATCCTAGCCCGTACTGACGCCGGTGTAACTGTACTGGCTCGGAACCGCCTGCCAACCGAATGTGAACGGGCATTCTACCGAATAGTGACTAGGCCAGGAGCGCGCTGGCAACCGGCTCGGAACTGGCATTCTACCGCCCGCTGACCGGCCGGGAGAAGCCGTTCCGTGTATAATTCAACCGGCTGGGACCTGGCACTCTACCGACCGTGGATTTTTCATTTAATAGCCAGCCGAGCGCTGGCATTCTACCGACTGACAACCGGGTCGGATCCAAATGATAATTTCAACAAATATCAATAAAAAAAATAATAATTAATTGCAAAAGATAAATACTGATGACAATTCATTGATAGTTCACTTTACACATTTTTTTTATTTTTTTATACACTTAAACGCAATTTTTTATTACATAGACATTTGAAAAATCCTAACGCTTGGGGGTACGGAACCTACGCCTAACCGAATATCTACGCACCGAAATCTCGCACGCTAACCACTATGCTACGCTCGCATGGGACTCTCAAATCTTAAATACTCTCAAGTGTCACTAGCTCAAATAAAACTTGCAGAATTACTACGCGTCAATGATACCGCTATATTTTCAATACTTTATTGAATGTATATTTAGGACTATTTCAATATTTCGTTAAAAAAGAAACTTGTTATATTTTTATTATTATATAATACATATATTGAATAATTGTTTCTCAATATAATAATATTGAACGTAATAATATTAGGTAATAATTTTAATTAATATTTTATTAATTAACATTAATATTATTGAGAATTAATAATAAATTATTAATATTAATTAATTAATAATAAATTTATTGTTATTAATATATTATTATTAAGATATTATTAATTAATATTAATATTAATAATTTATTATTAATTTTCAATAATATTAATGTTAATTAATAATATATACTTAATATTAATAAATAACAAATTTTCTTAATTATTTAATTTTCAAATAAGTCTGAATAAATAATTACTTAATATATTGATTAGATTCATTTATTAATAATTATTTTCTAAAATAATGCAATTACTTGTAATAATTATTTAATTTATAATGTGACAATAAATGACGAGATCCGCAGTCGGATCCGCCCCAGTACCGAGCCAGTACAGACTCAACATATCCGTCATTCTTCCGACGCCGCAGAAGAATAAGATCCGCCGGCGGAAGAAATCCAGTTCCGAGCCAGTACTGACAATAGTGGGAAGACGGATCCGACAGTCGGAGCATAATCTGTACCGCGCCGGTTGCTTTTTCAGATCCGAATCGGTACAGACCGTCGGTACTTGCGATCTGTACGGGCGCGGATCCCAGCCGGTTGTAAATTCCGACATTCGTCCGACTTTTCCGCCTGGGGTTAATTTGTCCCTCTGTTATAAACTCATTTTCCCTCCAAGAGAAATGGCACGAATATCTGTCAATGGTGTATTTGAACATTTAGATTGTTATCCAATAGCTAACTCTCAAATATGAACGATTTGTCCCTCCAGATGTTTAGTCCAATACTCCAGTTTTCTCAGTGTAACTAACAGTTTATGATTAATGCTCGGTAAACGTTAGTTAACTTACTCGGTTACTGTAGCCACCTAAAAAGGCTACAGTAATAATATAAACTTGAATATTGTAGTCAATTAGCTCTGTTATAATAAAGAAACCGATTAATTAATTTTAAACCACCCAACTCGATTAAAATATTTTTTGATCAATAAAATATTCCCTTGATAAAAATTATTTTCTTTTATTGAAAAGAAATCTATTTGATTAAAAAATTATGTTCTAATTTAAAGATAACCAAAATTTTCTGTAAATTAAAATTCTTTTTTATAATCAAACAAATCTCTTTCAAATACACTCGAATCTCGCTATAACGAGAAGTTCGGGAGTCAAGTCTCCCTCTATTACGAGCGCAAGAGGAGAAATGAGCAATCCCCACTTTTAAGATTCTTCATTCATTTTTTTTAGTGTTTACAATTCACATAATGTCAAAATTACAAACGTAAGCTAGTTTAATTTGAACTTTAACGTACAGAAAATTTATATAAGCTAAAATTTTGAAGATTGATATAATTTCAAATAAGAAGTGACCTTTTATGACTTTTTTATTTTATTTTATATAAATAAAATTGATTTTAACCAACTTTAAACCAAATGAATGTGCATTTGTTTATAAATAGTGGGGGTAATCGGGAGGAAATTTTCCTCGCTATACCGAGAGACAGAGCCCTCGTTATAGAGAGCGCTCGTTATAGAGAAGGTCGTTATAGCGAGATTTGAGTGTAGAATAAAATACTTTTAACCTCTTTAACGTGCATCGTGTAATATGTCATCGGGGATGAAAGGTTTAATGCGTTAAATATTCTCCGTTCTATTTTTATTTCTATGTATCTATTGTAGATGAATTCTATATTTGATGGCTGCTGTAACATAATCAATAAAAATTTATATCGCGTCGGTAGAAACCAGAATTGTAACAACACGACTCTCCGGAAAAGACGAAACGAAGTGACTGACTGACTGTGACTGACGATATGTCGCCTAGATATGTTTACTCGGTTAAAATCTCACAACTCAACGTAATTACATGAAACTCAGTTAATATTACCCAGGCGCGAAAGACCAATGCTGACGATAGATTAAAGGTTGATTGAGTCTTGAACGCTCAGTGTGGGTAACTCACAGTAGAAGCAGTCTTTACATCACTGTCAATCAATATTAGTTCAATATTGGTTCAACATTGGACCCAATGCTCGTCCCATGCTCGATTCAAGACTCGGTCAGTCTTTATGAGTGAAGCTCGAACATCTAATCTTGATTCAAGCTTGAATCAATCTTTACTCAATATTCAGTTTATCTTTATTTATTACCGTGTTCACTTAATTAAATAATATTATAATAATTATAATTATAATAATTGTTTCAAATAATAATAATAATAATAATTAACATTAAGTTATCAATTGATAAATAAATATATTATTAATTGTAACATTCATATTTAAAGAAAGTTAAATGGAAAATTTTTTTTTATAAATGTTTTCAAAATTATTATAGATAATTAATAAATAATAATTAAATGTGCAATAAATATTCCTGACACTGCATCATATTTAATCATTTTATTAATTATGTTAACTTTTAATATTAATTTAATTAATTATTATTTATTTATTAATTAATTATTATAATTATTAATAATTATTGTTCAATTAATAAATATTATTATAATTAATAATCATTATAATATTTAACATTATAATTCATTATTATTCCAAATTATATTTATTTACATAATATATTATTAATATATCTAATAATAAATGTTAATAATTTTGTTACTGAATAATAAAAAATATCAATTATTTATCGATGTTTATTAAATTATCCATTAAATATTTTTAATTGTAAAATGTTTTAAAAGTTGAATTTTGTAATGATTACAATTTTATTATATGAATTATTTAATATTCATTTTTAATAATTAAAATAATTCAGGATTAGTATGTGTAAAATTTTTAGTCATAGTTTTCACTTTGCCCTTATAAGTAACAAAGTATACGGCACTGGCATTAATATATTACATTAGCCCGAGGTCTCATCGAGACTCAGTGGCCGTGCGGATTAAGTGGTTGCGTCTAGGACTTCCGGAATGCGTTTGGGGCGGGGGGACGTGAGTTCGATCCCACATGCGAGCGGATTTTTTCATTATAAGCGGTTACATAAAATAATAAAATTACTATTTAATCTGTATAATTAATAAGTGTTGTGAATAAAAACTTGTGAACTTGTTTGTAAATAATATTAAAAGTCTGTCAAAAATGAAGTTAAAAAATGTACAAATTATCACAAATTGTGTTTTTTTTTTGCTAAAATTATTTTTCAATACAGTCAGTTCCCGCAATATGAATATTTCGCTATCTGACGAATTTCGTCAACTGACTCTTAATGGGCTTAAATCGGTTTCGCTACCTGACCAACCGTACTTTCACTTTTGACGCGCGCTCAGTGCCGAAAGAGCCTCCTAGTTTTTCGTGGTTACTCGTAGTGACAAAGCGGCATAAAAATTTTGTTTAGAGCCAAAAAAAAGTTAAAATTTGCTAGGACTACGTCCTACGTCCCTGAAATTGCTAGGATCTTGGTGGAGGGGGAGCGCTTGACGGGATGGTCATATACCGAATAAGCCACCAAGGAAAAATTCGAGACTTTAGTCAGATTGCGGGAACTCACTGTATTATTATGTTAAATGACATTTATTGTTAGTCATATAATATTTATATGAAAATAATATAATTATTATATTAATAACTTATTGTCATTAAATATGTAAATACATATATATTAATAACAATACTGTTTATTATTAATAATAATAATTAATATATTCACGTTATATTGAATGAACGCGTGAGAAGCGTGTAAATTTGGAAACAGTGGAAGCAGTCTTGTTCAGTCCTGCTTTCGGCTTCCGCAGCATTGATTGAAGATTGAACGCCAGTCTTCAACAAAGACTGAGCGTCAGGTTTACATCGGTGTTACTATTCCGGACTCAAGCAGCCTTGCTTTCGCTGTCCCACCAATCTTCAACCAATACTGACCAAGTCTCAATCAAGCTTCGTAAAGCCTGAACTCACTGTCAGCTCGCGCCTGGGTAATCGCATAGTAATAGTTTATATTCAAAAAACAGATAGGTAACAACAACCACGAAAGTTTGTTTCCATTATGCACATTTCAGATTGGTTAAGACAATCCTTTAGAGGATTATTTTTAACAGATGTGTTTTAACCATCTCAGCTCGGTTGTGATAATCAGTATAACTTAGTTTCTTTTAACCATATCTTATTTATTTTTAAATACTTTTTTTTAACCGAGCTATTTCTACCACTCGGTTAAACGCAATTTTTCTCAGTGTGATAAAAAAAATTATTTAGTTAAAAATTGTTATACAATAAAAAGTTATTATTTTGACATAAACTGTACTTAAGGTTAAAAATTTCTATTTTTTCTGAATTGTGCAATTTTTCATTAGTAAAGTATTCAAGTATAAAAGAAAAATTAAAAATTAATTATTTAAACAATTTATTTTGTTAAGTTTTTAATTTACTATAGTTAAAATTATAAATTCTTATTTTTCTCATTTGCGTAATTTTTGATAACTTAAACATCTAAGTATAATAGAAAAACTAAAAATTTATTATTTAACCCTTGTTTAAACAGTTTATAGTTTTCAACTTTTCACTTAATTGTTTAGAAAAAATTAGAAATTTCTAACCCAAATGAAACTTATGAAAAAATGAAAAAAGTACATAAGAAACAAATATAAATTTCTTACCCTAAGTATAAATAGTTTATGAAAAAAATAGCAACAATTAGTTGTTTAAATAATGTTTTAATAAATAATTGTTTTTTATCATCAGTAGATATATTACTCATGAAAAATTGTACAATTGAGAAGAAACTTGTAATTTCTAAGCCTAAGTACAGTTTATAAAAAATAACAACAATTAATTAATTAAAAAGTGTTTAATTAATTTATTTTTTATCAATCAAACATTATTTTAATAGGTTTTTTAAATAATTTTCTTAATCAATAACACTGAAAAAAATATATTTTACGATTTTTTTAATACTTACAGTTATTTAAAAAATGTTTAAAAACAAAAATTCAAAAATAAGGCTCGAGAGATCGATACAGAATTTAATTACGAAGATTTAGAAAAAAAGAAAAAGCGTTGTGGTAAAGATAGAGTGATTTGAAACGAAACTTGCGCCGCCATAAAGGAGCATTCAGACCTCTGCAGGCTGCCTGCCTGCGCAGACAGAAGATCGTTCACGGAAAAAATAAGTTCAGCAGATTTTACGAAACTAATTTCGCACTAGCGGATATTTAAGATTCCTAGACGAAGTTTTTGAAAAACCCAGAAACTTTCACTACTTTAAGCAGAACAATTGTCGAGAAACTGCAACCAGTGTTGTAATCAAGAAGACTAGAGACAGGAGGTAAAACTTTGGTAGTGGGGGTATGGCAATGCTGAGTCGCTCAGCTGATGTATGGTCAGGCGTTTACTTTCAAAAAAAGTTTTCGCCGCAATAGACCACACGGACTTCTGCGCAGCTACACACGTAATTAAAATCATATCATACACATATGTAAAACATATGGTATACAAGAATTTGAATGTGTGAGTGATGGGCAGAAGCACCGCGCCGGCGACTTTTCGAAACGAAAAACGCCTGGTTAATGAAAGGCTTTTGACTCATCCCCACTACCGAAGTTTCACCTCCTGTCTCTAGCCTTCTTGGTTGTAATATATAAAACAAGCTTGAATGTAGAAATGTTTCGTATTTTCTGGTGAACATTTTATCAGAAAATGGTAAAAATGTTTCGTGCAATCTAAAAACGCGTGGTTTGAGTTTCCACTTCGCTGTCTATCGTGAATTCTCGAACACAAAGTTTCGTAAAATTCTATACGGGGTGTACCAAAAGTCGCGTTATAAATAGATATGTTGAAGCTTGTCTCGTCGCGTCGGTATTAACTTGTCTGCTGTATATAGATATAATATGTGGAAGGAAAAAGAGAACTGCTTTACCTGCCGGTAACATTTGGATAATTGTTTTCTTTTACGTATTTCACATTTCATTGTTCCAAATTCGTAACATTTTTTATGTGCTTTTGTAATCCAAACTTTTAATTATTATTAATTTCTTTTAATTTACAGTCCAATAAATTTTATAGTTTATCATAATATTTACCGATGACAATATATATATTAATTTCTCAAGTTTTAACTGTTATTACTTCAAATTTTAGACAATTTAATATAAACATTTTTTGAGTTTGAATTTAATTTTGAAAATTTTTTGTCAATTTATTTATAATTTAAAATTAAGAATAAAATTATTTTCAAAAAATTGAAAAATTTTATAGAGATTTTATAACTAATTATAATCAAAAAATGTTATTTTAAAAACCATAAAATATTTTGTATAACTTTGAAAAAAATGATTTTTTTAAAAATTAATATTCAGTATATTGACATTTCTCACAAGCGCAGTTTTAATCTCCTCAGTTAGTATATAAAGAAACTCAATTCTTTCATCTACAAGTGCGAGTTATATTGTATGTGCGTTGCGTCAGAATTCGTTTATATGTATGCGTATTTCCGTTAAGTTAGTGTCAGAATAAAATAAGCCAATCCAAGCGAACCATTGCGTTGTAGAGTGCAGTCACATGTGTCGAACCAATCATCTATCTCCTATAGAAGACGAGAAAAAATGGTCTTGAGAGCTCATTGGTACATTAAGAAATTCTTTTTTCTGCTTTATTCGTTTTTTTCTCCGTGAATATTTTTTTCCGTGGCGCATGCGCTTCAGGCTAAACATTTTACAAAACTCTTGAATTAGAACGTATAACCGATCATTTGTGAATTCCATAGAATTTTTTTTGAGTTTTCGAGAAACGCAGTCATCATATATTACTATTGATTCTGTTTTATCTTATACTAAACTCCTCTCCGTATCCGCTATTCCAAAATTAGTTTCGTAAAATGTACTAAATTAATTTTTTCCGTGTTCACACCTCACTTTTCTCGTTGAAAAAGGAGGGAAGATTTGAATATCTATTAAAATTCAAATCTTCCCTCATTTATCAACGGAAAAAGTGAGGTGTGAACGATCTTCTGCCTGCGCAGGCAGGCAGTCTGCAGAGGTCTGAATGCTCCTTTAGTGAATACATGCACAAGTCCCTGCACGCTGCGCTGGACACTTTATTTTTTTCTCGGAAAGTTATTGTTGTCCCATAATTAAATTTACAGGAAGTATTCTTTACTTTATTGACAATATTTACCAAAAAAAAATCTTCAAATCGAAAATATATTTTTTTTTAAATTTGACTTCAAAAAATTTTTTGAAATTTTTTTCGGGCAAAAAAAATTTTTTTTTGAAATTTTTATTTTTTTGTTTAAAGTACTTCTAATTATGAGTATTTTCCAAAAAAATTATCTTAATCGGTTAACAAGACAAAAAAAGTTATGTGCCTTTTTTGAAAAACCGACCAAAATTTTGAGTAAGAGGAAACTCAAAAAATTTTGAAAATTTTGAAAAAACTTTTATACGCTTTTATTCTATGTATAAAAAGGAAAAAATTCTGAAAGTATTTTCAATATTGCTAAAATCATCGAAAATTCTTATGCTCACTTGGCGTGGAATTGCTCAGCTGCAATATAATAAGTAAATTTAAACTTAAAATGCAAAATACACATTATAATATTTGAAAATAAACATAAAAAATGACATAAAACTACTCCAAATCGTAGTCTCTTAAGTAAATTAGCGGCTTTCTGTTTCAATCACTTCTTTTGAGCACAATAGGCGAATGCTCTTCTTGACATATATCAGGATTATCGTTTACATTTTCGTTTTGATTTATTCGTTCGTTATCACTTTCGTCGTTATCGTCTAAGTTATAGTTATACACATCGTCATCAAAGGTATTTCTTGGATTCCAAATTTTTAATTGGCTAATGTGGGCAGTGGTAGATGACCTTTTTGACCCTTCGTGTCTTAAACTAGTAACCGCGTACGTATCGTGATCTAATGCTCGAGTGATGACCAATGGACCCTTAAACTTCGGCTGCAACTTTGTTGACTCGCCAGTCGCAATCGGATTTGCCTTCATAAATACGATATCGCCAGTGTTAAATTTTACATTTATTAATCGATTTGAATCATACCGTTTTTTATAATTACTTTGCGCGTCGAGTATATGTTCCCTGATTTCGGATTGCAATTCAGTCGGAATTCGATAATTTTCGTTATTTACAGTAAGTTATCGAATAGCGCCTTCTGAGAATCGTGGAACGTACCCGTACAAGGCAACAAACGGCGAACATCCCGTAGATTTTGAAACGGAAGTATTTAAATCACGTTGCAATTCCGGAACCAGTGTATCCCATTTATCCGCGTCTAAAGTACCAAGTTTTGCACGTACCGCAGGCAATATTGTACCGTTTAATCTTTCAATGTTTCCATTTGCCTGAGGGTGCCTACTTGAATTGAGAACATGTTTTATTCCGTGATCTTGTACGAATTTTTCAAAAGCCTTGGACGTAAAACATGTCCCCCTATCACTCATAATTTTACAAGGCGCTCCGTAGGTGTTAACAAATTTTTTTAATCGGGCAATAACAATTTTCGTACTTGTATTTTTTACAGACTCTATTATTGAGAACTTCGTCAAATTATCGATAATACCAAGAATGTATTTATTTTTTCGAAGAGTTTCGACAAAAGGTCCCAAATGGTCGATGTTAACTACTTCAAAAGGACGTTTAGCAGGTGGTTTTGGGTGCAATTCGTTTTCCTGTTTGCCGGGTTTCGGTTTTGACATAATACATTCAATGCACGATTTTACATGAATTTTAATATATTGCTTCATTTTCGGAAAGTAAAAGAATTCGCATATTCTATTTAGAGTCCTATCGACTCCACCATGATCTTTCAAGTCGTGGTTTCGAATGACAATCATTTTTCGCATAACTCGAGGTACGACATACAATTCGCGCTGAGAATCACCCACATCAACAACTCGATATAACATTTCCTCATTCAACCTATAATTTTCCACTTCGTTTTTCTCGATTTTGTCACGTTCTCTCGGTTCTTTCTTAAGAATATTAACTTTACACAATATTTCAGGATCGGATCGTTGAAATAAAAGCAATTCATCTTCGCGTGTTTGCACATTGAAAATACAATTGTCGTCGATAAGATCATCGGCATCCCCAACCGGTTTTCGAGACAGGGCGTCCACATGCGCCATGTTTTCACCAGGTCTGTGTTTAATGGTAAAATTAAATCCTGCTATAATCCCTAACCACCTGACGATTTGCGGATGTTTTGTTTTTAACGCATTAATATTTACGAGCGCTTGACAATCTGTCACAATGGTAAATTCAAGAGGTATTAAGAAATAACGAAGTCGCGTTACAGTCCACACTATTGCCATTAACTCGAGTTTACTCGAGTTGTACATACTTTCGACGTCAGAAGTCCTTCTGCTTACAGCATACACAAGCCTAAGATTTTTCTCATCACCCTGTAGCAACATACCACCGATTCCACGCGAGGATGCGTCCGTGTGAAGTTGCGTGACTTTTGCATCCGGATTATATATCATTAAAACCGGATAACATGTAAGTTTATTTTTTATTTCCAGAAAACTATTTTCTTGTTCATTTTTCCACGCGAACTTTTCTGAGGTTTTTTGTTAAAAGAGTCAATGAAAAAATTAAATACCACCTTCCCTTGCACTTTGCCAAAAACTTTGTGCATTAATTTAGCAAAGTAAAAAGGGGCATTGGTTAACCCAACATTTACTCTCTCGAATTGGCCGGTTTGCTTCTCCGTTATGAAAGCTGTTTTCGGTTTCGCGTCTTCTGTCAAGGGTATCTGGAGAAAACCTTTCGTTAAATCAAGAACAGTATATCTAGTCGCGCCCGAAAGAAATCGAAGAGCGTCGTCAAAATTTGGTAACGGATATTTTATTTTTATAGTATCTGTATTAACCCCGCGATAATCCGTCACCATTCTCGGAACACCGTGTTTATTGCGAACAAGAAAGGCAGGACTAGCGAATTCTGCGTCTGTTTCCGTAACAATGTTTGCCTTTTTATACTCCGTGACAATATCGTCTAAATCGTCTCTATCCTTCGGTGTCATTTTATACGGCTTAGAAATATAAGGCACAGTTCCCGGCTTTAACACAATGTCCATTGTTATTTTATCGGTTTTTCCCAATTCGAAAAGATTTTGCGCTATACAACAACGATATTCGTTAAGTAAATTAATTAACTCTTGTTTTTGTTCGAATGTAATATCGCTCTCTGTCACTATGTCATTTGCCGTAATAGGTGAAGCCCGAGGTTTCACTTCTGTCAATTCCTCGACAGAAAATACTGATTCGCCAATTAAATCTCCTCTACGCAACAATTTTGGTTTTTCATCTAAATTAATATACGGAATTATTGCTTCACGATCTCGATACACTACATCTACAAAACAAACACTTTTTTTCTCGACATTAGTAGTTCGTGTAACCTCGGCTCTAATCGGATAATCATTTATTACTTGAAATTCTTTAAATGGAAACTCGTCTAAATCGCGAAACTCGAATTTGTCTCCTATTCTAACATAGGCAAGATCTGTCATCTCAGTAAAATTGCGTCCAATCATTCTTTCGAAATTTTGGACATTATCAGGGACGACTCTAAATATTATTTTGCGTGGCGTTACACTATCAATTTTCATATTTCCCGACACTACTCCCGGTGATTTGACAAAATTCCCGCACGCACCAAACCCCTTCAACTCTAATTCCCCTGCTTCGATAAAAAATCCCGAATTTATTGCGGCACTAAGTTTAATTGTCGACACGGAACTTCCAGCATCCACAAACGCGACAAACTGCTTATCGTTTATACTAACGTGTTTTATAAATTTTTCAACAGAGTTGTCGGATCGATTAGAATTTACTACATTAACTTTATCATTATTTTCTTTTTTAACAAAACGGTCACACTTATTAGCCTTATGGCCAACGCGATGATAGTTAAAACATCTTACCTGTTTTGTCGGTTCTTTACAATCTCTACTGAAATGACCACTCTTCCCACACAGCGCCGAAACATTCCTAAAAATTTATTAAAGATTTACTTGCAAACTTCGAAGTATTTACTTGAAAAGTTTAGTGAAAATTTTGTAAAGATTTAAATGTCCCACTTCAATAAATGTTTAGCGTGAAACTTTCCTGAAAATTTAAAAAAAAAATTCGCCTACTGTATATAGGCGAAAATTTAATTTAAATTTTCAGGAAAGTTTTAAGTTAAATTTTTAGGAATATTTGACTATAAACATTTATTTAAGTGGGACATTTGAATCTTTACACAATTTCCACTGAATTTTGCAAGTAAATTTTTCGAAGTTTGCAAGTAAATCTTTAATAAATTTTCAGAAAAGTTTTGGTGCTGTGTTGGTTACCGCAGTTGTAGCATTTGAACTCTTTGTTGTTTTTGTTATCCCTGGTAGCAGACGATCCTGCAGCTGTAGTCCATTCAGTCGATGATGTCGACATCTGTCTATTCTCGTCGCACTCAAAACTCCGCTTCTCTTTTGCTGATAACGAACCATTATTACCATGCTGTCGACGATCCCGGAACAATTCTCTCCTCTCGATTTCATCCCTCTTATATTCCTCGATAGAGCGATACATATGGTCGAGATCATAAAATGATTTTGATCTAATGTAGTCGCTTAGATTGCGAGATCGAAAACCTTTACATATTTGTTTCCTGCACTCACTGTCATTAAGCTCCAAACAACGACATAATTTGTATTTTCGATGAAAATATGCCGTAGCTGTTTCACTAGGTCCCTGAATGCACTGTGTACAGGCTTGGTAATCTACCATGTATTGAATATGGCGTAGATTTTGACACTAAGCGCCACCTAGGAGAAGGGTGCAACTAACTTTGGGTTTGAATGTGTTAGTGTTAATAGATGTTTTTTTTAAGTATTTTTTATTTTTTTATTTATTTAATATAAAATTACAAAAAAAAAAGATATAAGAATTGTAATCTGTCATCGCAGGCATCTGGAATTTGGTCAATTTTATAATAATATATATATTATTATTAAAAATCAAATTATAATATTATTGGCTGCTGAAAATCAGATAGATTAAAAAGAAATTATACACTTTAAATATTAATTTTATGTCGTCCATATATTTCAAAGATAACAATAAGATTAACAGTACATAATTTAAAAAAAAAATTTTAATTTTACAAACTTTATTAAACTAAAGAAAAAATGTATATTATACGTTCCTTTACTTATTTTAAATTTAAATAATTACATATAATAATTTATTATAATAATTTTCGTATAAAAAAACGTTTTTTAAATGTACTATTCAAAAAAAAATATTAATTAATTATTCACTTGTAAATATTTATATAAATAATGGAATCAAATCCAATATTTTTCAATAAATATTTAATTAATAGGGTCAGCCGGGGTAAATTCGAACGCGGGGTAAATCCGAACGCTAATTATTTCAGCTTAATTAAAATTTTTAAAAATAAGTTAGACATGAGAATTTTTACCTCAGATCCTCTTCAAGAGATTCTAAGTATTATCCCATTTTTCGTTTGTTAATTAGCAACAGCATAAACAAAGATAACGAGTATTGCAAAAAAGATTGAAAATCAAAGATGACACTCTTTCAGTACTTTGTCTCGTATTTGAAGAAAAAGAAGCTAAAAATTCATTTTATTATTTATAATTGTTTGTTATGAATACTAGAACAAAAACTATTTTGAGGGTTGCCTTGATCCATCGGCTAATCGATTGCGCGGTGGCTGGCCGATGTGGTGCATTGAATGTTATTAGTAAAGTATCTTTCTCCTTGGCTCTAACATTTTCCGTTTTACTTATGTAATTTAAGAGCAAGCTAGCGACACACAAGCTTGGTTGCTCTTGGAAAAATTGAAAGTGTAACAGTGGTTGCTCTGCTCCTATTCTCGATGTTTTGATTCTGTCGGGAATATATATTTTAATTGAGTCTTCGGATATTTTTATATTGCTGAGTTTAATCTTAGTCAGCGTTTGAATGCGCTGTGCAGTCGTCAAAGCTAATAATGTGCATAATTTCTCGGATAATTTCTTCAAGGTCAAATCTTTGTTTGGTTCCTGCTTCGTTAAGAATTCCAAGACTGGGCTTGGGTCCCAAATTTCGTTATACTTGGCCTTCAGAGGTTTCAAAATCGAGGCTCCTCTGCAGAATCTTTTGATAATAGGATCCGCTCCCAAATCCTGCGATGAAATTAAAGAGAGAGCAGATCGGTAAGTGTTGATGGTCCCATAGGATTTTGACTTCTCCGAGATTGTTGTCAAGAACTGTAGAAGCACCGGGATAGAAGCGTCGAATACGGGGACATTTTCCTTTTGACAGAACTCCCACCATTCTCGCAATGGTTTTTCGTATTGGGTATATGTTGAATCGCTTAGCGATGCGATGATGGTCGTTAGAGAAGATTCCGGTGTGCCTCTTTTCAAAAACGCTTGCCGGAAAACCTCCCTGCCGCCAGGGTAAGCTTCCCTGCCAAAGGGTGTGTCATGCTAGAAGGAGATAATAAAAGGTTAGCATGTGGTTCGAAAATTAAAATTTCGTCAAAGATTTAAATAGAGGAAACCAAGACTGAGTAGGCCAGTGTGGAACGACAATGATCCCTTCGGCTTTATCTGATATTATTTTTTGTAAAACTCGGAGGACAAGAGAAAAAGGAGGAAATGCGTAGAACCTGTAAGGGGACCAATCGATCGTGAAGGCGTCGATTGCGAATGAATCTGAATCCTGTTTCCAGGAAACAAATTTTTTCATCTCCTATTTGCGCACGATGCAAATAGGTCTATATATTTTGTTAAATACCCAATCTGCGAGTTCCCATTCCGTTTCGCTGGGTAATTTACGGGACTCGCGATCAGCATCCACGTTTTCTCTGGATGGAATGTATGATGCGAAGATGTATAAGTCGCGTACTTCGCACCACATCCAGATTTCTTTACATGGTTTGCTTAATTTGGGAAATTGAATACTGCCCATTTTATTTATGTAGGCTATGGCGGTGGTATTGTCGATTCTCAGCAAAATATTTGTTGAGCGTACGTTTTTTGCAAAGCATTTGAGTCCATTGAAGGCTGCCAAAAGCTCTAAATAATTTATATGGTGTACTATTTGATCCTTATTCCACCAGCCATTTAATTTGTTCCCGTTGCTAACTACGCCCCAGCCTGATAAGGATGCGTCCGAAAAAATTTCGATTTCGAATTTATTTGATTGAATGGGATTATAAGCAAGTGGTATGTTATTAATCCACCAATGAATGTCGGGAAGGACTGAATTATGTAAAGATATGTATTTTTCGAAATTACCGTCATGTTCGTTTAGGGCTAAGAATTTTTGTCTCTCTAAGTTTCATGTGTAAAGCAGGCCATACTTGACTGCCGGAGATGCAGCGATTAATGTACGGTAGGGTGCAAAGATGCCTTCTTAGTTTGAACGTGTCGCACTCATATGTTTCCATGGAAACATATGAGTGTGACACGTTCAAACTAGGAAGGCATCTTTGCACTCTACTGTACCTAGAAATTCAGCTATCTTCCTAATTTTAAATTCTTTAGTGTTTCATAGTTCCCGTGCTCTACGTACTATCGATTCTTTTTTATCGTTAGTTAATTCAAGCTTCATTTCTTTTGTATTCCAATTAAATCCAAAATACTTAATTCTTTTTGAAGGTTCGAAGACAGATTTTTCTATATTGATAATAAAGCCTAATTCTTTTAAGGTATTGCTAGAAAATTGAACATTTTTGAGACACTTTCTCTTAGTTTTTCTAATCAATAAAAAATCATCTAAGTAAATTACCGAAAGATGGGATCGAGATCTGAGGTTTAATAAGTTTAGTAAAAACAAAGGGGGCAGTGCATAACCCAAACGGTACACAGCAAAATTCGTATAATTGCCCCTTAAACTCGAACCTCAGATATTTTCTATATTGTTTTGCTACTGAAATTAAATGGAAAGCGTCCTTCAAATCTACACGGAAAAAATTTAGGCACGTCAGCTGTACATGGTGTGTCAAAATTACTTGTACATTCATTTTGAACGCCATCTGTGCTAGTTTTGCGCAACAGGCGTACACTATGTACAGCGTTTGTGCCAAACTTTACATCTGCTCTCTCGAAAATGCACCGCAGACGTACATAATGAAATGCTCTTCTGCTGTCACTGACTTTTCGCATCTGACGTCCCAAAATTTTTTCCGTGTAGGGAAGCTAGGTAAGCATCTTTGAACAAAAGTATTGCGACAGTTTTCCTGTCTTCGAGTTTGAAGTGAGGAGGTTGAATAAATTTATTGAGAGGTTTTAAATTTAAAATGAATCTTTTCTCGCCGTTAGATTTTTCTGCCAGAAAATAGCGAGATATGAATTGATCTTTGATGGGTGCACACTTATAAATTGCTCCCTTTTTTATTAATTTCTCAATTGCGATCTCGCAATCCAATTCCTCGTGTTTTGAGAATTTTTCCCTTGGGGGTTGATTTTAATAAGGTTTTGATACAAAGGGTATTTCATAGCCTTTTATGCATTGTAATATGACGGGATCTGTCGTTATATTTTCCCACTTGGCGATAAAGAGTCTTAATCTCCCTGGTACTTTACTTACCTCTACTGTTTTCGTGGTTTCGAGTAAGGCTGGTTCCTCGAAAATTTGTCCTTCTGCCCTCCCGGTCGAAACGTTTTGAAATTCTTCCTGGGAGGGCCCCTGTAGTTTAAATTACGTGTCTTTCTTTTGCGTTTTCTGGTCTTATCTCTTGAAACAGATCGAGACCTTTTACTGACGATATGACGATCGCTTGACGTATCTCGCAGATTACGCTTGCCGCGATTTTTCTGTGTCTCTGTCGAGACAGATCGAGACTTATTATTGTAGTCGTGGTGGCCTTGGGACGCGCCTCGCGGGCTACGCTCGCCTTGGTTAATTGTCTTATTCTTTGAGACAGATCGAGAATTTTCACGATTATGGTTTCGCTCACGTGACGCACCTCGCGGGATACGCTCGCCGTGGTGTTTTGAGTTGTCTTTGGAGACAGATAGAGAACAATGACGTTTATAGTATTTGTCAGGTGACGCACCTCTACGGTTACGCTCACCGTGGTATCTTGTACTCTCCATGGAGACAGATCGAGAATTTTTACGTCTATAATATCGGTCACGTGACGCACCTCGAGGGTTACGCTCGTCGTGATAATTATAATATTATCTTGATTTATGGTAAGAAGGTGTTTTGTCCCTGTAATGAAAGGGAGATCGAGAAGTCGGGGAATGTAACGCGACGCGTACATGTTCGCCATCTTTTTCTCTTGACTGTCCTTTACCCTTAGCTTGTAGGGGGCCATCCATAAACCACGTAGCCTCTTGAGGGGGAGGGGGGGTCAAGCAATTGACTACGACAAGAGGAAAAAATGGCGCTAATACATGTAATAGCGTACTACATGGGGGGAGGGGGGGGGGTCAAAATTCCCAAAAAATGGGGCTACGTGGTTTATGGACGGCCCCTAGTCGTTTCAATTCTTCGTACAAGAAATCTATGTGCCTTTCGGCAGATCCTTTTCGAGATTCCTTTGAAGGTGTATTGCTTTTTCCCTCGCGCACCATTTTAAAATAAATATAATTAAACTGGGAAGGAAAACTATGAAAATTTTATGTGGAAATAATATTTTCGCGTGTGAATGGAATAGCACAGAAAAGCGTAATGACAAGACGGAAGTATAGGAGAGCCCCCTGGTGAGAAATAAAGGTACCTGGAATGACGCGAGCTTAAAAAATTCTGGGGATTGGAATCGGGCAACTAGCGTTACTACATGTAATCTTGAGGACGAGACGATGCAGCATAATTGGTAAAAAACGAAATTCAAAAGAATTAAAAATTTCGAATTCTTATTAATTCCTTACTTCTTACTGGGGGTCCACATTTTTTTGAAAGTGGTTTAAAAGGAGTGGAAATAATTAAATTATCAATTTTTCAATTTTCAACTTTATAAGTAATATTACATAAAATTTGTATCATTATAGTTTATTTTAGGATTTAAGTTATGGTTTATTAATATAAAACGTTTTATTGTGTGGAGTTGAACAATATGTACGTTTTTAGGGTTCCGTACACCTACGGTGTATCGGCGGAACCCTATTGGTGAGCTCTTGTGTCCGTAGCCAAATCGTGTCCCCCCCCCTAGCGGCTAAACTATTTGACCTAAAGAGCTCAAATTTGGTCCAGATATGTATTTTCACTCGTAGATTACAGGAAAAATATAGCGAATGTGATTAGACGTAATGGTCATCCCAGGTGCGATTTTTTAGTCGGCCCATAGTTGGGCCAACTTTTACAAAGTCGGTCCAACTTCTCGTGCCAGAGTGCGGAGTGCATAACGCAAAATCAAAATGTATATTAAAGCTGCAACCGTCGGGCCAACCGTGGCCCAGAGTTCGGCCGACCAAGAAAGTTTAAGTCATTTAAACTGCATTTGACAAAGTTTTGTTAACCGTTGGGCCAACCGTGGCCCAGAGTTCGGCCGACCAAAATAATGTAAGTCAATTAAACTGCGTTTCACATAGTTTTGCCAACCGTCGGGCCAACCGTGGCCCAGAGTTCGGCCAACCAAGAAAGTTTAAGTCATTTAAACTGCATTTGACAAAGTTTTGCCAACCGTTGGGCCAACCGTGGCCCAGAGTTCGGCCGACCAAAATAATGTAAGTCAATGAAACTGCGTTTCTAGAGTTTTGCCAACCGTTGGGACAACCGTGGTCCAGAGTTCGGCCGACCAAAAAACTATAAGTCAATTATACTGCTTTTCTTGAGTTTTGCCAACCGTCGGGCCAACCGTGGCCCAGAGTTCGGCCAACCGAAACTGAAAGTCTTTTAAACTACGTTTTGATGAGTTGTGTCAACCTTTGTCGCCAAAGTTGGCCCGACGGTTGGTTAAACTCTGCATTTAATGGTTGGCTTGCAAAGTCGGGCCAACTGTGGGCACTAGTACTTGCCAAAGTTAGGCCAACCTTGGGCCAACCTTCAAACTCTGGCGGCCAACCTAAATTCGCACCTGGGATAGCGTTGTCAAGGAAATAACAAGATTTTTGGCCAAAAGTGCATAAAAAGTTACCACCCCCCCCCCCCTAACTTCTAAACTATTCGACATGGAGAGCTGAAATTTTGCATGCTGGTGTATTTTTACTCAAATATTACAGGAAAAATATAGAGAACTTGATATGTACTAATGTCCATAGCGTTGTCAAAGAAAAACTAAAAAAATTTTAAATAAATTTTTTTTCCCTAACTTTTACATTATTTGACCTAATGAACTGAAAGTTGGTATCCCAGTGTATTATTACAGCCTGACAACAAAAAATTTATTTAAGAAACTTTTTGAAAAAAAATCAAAAAAAATTTTTTTTAATTTTTTTTTCAAAAAAAAAGATTTTAAAAAATTTTTTTTAGTTTAAACACGTGGCATTAAATATTTTAAGAAAGAGTGAAATTTTAAAAGAATAAATGAGAGCTTTTTTACTGACTTTAATTTCTTAATTAAAAAAAAAAAATTGGACTCGGAAAAAATTAATTTAGTACATTTTACGAAACTAATTTTGGAATAGCGGATACGGAGAGGAGTTTAGTATAAGATAAAACAGAATCAATAGTAATATATGATGACTGCGTTTCTCGAAAACTCAAAAAAAATTCTATGGAATTCACAAATGATCGGTTATACGTTCTAATTCAAGAGTTTTGTAAAATGTTTAGCCTGAAGCGCATGCGCCACGGAAAAAAATATTCACGGAGAAAAAAACGAATAAAGCAGAAAAAAGAATTTCTTAATGTACCAATGAGCTCTCAAGACCATTTTTTCTCGTCTTCTATAGGAGATAGATGATTGGTTCGACCAAGAAGGCTAGAGACAGGAGGTGAAACTTCGGTAGTGGGGATGAGTCAAGAGTCTTCCTTTAACCAGGCGTTTTTCGTTTCGAAAAGTCGCCGGCGCGGTGCTTCTGCACATCACTCACACATTCAAATTCTTGTATACCGTGTTTCACATGTGCACTGTAAAAAAATTTTTCTGTAGATTTACAGTTTTTTACAGGAATTTGTAAAATACCACCTTTGAAAGTAGCGAATTTACAATCCCTTTAATAAAATTACTACTTTCAGCGTGTCAATTTTACAATTTTCTGTAAATTTACTACTATGAAAGTAGGTAATAATCAGTAATAATTTTGTCCTTTTATTACCTACTTTCATAGTAGTAAATTTACAGAAAATTGTAAAATTGACGCGCTGAAAGTAGTAATTTTTCTAAAGGGATTGTAAATTCGCTACTTTTAAAGATGTTATTTTACAAATTCCTGTTAAAAACTGTAAATCTACAGAGAATTTTTTTTACAGTGTGTATGATATGATTTTAATTTGAGGTTAACTTTAAAGTGCAATCGAGACACAATGTGTGTCATAACGGATATATATAGAAATAATGTGAGTGATTATTAAATTAAGTGTTATTCAAATAATTAAAAATTCCGAAAACGTGCTGTGTGAAAAGTTGTAACAAGAAGAAAGATAAACACAGCACTATGACTATTACTTTTTGTTAACTTTTAATACACTTCATGCTATAGTTTCCACATTTTTTTTATTTAAAAACTTTTTTTTTAATAACTAAAAGATGTTTGAAAATATATAAACACTTATATTTCATATTGTATTTGTATAGAATATATTTTCCTGTGTTTACGTGTGTAGCTGCGCAGAAGTCCGTGTGGTCTATTGCGGCGAAAACTTTTTTTGAAAGTAAACGCCTGACCATACATCAGCTGAGCGACTCAGCATTGCCATACCCCCACTACCGAAGTTTTACCTCCTGTCTCTAGTCTTCTTGGGTTCGACACATGTGACTGCCCTCTACAACGCAATGGTTCGCTTGGATTGGCTTATTTTATTCTGACACTAACTTAACGGAAATACGCATACATATAAACGAATTCTGACGCAACGCACATACAATATAACTCGCACTTGTAGATGAAAGAATTGAGTTTCTTTATATACTACACGGAAAGAAAAAGTCCGTCAATCATTAATAGACTAGTATATTACTTTGAGACGGGACACAAAATCATTGAATGGATAACATACTTTGAGTCACAATCAGTGACGAGTTGCTTGCTAAAATTTAGAAAACTGTCATCAATATATAAAACTCGTTCACTAAAATTTAGAAAACTGTCTATTAAATTTTCTATGACTATCAAAAGCATTCAAAAAATTCAACTTCTTTCAGAATTATCCCTAATTTTAGACACTATTTGGTACAGAATGAACACATTTTTTTCGTTGCACAGTTCCGATATTTTATTTACACTCTTAGACGCTTTAGACCAACACATTTTCGCACTTATAATAACTACACGTAGAAACGCACACTTATAACATTTTAAGTTTATAGGCGAACTGTTCTTATATACCAAATAACAAAATTTTTCACAACTTGTGAGAAATGATTTTGCACTAATAACTACTTTTTAATTAGCGAGAAATATAAAAGAAAATATATTTTTATCGAGGTCAATTTCTAGACGCAATTCAACTGCAAATTATTAGTTAAGTTAAATATTCACATTACACATAATAGTATATAGGGATATGTATAGCAGACAGCAAAAACACATGGACTATAGAGAAACCGGAAGAAATGCGCATCGGTACACTGCGCAACAATGCGCTAGTGAAGAGCGCCGATCTAGAATACGAGTCAACTAACGTTTCACAAACTTTCACTAATGATTCGTAAACATTCAAACAGCCATTGATAACAATTCAGCATTAAATCTAAAACAATTGGTCACATACTGGCATTCTAATCAATCCATGACTCGTTTTCAATCGTTAAGTAAAGTTAAGCAACCATCAACGGAAAAAGAGTCCCGTCTCAAAGTAATATACTAATCCATTAATGGTTGACGGACTTTTTCTTTCCGTGTACACGGAAAAAAAAATCAGCCTAATAATGCATGGAGTCTATTGGTTCGATTTTTACATGAGCCCATTTTGCAAATATCACACAGGAGTTTACTAAAAATGCATGGCTTTTGTGACTTTTGCCACAGCACCATGCGAAAATAGGATGGATTCCAAGCTAATCACGCATGGTAGTGTGCGTGCAATATACACAACAGACGCTCATGTGTTTTTAGCCTAGTATTTTTTTCCGTGTAACTGAGGAGATTAAAACTGCGCTTGTGAGAAATGTCAATATACTGAATATTAATTTTTAAAAAAATCATTTTTTTAAAAGTTATACAAAATATTTTATGGTTTTTAAAATAACATTTTTTGATTATAATTAGTTATAAAATCTCTATAAAATTTTTCAATTTTTAGAAAATAATTTTATTCTTAATTTTAAATTATAAATAAATTGACAAAAAATTTTCAAAATTAAATTCATACTCAAAAAATGTTTATATTAAATTGTCTAAAATTTGAAGTAATAACAGTTAAAACTTGAGAAATTAATATATATATTGTCATCGGTAAATATTATGATAAACTATAAAATTTATTGGACTGTAAATTAAAAGAAATTAATAATAATTAAAAGTTTGGATTACAATAGCACATAAAAAATGTTACGAATTTGGAACAATGAAATGTGAAATACGTAAAAGAAAACAATTATCCAAATGTTACCGGCAGGTAAAGCAGTTCTCTTTTTCCTTCCACATATTATATCTATATACAGCAGACAAGTTAATACCGACGCGACGAGACAAGCTTCAACATATCTATTTATAACGCGACTTTTGGTACACCCCGTATAGAATTTTACGAAACTTTGTGTTCGAGAATTCACGATAGACAGCGAAGTGGAAACTCAAACCACGCGTTTTTAGATTGCACGAAACATTTTTACCATTTTCTGATAAAATGTTCACCAGAAAATACGAAACATTTCTACATTCAAGCTTGTTTTATATATTACAACACTGGTTGCAGTTTCTCGACAATTGTTCTGCTTAAAGTAGTGAAAGTTTCTGGGTTTTTGAAAAACTTCGTCTAGGAATCTTAAATATCCGCTAGTGCGAAATTAGTTTCGTAAAATCTGCTGAACTTATTTTTTCCGTGGACAAGTGCGAGTTGTACTCGCACTGCAATGGCGGGTTCCGTACACAAATATTAAAACAATACTTGCAACATTTATCGGTAATTGGTAGAATTAAAATAAACAATTAAAAAAATATATTAAAATCATTTGATAAAAAAAATAACTGAAAAAATTAAAGTATTGTATATCTAATATTGTAAACAATAATAAGCAGAGGAACAAAATTGTCAAAATTATAGTTCCTCTGCTTATTATTGTTTACAATATTAGATATACAATACTTTAATTTTTTCTGTTATTTTTTTTATCAAATGATTTTAATATATTTTTTTAATTGTTTATTTTAATTCTACCAATTACCGATAAATGTTGCAAGTATTGTTTTAATATTTGTGTACGGAACCCGCCATTGCAGTGCGAGTACAACTCGCACTTGTCCAATTTTTTTTTTATGATTTGTTATGTTTTGTATAAATATATGAAAATTTGATATGAGAATATGTGAGATGTAATCCGGAAGTTCGTCCGAAACCGAAAGGTATGGACTATGAATAAATAATGATTAAAATTTATTTAGAAAAGAAGTTATTGATATTTTCAAATAATTTTAGAATTAAAGAAATTCGTAAATAAATGTAATAAGGGGTCATACGCAAACTATGTAAGGCTTTAAGGGGGGTGGGGGGGTCAAGTTAAATCTTACGATCAGCAGAAAAAATGGCGCTAATGTATAGAAAATGTCTTACGATGGGGAGAGGGGGGGGTCAAAATTTCTGAAAATATGCCTTACGTAGTTTGTGTACGACCCCTAAAACATTTTTTGGAGTATCTAATCATTTTTAGAGTGAATCACCATATCCCAGGCGGAAATTTCCCACTGGCAGGGTACCGCGCCTGTACAGACGTCGGTAAGACTGTACTGGCATGGATCCGCCTGACGACCGGAGCGGTGCAGACATTGTACTGGAACCTGACAATGTGTTGTATAGTGGCTGCGCGCCTGGCTCGGTACAGATTTGATGCCGCCGAACAACCGGCGTTCAGTGGTGCCAGACGGCGGACGCAAACGGCCCCCACTCTCGCGGCAAACTTACTCCTTCCATATGTTCCATATGACCACACACACTATCATACGCCTGGCTTTTGCTCTCGTCGGTGAGCCTCTTTTTCGTTTTTCTCTGATTTCGCTGATTTCTACAGAAATCCGGCGCGAAATTTGAAAATCATGCTTCTCTCAGAAGTATTGTTTCTAAGTTTATTATTAAAAACTCAATATTTACCATGCAATAAATTCATAATTTATTATTAATTACATAATTGAGTATTAAATTGTTCACATATTACTGAATATTTTTTTAGTAATTATAATGTTTTTCATTCTTAACTAATCTTTGTTGATTATTTTTAAAATTTATAATTAATTAAAACAATAAAAATATAATCTATCTAAATTTGAATAAGTTAAAAATATCTATTTTGATAGTAAAAATTCAGTCAATGCTTCAAATAGTAATATTTTACTAATGAAATAGTTAATGGTATATAATTAATTATTAGTTAAATTCACTTTTCAGGTTATGTAAAAATAACTGCTATTCTTGGTAACAAATTCAATTTAATTAATTAATTAATTTAATTGAATTTTGAATTTTCATTAATTTATTTACTAATAATTAGTTATTTTTGCTAATTTCTGAACCAAAAAGTCATAGTTACGATTTTACTAATAATACAGGTTATATAATTTGAGATAATAATATATTTTACAATTTAAACCAACATTTAACGAAATAAATTTGTATGTTTAGTTAATAGTTAGTAACATATATAATTGTTTATTGTATTGAAAATACACCCGAGGCGCTGCTCTCTCCGTTTTTGCAATAATTTTGCCAAAACTTTCGCCAAAAATCCAACTTTTGTAATTTCGTTTTTCAATATTTATTTAAAAAATTACTTGCAATTTTCGAGAATATTCTTTATCATCATGAATTCCCCTAACTTTCATGATAAATCTGAACTAAATATCTCTAATTATTTAGGAGTGAGTTAAGGGGCGATTTTTCCCGGATGCCCGAAAAAAAATTTTTGAATTCAAGTTTTGAAAAATATATATATATATATATTTTATTTATATATATATATATATATATATATATATATATATATCTTCGATTTGAAATTTTTTTTTGTTAATATTGTCAATAAAGTAAAGAATACTTTCTATACTTTACACCATTGTTTAAACATTTTTTTTAAATTTTCAATTGAATGTATATAGAAAAAATTAGAAATTTCTAATTTAAATTTAAATTTAAATTTCTAATTTCTAGAAATTTCTAACCCAAATGAAACTTATTAAAAAATCGAATTTATATTTTTTTCAAAATTTGAATTGAAAAAAAAATGCTTTTTTTTCTTTTAATTTTTTTAAAGTACTTTTTATTATGAGTATTTTCCGAATAAAATTATCTTAATCGGTTAACAAGAAAAAAAGTTATGTGCCTTTCTTAAAAACCGACCAAATTTTTGAGTAAGAGGTAACTCAAAAAATGTTGAAAAAACTTTTATACACTAACACTTTTTCCATGTATAAAAAAAACAAATTCTGAAATATTATTTTGTAATATAAATTAATATTTTATTCATTGCAATTTAATAAAACATTTAATAAATGTACAAAAAAACATTATAAAATGGTTAATGTAAAAGTAATTTTTTAGTTTATGTAAATAAAAAAATACGTAAATTTTTTTAATAGTGTGCCTTGTTGTTCTTTAAATTAACGTAATTTTATTTCGCTATACGTTTTTAAATTCTTTCTACACAGCAATTGAGGAAAAATTTAATTTTTCTTTTTAATTAATTTAAATTAATGCAATAAAAGCTAAAAGACAGTTATAAAAAGGAACTTCTAAATTTTCAGTTTATATTTGATAAACAAAAATAATATATAATATTTTGTTTTTAATAATTTTTTTTAATATTAGTTCAAATGTATTTTCAATACAATAAACAATTATATATATTACTAACTATTAACTAAACATACAAATTAATTTCGTTAAATGTTGGTTTAAGTTGTAAAATATATTATTATTTCAAATTATATAACCTGTATTATTAGTAAAATCGTAGCTATGACTTTTTGGTTCAGAAATTAGCAAAAATAACTAATTATTAGTGAATAAATAACTACAAAAAAATACACTGTAAGAAATCCATATTGAATATTCCATGTATAATATGTGTAAAACTTTAATAGGAACGACGTATGAAAATAACAGAATTAATGAAATTTAAATGGTCAGTCCATGTAACTTTCAAGCATTTATTGAATTTTCATACGAGTGTCGATTGACATAAAATTGCAACGGAACCACGTATGAATTTTCATATTCTTCTTGGAATTTTCAATGGACAACCATAAATGAAATTTCACTCGGTAGCCCGTGTGGAAAAATTTTAGGGCGCTGACCAAGCGCTTAATAGACTGTCTAACGTCTTTCTAGACCCAGGGCAGACGGTCTTGTCGAGCGGCTGTTCAGAATTGAAACGAAACTTCCACGCTATAGTCTAGAATAGACCAGCGTTTCTGGTCTGATCAGCAGTGCTAGTAAATTCTAATCTACGTCTATTCAAAATTTCTCATTATATGTTATGACAACTATTCTTAGAATGATAAAACTTAATTATATTTGAAATAATTTTGATGACTTTTTTTTACATAAAAAGTATAAAAAAATATTTTAATTTTCTGTATTTTTCACTTCAACTTTCTTTAAGCGAAAGGCTTTGTGTCCCTCCCAATCTTTGGCATTGGAGATATAGTAGTCTTTTTGTAAAATAAAATTTACTGCAAATCAAAACAGCCGGATGAAACTAGCAGTCGTACTCAGCACCAATCTTTAGGCGTCAACCACTAATTAATGAAATTAATAAATAAAAACTTACTAAATTTGCTATTTAGTGTACAATTTATTCTCAAATAACAATATTCGATGGTTTTTTAAATCATTAAGTATTACTAAATTTGAAGGAGAGGCATATTGGTAGATGACGCCTAAACATTTATGCTGAGTACGACTGATAGCTTCAGCCGACTAGTCAAAACACATAGAAACACATCAAAATCTATTTTTTTCAGTGCACATTTAAAATTAAATTATACAGAAAACAGCAACAACATAGCACATTATTATTCACATAAAACAGAAACCACAACGAATACTAAAATTCGCAAAGAAAATGCACCATACGCTGACTGATCTAACGACGCCAAACGACGCGACGCCATTAGGCGCCATGTTACTTAACAGCTGGGCATACATCGACGCATGCGCATATAACATCCTAGACCAAATCTAGACGGTCCTAATAACACCGTACTAGACGGACATATTTGACTTAGATTTTTTCTAATAAGCCCATCTGTTAAGTCACTGATTCGGGACTTGATGGACCGTCTAGAATTAGACGGACTTGATGATTGCTAATCGGGAAATCATTGGACTCTAGACTGCCACAATATTTTTCCACACGGGAGTCTGTGGAAATTTACCGGGAGTGTTGAAAGTTCAACATATTTGTTTAATTTTATTTCACTTAAAAATTTTATTTCGAAAAAAGATATTATTCTATTTTAAACATAGATATTATTAACTTTATTATAAAAAAGTATTCATTTTTATAACTTAAACACTTTCCAACAATTATGTAAAAAAATCAATAGATATATTATAAATGTGCAAGAAAAAAAAATGAATAAAATAAATTTTAAGGTTATGTTGAGCACATAGTTTTCTGTTGAATTTCCATGTCAAATGGGAATTTTATAATCAAAAATGTAAAATTCATCCGAGGGTCCGTTGTAATTTTATGTCAATCGGTGTACGATTCAAATTTCAATAAGGATTTTTTACAGTGTAGGCAAGTTTCATTAATTGAATTTGTTACCAAGAATAGCAGTTATTTTTACATAACCTGAAAAGTGAATTTAACTAATAATTAATTATATACCATTAACTATTTCATTAGTAAAATATTACTATTTGAAGCATTGACTGAATTTTTACTATCAAAATAGATATTTTTAACTTATTCAAATTTAGATAGATTATATTTTTATTGTTTTAATTAATTATAAATTTTAAAAATAATCAACAAAGATTAGTTAAGAATGAAAAACATTATAATTACTAAAAAAATATTCAGTAATATGTGAACAATTTAATACTCAATTATGTAATTAATAATAAATTATGAATTTATTGCATGGTAAATATTGAGTTTTTAATAATAAACTTAGAAACAATACTTCTGAGAGAAGCATGATTTTCAAATTTCGCGCCGGATTTCTGTAGAAATCAGCGAAATCAGAGAAAAACGAAAAAGAGGCTCACCGACGAGAGCAAAAGCCAGGCGTATGATAGTGTGTGTGGTCATATGGAACATATGGAAGGAGTAAGTTTGCCGCGAGAGTGGGGGCCGTTTGCGTCCGCCGTCTGGCACCACTGCCGGCGTTGTACCGGCATTCGTCCGTCTGGCAACCAGGACGGGCCAAATTTTGTTCCGTAAGATGACTATTTCTACTGGCGTTCTACTGGCATTCGTCCGCCTAGCAAGCGACGCGGGACAAATTATATTCTCTATTGAAAAATAAAATAAAAAAAATATTTAATTAACTATGCATGGTGCATGTTAATTAACATTTATTTATAGATCATTTGAAGCATTTTTTACACATTTAACATTTTTTTACACATTAAAATTCTAAACGCTCGCAGTGGGATACGAAGCCCAAGCCTATCCTAATCTACGCACCGAAGTCTAATACGCTAACCACTACGCTATTCGCTCGCTTGCGGATGTAAGCAAAACAACGCCAATATACAATACCGCTAAACAAAAACTTATATATAAAGTGAATAATAATTTTTACTCAAATATTTTTCAATATATTTTAGCATTTTATTTATATTATGCAAATAAATTTAAAGTTTTATTATATTTTTATTTAATCTTCAATGTTTTTAATATTTATCTTTATTTTATTATTTAGGAATAATAATTAGTTGAACACTTCACTTTATAACTATTCGAAATCAATACAAAATTAACTAAAATAAACATTTGTAACTTACTGCGTTTCATTTATACTTTATAAATGTTTTTAAAAAAGAGAAAAAGATGAATGTAATTAATTTGAAAGAAATATTGAATATTAATTAACACTCACCTTGCATAGTTAATTAAACATTTCTTTTATTTTAATTTTTAATAAAGAATATAATTTGGCCCGCACTGGTTGCCAGACGGACGAATGCCAGTACAACGCCGGGTGCTTGGCGGGTTGAAACCTGCACCGAGCCGGACGCATTTTGCAATAGAATGGCAGTGGGGATGTACTTTCGGCTCTTTAAAAGTTAATAATACAGAAAATGTTTAAAGCATGATGGATTAAATTTATTATTATTAATTTTTATTATAAAAAATAGCAAAACTTGTCAGATTTTAAAAGATATTTGTGGTAAGATTTTTAAAAGCGAATTTATAAAAAAAATTATCCTATATAAAAATAAAACTATAAATTTGAAAACTAGTAACAATTACTATATTCTAAGCATATTCTTATTAATAAATTAATAAATTAATAATTTTTAATTCACTTATTTATTGATTTATTATCAATAAATAAACAAATAAGTAATATTAAATAAATCCAATCAAATTTATTTAATATTACTTATAATTTATTTATAATAAATCAATAAATAAGTAAGTAAATTGAATTAATTAATATATTAATAATAAGATAAATTATATAGTTCTCAGTCGGTAGAATGCCTGTACCGCTCGGTCGTTAGACGGATGAATGCCAGTACAACGCCGGTTGCTAGTTGGTATAAATTTTGATCCGGCGGTCGGATCAAATCTTGTACCGCGCCTGTACTGCCGACAGTAGAAAGACTGTATCGAACGTCGGATCCGACTTTGTACCGCGCCAGCAGACATTCTCATCCGAATCGGTACAGACTGCCTGCACTGGCATTGACTCTCCAATTCAACCGGCGCGGGCGCTAGACGGTTGGACGATCCGGTATTCGTCCGACTTTTCCGCCTGGGATTAGTCAAAATTTTGACAAGTAATTAAGTTTTTCATATTAAAAAAAAGAAAATATTTTGCAGGATTTACATTCGTTAATTATTTAAAATTTTTATTACAAAATGCTAATTTTTTAGAAACAAAGGAAATAATGAATAATATAATAACATTTTAATAATTTTTTTAGATTAATAAAAATATTTTTGAATTATTTGAGAAATAAAAATAATATTACTATACCATGACTAACTTCAGGTCTGGACAGAATGAAAGAAAGAATAAGACGATTATTATAGTTAGTAATAATAATAATAATAATAATAATTGTAGTTAATAAGGGGCCGTACATATAATACGTCACGCGGCTAGGGGGAGGGAGGGGGTCTGAGAATTGTGACTAAGTGTGAGATGGGGGGGGGTGAACTCATGTGTTACGTCACAATCTTTTAAATTCAAAGATTATAAGAAATTATATGTGACAATGTCACTTTTTCTAAATAAAACAAGTTAAAAATGCTTTAAACTATTTAATATCTACACTGAAAAAAATACATGAGACATTTTCAACTACATCCCCTTAGTAGAGTAAAAAGTAATAAAAAGAACTACTTTTTTAGTAAGTCTGGCTACTTTTGATACTTATTTTAACTGTTTTATGTAGTTAAAAATTATTAATTAAATTAATGTAATTTTACAGTTAACTTTGTAACTGCAGGTATGTTATAGAAATGACTACAGAAAGTAGTAGATTCTACTACTTAAAGTAGTTCGATAGACTAATTTTGTAGTAGTTTTTACTTCTTCTAGGAGTTGAATTATTTTCCATGTAATTTATGTTATAGATTTTTATAGAAGATTATCAACTGTGAAAAGTTGTAAATGCAACTACTTTAAGTAGTAAAATTAACTACAGTTATCAGTTGAACTGTGTCTGGAATGCCTTTAAGTATTAAGCAACTCATCGCAGCGGGCGAGCGTGGTTAGGTGGTTAGGTTATCGGTTTACGAATGTTAGGGTCGAGCGTTCAACTCCCGACGTTTAGAGATTTTTCTCCGTTAAGTATATAGACATTAAATAAATAAGGTATAGGTAAACAAAAGTGGGTAGGGGGAAATATAAAAAAATACAACTCGATAATATTTATAATAAATTATAAATAATTTTATTTTACCATTTTCAGTAGTTACTTTATTACTGAGTTATCTTAGTAACTTTAACTACATATCAGCAGTTAATTCTACTGCAAAACTGTCATTGGTTCCTATTTAACTAAGAAAAGTAGTTAATGCAACTGTATTATCACTTCATTCAACTACATATCTGATAATTAATGTAAGTTCAAAATTATCTTTGGGGACTTATTGAACTAAGGAAAGTAGTTAAAAAGTAGTCAAATCTACTAAGAATTTTTTTCAGTGATATTATGTACCTGTTTAACATCTATTGGTATATTATTTATAATATGATAAAATAATATATTCTCTTAATTTGAATCAGTTAAAAATCATGGTTTTAACTGACAATCAGCAGTGACTGACTTTTTGCTTCTGAATCAGTTAAAAATAACTGAAAAATTATCCACAAAACACCGAAATTTTTCTAAATATTGTATATTAAAGATTTGCTTGCATAATTCGAAAAATTTACTTGCAAAGTTTATTTTAAAATTGTGTAAAGATTTAAATTTCTCACTTTTTTTTACGAAAATTTGACGATAGACATTTTTGTCTATCGTCAAATTTTCTTAAAAATATAGCTTGAAACTTTCCTGAACATTTGAATTGCATTTTCGACTATACTTTCGTGAAAATTTTCCTAAAAATTTAACTTAATTAATTAATTTAACTTTTCGCGCTAAACATTTATTGAAGTGGGATATTTAAATCTTTACACAATTTTCACTAAACTTTGCATTTAAATATTTCGAAGCTTGCGAGTAAATCTTTAGTAAATTTTTAGGAAAGTTTCGGTGCTATGTAGGTAGTTAAACGTGACTAATTGAATCAATAAAAAAAATTGTATTGAAACATCAATTATTTTCAACTAATTGTCAGAAAAAAAATATTACTATTTGAATTAGTGTCTGACTTTTTGCTTCTAAATCAGTTATTTTTAACTGATTCAATAATTTAGAGTGTGGGATACAGTCAACTCTACCAATAGTGCCGCTATCAATAGTGCCACTTCTCCTCTTTCTCGCTCGAGCTCTATCCCCACTTTAGCGACTCTAGCACGGCTTCTGAATTTCGAGTTTCCCCTAAGAGAGAAATATACAAACAGTGGGGGTACTACAGTTCCAAGAAAAGTCGTAAACGCTGTGCAATTTTGCGGCACTATTGATAGAGTTGGCTGGTATAATATATAATGTCCAATGTATAAAATTTACAGTGAAATTTACGTGTGTGACGTGACGTATGGGGGAGGGGGGGTTCAAGATTTGTGACGAAGTTTGACATAGGGGGAGGGAGGGGTTAAAAATGGTCAAAAATCGCGTGACGTATTATGTGTACGGCCCCTAATCCTTATATGAATTATATGAGAGCGATTTATGTTTAGTTAATAGAAAGAGGGAGACAGAAAGAAATTTTCACTAAATGATATATCGAATATTATATATATATATATATATATATATATATACTAGCTGTCGTACCCGTCTTCGACGGGTTTTAGTTTCTACCAATACATTTAAGTTTCTACCAATCTGGAAAATCAGGAAATAGCTAGGGAATTTAATTTGACCGGAAAAAAATAATAATTAGTTACCATTATAGCTATTTTAGTAGGAAAATATTACTATTTGAATCAGTGATTGACTTTTTGTTATCAAATTAGTTATTTTAACCAATTCAAATGCAGAGAACAATATTTATCAATTTGTAGTACTTTAATTAATGTATTAAAAAAATTAAATTTTCCATACAGTTTTTGGAGTTATAGTAGAGTCTAATTGGAACTAATTGTATCGCAAGTAGACCCTACGTTACGACTGCTAAAACCTAACATAAGACCTAAATTTTAGGCTGAAAGTAGGGCTTAAATTTTGACTCGGGTCTGTTTTCATAAATATTATACATCAATAAAAATTGAAGTAAAAAGCAATTTTTTAAAAGCGAATTAATATAATGAAACTTTTTCTTAATTTGATAGGAAAATTCCCGGTTCGGCATATTCCCAGCTTTTTACAGTTTTTCCCGTTTGGTAGATACCCAGTTAAATGTATTAGTATAAACAGAAAACTGTACGACAGCAAGTAATACAATCTATATTTATATGAACTTAAGAAACAGTATTTTCATAAAATAAGTAAATTTTTATAGCCATTTGTAGATTTATTTATGGATAAAATCAAGTAAATTTAAATTTGACAAAAAAGAGATAAACCGTGAAAAGTTTGGACAAAGCAGGGAATTTTGTTAAACAAAAATAGACACCGTGTTAACTTTTGTCTTTACATTGCTCAAAACATCTCTTAAAGTTAAATCTAGAGTTAAAATGAAAAAACGTTTTAACATGTAAGTTTTTGCCTAGTGGCATAATATGCTTGTATTGTATCACAGGTGACTTACAATTCTTGACATCCTGCGAAATCATTTTAATCATAAAAAATTTCCATTTTCAATATTTCTGAACTTCTTGAAAATATTAGATTGATTTGATAAATAATTTTGAATTGCACTATTTTGACATCAAAATATTAATCAGAGACTCCAAAAATACTACTGAATTATACTTCATATAGTAATTAGTATCGATTTTTTGATATATTGAAAATTTTTTTATATTTCTTGTAGGATAGTATTTTTTGCAAAATTATGATAAAATCTGACTAAATAACATATAATATTCATTTTTAGAAAGTTTAAAAGCTATCCATTAAAAATTGTGAAATTTGGAAATTTTCCATTTTTCAAGTTTTTGAAAATATTTTTATATTTACATCTTAGTTGTAGAATAGTATTTTTTGAAAAATTATGCTAAAATGTGACCAAATAACATGTAATACTCAAATATAGAAAGTTTAAAAGCAATCCATAAAAAAATGTAAAATTTTGAAATTTTCGATTTTTTGAAAACATTTTTATACTTACATATTAGTTATAGGACTTTATTTTTTGCAAAGTTATGCTATAATGTGACTAAATAACATATAATACTCAAGTATATAAACTTCAAAAGCAATCCATAAAAAATAAAAAATTTTGAAATTTTCGATTTTTTGAATTTTTTGAAAAAATTGAATATCTCCCGTTCTAATTAATATTTTTTAAATCTGTAAATTTATAAACCTTCCTTGGGTCAATACCTAATAACCTACCAAGTTGGACTTAAGTCGATTCACATGTTTTTGTGTGATTGGGGTACAAAGTTTTTGTGACAGACAAACATACATACATACATACATACATACATACATACATTAAATTTTTTAAGAACATTTTTGGAATCTCTGATGTCCATAATAACTAATCATGTTAACATTTTGAAGTTTTAAGCAATGTACAGACAGACATCTGATTTTATTAATAAGGATATATATATATATATATATATATAAAGAGAAACGAGAGGCCCGCTCGAGTACCTGGCCTATTGTTCAAAGGGTTTCTTTCAACCAGTGGGCAGTCTATTGAGTGACCAGTGAGTAGAGAAAGAGAGTATGAATTAGTGGTAACTCAAGTGCGAAATGCCAAGACTGCAAAAAGGGCCCATCATTGGCCCAGTAATGTCTGCCGAGAATTGGCAGTAATTACTGGGCCATTACTGGTGTTCAAAACGTTCCATTGCTGGGCCAATGATGGCGTCGATGGTCAGATTTTCAAATTTTCTAAGACTGGGCCGGCTCTCAGCCCAATAATGTTACATTCACGGCAAAGTTGATCAATCTTTAATAACAAAAGACAATTGCCAGTGATGTGACGTAGATCGGCCCATTAATGGAACATGAGTGGCACTTTAATGGCAAAAATTTTGTATCTTTGATGACAAATTACAATTGCCAATATTGAGGCGGCGCTTGGCCCAATACTGGCAATTGTAATTTGCCATCAAAGATACAAAATTTTTGCCATTAAAGTGCCACTCATGTTTCATTAATGGGCCGATCTACGTCACATCACTGGCAATTGTAAAACCTTATTCTTCAATGTTTAAAGAATATTAAACAATTTTTTTATGTAAAATGAATGATAAGTTTATAAAGAGTACAGTTTTGAAAAGTAACATTCTTTCAATTTCAGTAGTGGATACAGAACAGAAATTTTCCATTCATTTTCTATTTTTCGTCGTTTAAAGATAAGTTAATGAATATTGAGTTTTTTTATCAAACAATCAGTGAACTGTAAGTTATTTCCACATAATAAATTAATACATTTTTTTTACAATTTATATAGATAGAGCAAACAAATATTTTTAGTACAAAAGACATTGAAATTAGTTATTTAAACAATATAAAATTTTCTTTTTGTACAGTTCTTATATATTTTTTCTATGATACAAAATTGTCTACAGATATTTATAATGAAAATTCATTAACATTCTGTAATTTAAAATTGTAATAATTAGAATTAGATGTTAAATAACACTAAAATAAAAATTGGAAATACCCAGGCGGAAATTTCCAACCGGCGCGGATCCTAGCCCGTACTGACGCCGGTGTAACTGTACTGGCTGGGAACCGCCTGCCAACCGAATGTGAACGGGCATTCTACCGAATAGTGACTAGGCCAGGAACGCGCTGGCAACCGGCTCGGAACTGGCATTCTACCGCCCGCTGACCGGCCGGGAGAAGCCGTTCCGTGTATAATTCAACCGGCTGGGACCTGGCACTCTACCGACCGTGGATTTTTCATTTAATAGCCAGCCGAGCGCTGGCATTCTACCGACTGACAACCGGATCGGTTCCAAATGATAATTTCAACAAATATCAATAAAAAAATAATAATTAATTGCAAAAGATAAATACTGATGACAATTCATTGACAGTTCACTTTACACATTTTTTTTATTTTTTTATATACTTAAACGCAATTTTTTATTACATACACATTTGAAAAATCCTAACGCTTGGAGGTACGAACCTACGCCTAACCGAATATTTACGCACCGAAATCTCGCACGCTAACCACTATGCTACGCTCGCATGGGACTCTCAAATCTTAAATACTCTCAAGTGTCACAAGCTGAAATGAAACTTGTCGAATAACTACGCGTCAATGCTACAGCTATATTTTTATTATTATGTAATATATTAAATAATTGTATCTCAATATAATAATATTGAACATAATAATATTAATAATTTTAATTAATATCACAATAATAATAAATTTATTATCATTGAGATATTATTAATTAACATTAATATTATTGAGAATTAATAATAAATTATTAACATGAATATTAATATTTATTAATATTTATTAATATTAATAATTTATTATTAATTCTCAATAATATTAATTAATAATATCTCAATAATAATAAATTTATATTAATAGTATAAATTTATTTATAATAATTATAAAGTATAAGTGCACAACAAATTTTTTTAATTGTTTAATTTTGAAAAAAGTCTCAATAAATAATTACTTAATATTTTGATTAAATTCATTTATTAATTAATCATTATTTTCTAAAATAATGCAATTGATTATTGTAATAATTATTTAGTTATGACACATTTATTGAAAATAAATTTATTATGTGATTTATAATGTGACAATAAATGACGACATCCGCAGTCGGATCCGGCCCAGCACCGAGCCAGTACAGACTTAACATATCCGTCATTCTTCCGACGCCGCAGAAGAATAAGATCCGCCGGCGGAAGAAATCCAGTACCGAGCCGGTACTGACAATAGTGGGAAGACGGATCCGACAGTCGGAGCATAATCTGTACCGCACCGGTTGCTTTTTCAGATCCGAATCGGTACAGACCGTCGGTACTTGCGGTCTGTACGGGCGCGGATCCCAGCCGGTTGTAAATTCCGACATTCGTCCGACTTTTCCGCCTGGGTAGATATTAAATACAAATAAATTAAAAATAAAGAAAAATGAAAAAATTGTAAATAAACAAATAAGAGAAAACTGGAAATGGATATTTTTAATTAAATTGTATCCCAATGGGAAGTAAACGATTGGTTCAATAATGGGCCATGCTTGGCGAACTCCGTTCCATTATTGGAACATTAATGGCAACCATCATTCGACCACCAATGGTTTAAACTTGGGATGATCACTCTACTGCCAATGATCGGTAGCCAAGCATCGGGCCAATATTATTTGCCAAGGAATTGCCAAGGAGACAAAATCGATTTTCAAAAGCTTGATTTTTTATTGGCAGCCAACAAAAAACCAAGGTTTTGAAAATTGATTTTTCTTAATTATTAATTAAAATTTATTTTTAAAAAATATATTTTTCAAAAATTAATTTTAAAAAAATATATTTTTCAAAAATTAATTTTAAAAAAATATATTTTTCAAAAATATATATTTTTTTAAATTAATAGAACATATTAATTTAATTTGTCACCTCTGGTAAAACAAAGATGAAAGACTGATAAATTCCCTCACTTTATATCTTACAGTGGAGGGATAACTGTGAATGTCTTTGCGAGAGAGGAGCAGGTACTTATATAGAGCCAGTGAAACAGGTCACAAGCGAGAAGAAATCACTAGCATGCACTCTGGCGGCGCTTGTCGGAACTGTTTTCTGGCGCGCATGCATATCCTGACATTATCGACACAGCGCTTGGCAACCAACGTTGCGCCACTTCCGACAAGCGCCGCCAGAGTGCATGCTAGTGATTTGTTCTCGCTTGTGACCTTTCTCACTGGCTCTATATAAGTACCTGCTCCTCTCTCGCAAAGACATTCACAGTTATCCCTCCACTGTAAGATATAAAGTGAGGGAATTTATCAGTCTTTCATCTTTGTTTTACCAGAGGTGACAAATTAAATTAATATGTTCTATTAATTTAAAAAAATATATATTTTTAAAAAATAAATTTTTGAAAAATATATTTTTTAAAAATAAATTTTAATTAATAATTAAAAAAAACAATTTTTAAAACCTTGGTTTTTTGTTGGCTGCCAATAAAAAATCAAGCTTTTGAAAATCGATTTTGTTTCCTTGGCAATTCCTTGGCAACTAATATTGGCCCGATGCTTGGCTACCGATCATTGGCAGTAGCGTGATCATCCCAAGTTTAAACCATTGGTGGTCCAATGATGGTTGCCAATTGTTTTGCCAAGAAAAAACCATTGGGCACCAAGCATGGCCCATTATTGAACCAATCGTTAACATTGGCAACTTCCCGTTGGGATTAAGAAAAACTTCATCTTTCTTTCTTTCTTTTGAATAAAAAGGAAGTTAATTGAATATATATTATAATGTTTTGGTTCTTTGGATTTAAACAATTTAGTTTAAATGTAAGATGTCAGCGAGAGAAAGCTTATAAATAAATTATATTATAATAATATAATATAATATATTATATATATATATATATATATATATATATATATATATATATTATATATGGGTCAAAATAAGTGAAACCGGCCACTTGAAAAATTTTTATCTCCAATTTTCAAGTTATCTATGATTTTTAGTAGATATATGAGTACACTTTTTCCCCCTAAAATATTTTTCAAAAAAAAATTTTATTTTTGAAGTAATTAGGTATTGAAGTTTTAGGTTATTTTATTTTCATTTTATTATTACTTTGAAACAAATAAAGATAATTAAGTAATTTTTTTTTTAAATTAAAGCTTAAAGTCTATACTTTAAAGATGAAATAAAGCGATTGCTAAAAAATGAAAATTTATAATTGTTATTAACAATTCTTTTAAACAATTGCAAATTGAAGAATGTTCTCAATGTTTTTGAAAGATTAAATTACGATATATTGATGCGCAAAACTATAAGGATTCATTTAAAAAAAAGAAAAATGAGTAACTTCCAATATTATAGAAATTATGTAAATTTTGCTGACAAAATGCAAGCAAAAATTGACTCAAGTTCCTGGAAAAAGATAAAATTGCAAACGAATAAATAAGATCTTCTTTTGTTTTGTTAGAAACTTCACGCTTTCAAGCGGATTTTTAAGATTAAAAATCGATTTTCGCCTGCATTTTGGCAGAAAAATCTACACAATTTCTATAATATTGGAGGTTACTGTTTTTTTTTAATGAATCCTTATAGATTTGTGCATCAATATATCGTAATTTAATCTTTCAAAAACATTGAGAACATTCTTCAATTTGCAATTGTTTAAAAGAATTGTTAATAACAATTATAAATTTTCATTTTTTAGCAATCGCTTTATTTCATCTTTAAAGTATAGACTTTAAGCTCTAATTTAAAAAAAAATTACTTAATTATCTTTATTTGTTTCAAAGTAATAATAAAATGAAAATAAAATGACCTAAAACTTCAATACCTGATTACTTCAAAAATAAAATTTTTTTTTGAAAAATATTTTAGGGGGAAAAAGTGTACTCATATATCTACTAAAAATCATAGATAACTTGAAAATTGGAGATAAAAATTTTTCAAGTGGCCGGTTTCACTTATTTTGACCCATATATATATATTATATATTATTTATTATTTTATATTATTATTATATTATTATTATTATATTATTATTATATATTATATTATTATTATATATTATATATTATATTATATTATTATTATATATTATATATTATATTATATTATATATATATTATATATTATATATTATATTATATATTATTATATATTATGTATTATATTATTATTATAATTATATTATATTTAGATTTCTTTCCCAATGTAAATCTTGGAAGGTGTAAGTGAAGAACAAGGGGAAAGGTTCCATCAGGATATAAAAGAAATGAAAAAATGGTATCAGGGAAGATGGAATACGAATATGCTAGCTGATTATTGTTGGTCCTTAAAACGCGACTTTCAGTCACAAGCTTAAAAAACGAAAATCTAAAAAACCAAGCTTCTTTGAAACTCAATGATTTCTGCATTAGCTCACTTTCGTTTCGCTGTTTTTTCAAATTTTCTGAAGACATAATTTTTTTTAATAAAACAAAAAAGTACTTTTAGAAATACAAAAAAATATAAAAGAACAAAAATACATAAAAAATTACAACAAATGGAGTGTAATTTAGATCGCCTCCCCGTAGTGTACTCTGGCAAGCAGAGTATTATAAATCCTGTAGCTAAATGATCTTAACAAATACACAGTTTTAGTATTCTTTATAACATTTACTTCGAACGTCATTTCTTTACTGCATATAAAGCTTCTCCGATTTTTCTCGAACAACAAAATTCATAATTTTTTAAAAAATTTTATTGACTTTCGTATTGAATTAAACCTATACACTTGAATTTTTTAAATCTAACTTTTTATTCGTACTCAGCAACCCCAACAACCCCGCTTAAACGTTTCATTAAAATAGACGGAGTTTTAAATATTTTTGTTCTATTAACATTTTCTTCTTGCACCCCTAGATATAAACACACCCCCTGCTTCAAGGGTGCATGCGATCAAATCGTCATAGTGCTCATGTGAAAGGGCATGGTTTAATTTTTAATTTCTGATATTAGCGAAGTTTGTAGCACGTCAGGATTTAGCTGTATAATTTTTTAAAAATGGCCAAAAACGCAGTTTTTAGGGGTTTCAATCACAATTTTCTTTAAAACCTGACGCGATGGGAAGTTTTCAAGCCCTGCTTTGTAAATAAAAGCTTCTAAATTAGAGCTGATTTTCGGTATTAAAATAGAACCAAATCTCGATTTAGTACCAAAAATTGGTACTGAATTAGTACCTTTCTTTTTACAGTGTGATTCGTGTTCAGCACAAAAAGTCAGTTCGGGAACACTATACCACATTCTATTCGCAGAACCCTTGCAGGGCAGCGATATTTAAATTTATTTATTTTAAAAACAGATTACTTTAATTACATTTAATACTTTATTTTAATTATTTGAGTTCAATAGGATATTTTCAGAAATTAAATATTACAAACTAAAAAATAAAATAGGTTTGATTTATAAAATTTTTAAAACCATTTTTTCAATTATTTCCAAAATATATGTAATTTAATCAATTTTTTGTTATTATAAAGTTTCTTATAACTAATTAATTGTTACATTATTCAATATGAGTATTTATAATTAATAATAAGTAATACATTTGTTAATTTTTATTGTATTAAATTATAAAGGCCCAAGTGCGAAAACCAACGCGGCCCAACACTGGCCCAGTATTGGCAAAGCTGGCATCGAGACTTGGCAGACAATATTGGCCCGACTTTGCGCCGACTCTTGTGGTGTTAACCGCGGTTGGACGTCGGCAGCCAGATCTCGGCAGACATTACTGTCCCAATATTGGCACCAAATCTCGGCAGACATTAATGGCCCATTATTGGCAGCCAGATCTCAGCAGACATTAATGGCCCAATATTGGCTGCCATTACTCCCCCAGTGTTGACAAAATTAGAAAAAAATAAAAATAATTTTTTTTTATTCAATTAACTAATTAATTTATAACATTTATACGGCTTATTTCCCTAATTTAAACGCAAACTTACAAATATTTGAAAAATTCTTACCTCTCGCGGGGATCGATACCTGAACCTGACGCTCCACAGCCTAACACTCTGACCACTCTGCTACTCTGACTTGAAGTCGAGGAAGCAAAAGGGTTCTTATAAGCTACACTACACTGGCCAATACTGTGCCATTATTCGGCCGAGCTACGTCCCAATATTGGCAATTATAATTTGCCATCATAGATACAAAATGATAGACATTAATGTGCCATTCTTGGGCCAAGCTACATCCCAATTCTGGCAATTATATTTTGCCATCAAAGATACAAAATGTTTGCCATTAAAGTGCCAACAATGAGCCATTAATGGACCGATCTTCGTCACATCACTGGCAATTGAATTTTGCCATTAAAGATTGATCAACTTTGCCGTGAATGTGCCGTTATTGGGACAAGCTACGCCCCAATACTGTCAATTATAATTTGCCATGAAAGATACAAATTTTTTGCCATTAAAGTGCCAATAATGAGCCGATCTTCGTCACAACACTGGCAGTTGTCTTTTACCATTAAAGATTGATCAACTTTGTCGTGAATGTGTCATTATTGGGCCAAGCAACGCCCCAATTCTGGCAATTATAATTTGCCATGAAAGATACAAATTTTTTGCCATTAAAGTGCCAATAATGAGTCGATCTTCGTCACAACACTGGCAGTTGTCTTTTACCATTAAAGATTGATCAACTTTGTCGTGAATGTGCCATTATTGGGCCAAGCAACGCCCCAATTCTGGCAATTATAATTTGCCATGAAAGATACAAATTTTTTGCCATTAAAGTGCCAATAATGAGCCGATCTTCGTCACAACACTGACAGTTGTCTTTTACCATTAAAGATTGATCAACTTTGTCGTGAATGTGTCATTATTGGGCCAAGCAACGCCCCAATTCTGGCAATTATAATTTGCCATGAAAGATACAAATTTTTTGCTATTAAAGTGCCAATAATGAGCCGATCTTCGTCACAACACTGGCAGTTGTCTTTTACCATTAAAGATTGATCAACTTTGTCGTGAATGTGCCATTATTGGGCCAAGCAACGCCCCAATTCTGGCAATTATATTTTGCCATTAAAGATACAAAATTTTTGCCATTAAAGTGCCATTAATGTGCCTTTAATGGGCCAATCTTTGTCACATCATTGGCGATTGAATTTAAAAAAATTTTAATATCATAATTCATGGTATATTTTTAATATTTAATTATTATCTGAAAATTTGACTAGAATCCATTTTGAAATCAATTTTTACTACAAAATTCTACGAGAATTTAATTATTTAAATGCAAAAATAAATAATTTATTGAATAACTAAATGTTTCTTAAAATTGAATTATGAGAATTAAATTTTAAAAAACATTCATTTATTCAATAAATTTTCTTAAGGAAATAATTTGCATCATTTCTATTTCTTAATTACAATTGCTTTAAGAAAAATTCAAAGATTTTTAAAAAATGAAGGAAAAAAATGTTTATAAATTCTATTTGTCAATTGCAAATATTAATTGAAAGTAAAATTGAAAATTTCTTAATTTTTAGATAATAAAGGAAAAATTTTACTCAAAAAAAGGTTTCTGTAACATTTATTTACGAATTTTTTTAATTGTAAAATTATATGAAAACATTAATAACTTCTTTTTTAAATTAATACTTAATTAAACTTTTTCAAAAAAATTAATTCTTTAAAATTGCCAGTTAAAAATATAGAAAATTCAAAGTTTCAAATATTTTAATTTGAATCCTTTTCAAGCTTATTCAATTATTTAAATACAAAATAAATAATTTATTTAATACCTGAATGTTTCTTAAATTTCAATTCTTATAAAAAATTATACCAAATTAAAATGGCATTAATGTGCCTTTAATGGGCCGATCTTCGTCACATCACTGGCAATTGAATTTTCCTATTAAAGATTGATCAACTTTGACAATAACGTGCCGTTATTGGGCCAAGCTACGCCCCAATACTGGCAATTATAATTTGCCATGAACGATACAAATTTTTTGCCATTAAAGTGCCAATAATGAGCCATTACTGGGCCGATGGTCGGCACATCACTGGCAATTGTCTTTTGACATTAAACATTGATAAACTTTGCCATGAATGTGCCGTTATTGGGCCGAGAGCTGGCCCAGTCTTAAAAAATTTGAAATTCTGACCATCGGCACCATCATTGGCCCAGTAATGGGACGTTTTGGTTACCAATAATGGCCCAGTAACTACTGCCAATTCTCGGCAGACATTACTGCACCAATGATGGGCCGTTTTTGCAGTCTTGGCATTTCGCACTTGGGGGGATTCTTTATTTGAAGTAATATTATCTTCGATTCATTTAATAATAATTATAAAAAATTAATTAAAAAATTTCAGGGTTGCCACGCAACCTGGAAACCTGGAAAACCTGGAAATGTCAGGGAATTTTTATAAACCTTGAAAAAACCTGGAAAAGTCAGGGAATTTTGATTGGAATCCTGGAAAATTATTGTTTTCTAAAGTTATTGTACTTATTTTTGAAATCTAATTTTTCTTTAATTCAATTTTCTTAATTCAATTTTAAAAGAGTTGCCTTTACAATTTTTCTTCGCAATAATTCAATTATTTTCATAAATAATCAAAAAATTTATAGATTTACAATTATTTTCATAAATAATAAAAACTCATCGCAAAATTTCAATTATATTTCATACAATTTTAATGGAATTTCTCGAAAAATGTATAATTATTCTTAAAAATTTTATTCAAATTCATCAAAGAAATTCAATTCTTTTCAAAAGTAATAAAATTCTGCGCAGAAATTCAATTATGATCAAAAGTTTAAAAAATTTATCGTCAAAATTTCAATTATCTTTATAAATATTAAAATTTTTCTCCAAAATTCAATTATTTTCAAAAAATTTAATGAAATTCTTTTTAACAAATTCAATTTTTTTTCAAAAATTCTCCTCCAGTCAATATTTTTAAATATCTACTATTTTAATAAAATTTTCCAAAAGAAATGAATTATTAAAAAAAATTTTTTTATTTCGCAATAATTCAATTATTTTCAAAAATATTCAATTTATTTTTACCGAGATTTAATTATTTTTATAAATATGTAATACAATTTTTTACAGGGATTCAATTATTATTTTCATAGATAATAAAACTCATTGCAGAATTTCAATTATTTTTGATACAATTTTAATCGAATTCCTCGAAAAATGTAATTATTCTTAAAATTTTATTAAAATTCGTCAAAATAATGCAATTATTTAAAAATTTGTTGATAAAATTCTTTATGAGAATTCAATTATTCAATAAATTATTTATTTTTGTATTAAAAATAATTAGGTATTTAAAAAGAAATATTATTAAAAAATTCGTCTTTAGAATTTACTTATTTTTAAAAGTAATAAAATTCTTAGCAGAAATTCAATTATGGTCGAAAGTTTAAAAAGAGTTATAGTCAAAATTTCAATTATTTTTATAAATATTAAAATTTTTCTCTAAAATTCAATTATTTTTAAAAATTTTAATAAATTTCTTGGCAATATTTCAATTATTTAAAAAAATTTTAATAAAATTTTTGACAAAATTTCAATTATTTTCAAAAACTTTTCTCAATTCAATGAAATTTTTTTACAGAGATTCAATTATTTTTAATACATTTTTAATCTAATTTCTCGAAAAATGAAATTATTCTTAAAAATTTTATTGAAATTCGTTAAAAGAATTTTAATTACCTATTTAAAAATTTGTTGATAAAATTCTTTAAATGAGAGTTGAATTTTAAAAAACATTCAATTTTTCAATAAATTATTTTTTTTGTATTAATCCCTTAACTGTTTGAGGAAAATACAACATGATTGTCCCAAACTGCCCAGCGGAATCTGATACTTCTTCAAATAGTATAATATATTTAAATTATAACTAATTATTCAATTATTTTCTAAAATATCATTAATGACCCTTATAATTTCTTATAATATTGATATAAAGAAAAATATCTATCAATTTATATACAAATTATATTTATTTTGAGTGATAGTGAACACGACCCACGGGTGGGTCGGAAACAGTTATGGCCATACTTTTTCACGACCCACCCGTGGGTTGGAAACAGGCAACGGGTTAAATAATTGAATTGTCGTAGAATTTTCTAATAATAATTGATTGAAATATGAATTTCAGTTAAAACTTTAGATAATAATTGAGTTTTGAAAAGATTTCAAATTATAATGTTTGAATGTTTGAATTTTACAGACTTTTAACTTAAAATTGTGTAGATTTAATTTTTTTGTAAAAGTTGAATTGAATTTTTTTGAAGTTATTTCAAGTTTTTATTTTCTAATATATTATATTTGATTGAAGAATTTCCGAATACCTGAATAATCGATGAAATTTCGTAAAATTGAATATTGTAAACAAAAGGATTTGAAAATGTTGAAAGAAATTTTTCAGAAATTATTAATAATAATTAATTTACACTTTATAAAGAAGAATTTTAGTTAGAAATTGTGGAAAACAATAATTGAATTAAAATAATGAAAGTAATTTTGAATAAGTTACAGTAACAATATTCTTATAATAGGTATAAAATGATGATTTTATCAGTCCCACATTTTTAATTATTATAAAACATATTTAATTTCAAAAAGGTTAGAATTAAAAATTTTGTAAAATATAAATGTTGTTTTAAAAACCTGGAAGAATTCCGTTTTTTAACCTGGAAAACCTGGAAAAGTCAGGGAATTTGAAATGAGTAAAAGCGTGGCAACCCTGAAAATGGATTAACTAATACCTAATAAAATTTTTATTTTAATTAATACATTAATAAACTTGAATGTACTACTAAATTAAAATGTAGTTTATAATTATAAATTATAGAAGAATTTAATGTTTATTCAAATTACGACATCAAAAACATTTTTGGATCTGAGTGTTTCTGCACACAAAAAAAAATATGGTAAATTTGACTACTTTTTTACTATTTCCTGTAGTTCCTATAGGCGCCCGTAACATTATTTAGTAAAATGAACTATGACAGAATAGTTAGTCTAACTGTAAAATGTGGTAATAAATACCATTTTTACAGTAAATTTAACTACTAAAACAGTTATCTTAACTATTTGTTGTTAGTCATACTAACTGCTTCATTTAGTTGTAGTAACTAAATTTTCATAGTTCCTATAGGCGCCCGTAACAAATTGTAGTTGTAACAACTGTAAAAAATAGTTAAATTAACTATTTAAAGTAGTAAAATGAAATTATTTATTTGTTTTTTATTATTATTGAGGTCCATTTTTTTATATTTTCTCTTACCTATTTTTGTTCATATATAATTTATATATTAAATTCTTATACACCTAACAGAGAAAAATCCCCAAAGGCCGGGGATTGAACGCACACCCTAACATTCGCAAACCGATAACCTAACCACCTAACCACGCTCGCACGCTACGATGACTGGCATTGTACTTGAGGACATTCTTCTTAGATTCAGTCATAATAACTACTCCGTTTAGTTGCAGTAACTAATTTTTTAAGCTCAAGGACTTAGTTGAGATGTAGCCAGCATATGATTTTAAATGACTCAACGATAGTGCAGTAGTTAAAAGTACTGTTGAAAATAGTTATTTTCAGAATTTCTGTAGTAAAATTATCCACTTTTTACTAGTTATAAAAAAATTAAACTTACTATTTTCATATAGTAAAAATAACATAAAAATTGTTACTTTTATGACTTTTGTAATTATAAAAATTAATTTTTCTTACCACCATAGAGATAAATTATTAAAAGCTAGTAAGAATTGGTTCTTTTAACTACATTAAACACAAAAATAACAAACTCCAGCGGTTGTTTTTACTCTTTGGAACAGTAAATTTTAATTTATTTTGCAAATAGCAAGAAATGGATATTTCTACTGCAGAAATTCCGAAAATAACTATTTTTAACAGTACTTTTAACTACTGCACTATTGTTGAGTTATTTACAATCATAACGTGTAGTAGTAATTTTAACTACATAAAACCTACTATTCAATTTTAGTTCCACTAACTATGGAAGTTTAGTTGAAATGCTGCTGAATATGGTAGTTTTAACTATTTTTTTTTAATTGCACATATGTGGATGTTTTTACCACTCACGTTTTTTCTCTGTAGAAAAAAATGATCTTTTCAACTGCATAAATAGTAAAAATAACTATTTTCAACAATTGATTTTACTATATGAAAACAGTAAATTTCTTTCTTTCTCTGCAACTAGTAAGAAATAGTTGTTTTAACTACATAAATCATAAAAGTAACAACTTTCAGAGGTTGTATTTACTGTATAAAAACAGTAAGTCTCATTTTGTTTGCAACTAATACAAAATAGTTATTTTTGCTACCACAATAGTAAAATTAACTATTTTTAACAATAGTTTTTACTACTACACTATAGTTGAGCCATTTACAAGCATCTGTTAGTTATTTCAACTACGTAAAGTAGTTATTTTAACTACATAAAACCAACTACTTCATTTTGGTTCCACTAACTGAGGAAGTGTAGTTAAAATGCTGCTGAATATGGTAGTTTTAACTACTTTTTTTCTAACTACACAAATGTGGTTGTTTTTACCATTCGCATTTTTTTCTGTGTGACATAGAAGTTCGTTTTGTCAAACAATTCAAAATGACAGTTTAGTTGTCAAGTCAACTGCAAAACAAAAATTTCGTTCGTCTAACGGTTCGTTTCGTCCGAATGAATCATTTGTGATTTATCTAACTTTTTTATATGTCCCAAAAAAGTAACATTTGTTTCATAGGCTTATTTGTATCGAATTTTTTATAGAATTGATATTTTGACGAGACTTTATCTACATGCGTTTCTTTAGAAAATGCAAGTAAAATGTATAAAAAATTTTAAGTTACTTTTACAATAGAAAAATAATTCTTATATATAAAATATATACTAGATATTATTACAGTAGTGTTACAGTAATGTCACCGTAATAATACGAAAAAAGATCACCTTTCATATAAGAAGAATTGTTTTTATCTTTCTTTGCGATAATACACAGAAAAAAATGCGAATGGTAAAAACAACCACATTTGTGTAGTTAGAAAAAAAGTAGTTAAAACTACCATATTGAGCAGCATTTTAACTACACTTCCTCAGTTAGTGGAACCAAAAAGAAGTAGCTGGTTTTATGTAGTTAAAATAACTACTTTACTTAGTTGAAATAACTAACAGATGCTTGTAAATGGCTCAACTATAGTGTAGTAGTAAAAACTATTATTAAAAATAGTTAATTTTACTATTGTGGTATCAAAAATAACTATTTTGTATTAGTTGCAAACAAAATGAGACTTACTGTTTTTATATAGTAAATACAACCTCTGAAAGTTGTTACTTTTATGATTTATGTAGTTAAAACAACTATTTCTTACTAGTTGCAGAGAAAGAAAGAAATTTACTGTTTTCATATAGTAAAATCAATTGTTGAAAATAGTTATTTTTACTATTTATGCAGTTGAAAAGATCATTTTTTTCTACAGAGAAAAAACGTGAGTGGTAAAAGCATCCACATATGTGCAGTTAAAAAAATATAGTTAAAACTAATATATTCAGCAGCATTTTAACTAAACTTCCATAGTTAGTGGAACTAAAATTGAATAGTAGGTTTTATGTAGTTAAAATTACTACTACACGTTATGATTGTGAATAACTCAACAATAGTGCAGTAGTTAAAAGTACTGTTAAAAATAGTTATTTTCGGAATTTCTGTAGTAGAAATATCCATTTCTTGCTATTTGCAAACACGGAGAGAAGAGTTATAGTGAGTTGTACTATTACGCATTTAGTAAGAAAATTTGAGTTGTGACAAATAAATATTAAGTAAAGGTTACAAAACAGCGTTCAATTTTTTTTTTTGTCGATCGAACTAAACATAGTAGTAAGGATGAATGTCTGCTCAGTAAAGCAGACAAAACTAATTCTGTTTACATTTTTAATCTTATTATTAATTGAACTTTAAAAAAAATATTAAAATTAATTAAAAAGCTACCTATTAAAAATTAAACGAAATCGAGAAAAAATATTATTTTTCAAAACTTTATTTGCAGTGTTATACTTATTATTTATGCTTGTTATTACAACAAATATTAGGTTATTGTTATCATAATAATTATAAAAAAAAGTTTAGCTGTTTATTCAAATATGCGACAAATATATTTTGTAAAGAAATAATTATAGCTCTTATAATTTTTTCTATTTAACTAAACAATTACAGAAATTGAGCCTCCCAATTCAAGAACTCGCCCGACGCTCGGATGAACACTCTAACGCCAGTCAAACGTTAAGAAAAGTTACAAAAATTAAAATTTGAAATTTTGATTTTTCAGAAGCACTACCTTGTAGGAAATTGAATAGCGCATCTTTTTTTCCTTTGAATTTTTTTCGTAGGATGAATATTGTCGGAAATAATGACGAAAAATGGTAAAATTTTGTTTTTCAAATTTCATTGCTTTTTAAAACATAAATCATCGTATCTTCGACAATTATTGTCGAATTGACTTCAAATTTGGTATGCAAGTCTATTTGGGTTCTGGGAAAACGATAAAATGATCAGAATGTAAAAATTTCCTAATTGTTCACTAATTTGTTAATGTAAATAAAGGCTTGTCAATTTTAGGTTAACTTACCTTCGTCGACAAAAAGTCTGCGGTGAACTTTCGAATTGAAAAAACTTCCAGTGAGACATTTGTTTATTAGTATATAAGGAAGTTTTTTGGAAAATATTAGATTGATTTAGTAAAAAATGTGGAAAATATTAAGGTTTAAAGACAGCGCGGAGAGCGCGACATCGAGTCGCGGCGTGCAAATATCACTAAACACCAACTATATAGGACGTCAGTTGTTGAATTTGTTCTTATTACCTCGGTTATTACTCAGTACTTTAAAAAAAGCATTAAATAAATTATTGGGATATAATTATAACGCTATGTTTAACATTATAACAAACATAAAAATTCTATAAATAATAAAGAACTAGCAACAATTCGCGCGGCTAACTTTTTACTACATTTTATAAATAAAATTAGCAATTTTAAAAATAATAGAATTTGAAAACTTTCTAATTTAAATTTTTGTTGAAAACACTAAAAAAATTCAATTTTGGAGAAATTACAAATAATTGCAGAAATTCAACTATTTTCAAAAAAAAAAAAAATAATAAAATTCTTCTTATAAAATTCAACTATGTACAAAATTTGAAAAAAAAATTTTGTAAAAATCCCGATTACCTTTATAAATAACAAAATTCTTTTCCAAAGTTTAATTATTTTCCTAAATGTCAGAGAAATTCTTGTCCTAATTTCAATTATTTTCAAAAATTTTTCTAATTTCAATTATTTTCAATATCTACTATTTTTTATAAAATTTCCCAAAAAATTCAATTATTTAAAAAAATTTTTAATAAAATTGCATATAAACATTTGATTATTTTTAGAAATAATACAAATTTCACAGGAATTCAATTATTATTGTTATAAATAATAAATTTTTTTTAAGCAATTCAATTATTTTTATAAAAAACAATTTAAAATTCTAGAAAATAATAAGAATACCTTCAAAGAATTTTTTTATTTAGGAAAATAACGGAATTCTCGCAAAGAATTTTATAAAAATTTTAAAAAATCCTAATTAAATTCTTTTGAAGAATTTCTTTGAATTTTTTTTTAAACTAATGGAGTTTCTTTAATAATTATTATTAATAATTAATTATAATAATTAATATTAATAAATAATTAATAATAATAATAATAATTAATAATAATAATAATAATAATAATAATCTATTATTTTTAAAATTGCTAATTTTATTTATAAAATGTAGTAAAAAGTTAGCCGCGCGAATTGTTGCTAGTTCTTTATTATTTATAGAATTTTTATGTTTGTGATAATGTTAAACATAGCGTTATAATTATATCCCAATAATTTATTTAATGCTTTTTTTAAAGTACTGAGTAATAACCGAGGTAATAAGAACAAATTCAACAACTGAGTCCTATAAAGTTGGTGTTTAGTGATATTTGCACGCCGCGACTCGATGTCGCGCTCTCCGCGCTGTCTTTAAACCTTAATATTTTCCACATTTTTTACTAAATCAATCTAATATTTTCCAAAAAACTTCCTTATATACTAATAAACAAATGTCTCACTGGAAGTTTTTTCAATTCGAAAGTTCACCGCAGACTTTTTGTCGACGAAGGTAAGTTAACCTAAAATTGACAAGCCTTTATTTACATTAACAAATTAGTGAACAATTAGGAAATTTTTACATTCTGATCATTTTATCGTTTTCCCAGAACCCAAATAGACTTGCATACCAAATTTAAAGTCAATTCGACAATAATTGTCGAAGATACGATGATTTATGTTTTAAAAAGCAATGAAATTTGAAAAACAAAATTTTACCATTTTTCGTCATTATTTCCGACAATATTCATCCTACGAAAAAAATTCAAAGGAAAAAAGATGCGCTATTCAATTTCCTACAAGGTAGTGCTTCCGAAAAATCAAAATTTCAAATTTTAATTTTTGTAACTTTTCTTAACGTTTGACTGGCGTTAGAGTGTTCATCCGAGCGTCGGGCGAGTTCTTGAATTGGGAGGCTCAATTATAATTTTTAAATTGATTTATTATTGTTACCTTTAATCACCGTCAGTGTATTTTTGTAAAATATTACTTGATTTTCTTCTCGTTCCCCATATATAATAAATTTTTGGAAAAATAATTAATTAATAATAATTATTTCTAAATAATTAATTATTTATAAAGTGTTAACTATTATATTAATTATTATAAAAGAGGTTAAATTTTATTTTGGTAAATTGTAAACAGAATCGCAGATATGACAATTTATATCGTAGACGATACTAATGAAGTTAGTAGTCTTAATAACTAAACGGCCGTTTAGTGAAGTTTACTTTTTGTTTTGTTGAACGAAAATGTCACCATATTGTTTAGTAACTATGACTCAGGGCTGAGTGAGATTGACTACTTTCTTCTCTCCGTGAAATGAATTAAAATTTACTGTTCCAAAGAGTAAGAACAACCGCTGGAATTTGTTATTTTTGTGTTTAATGTAGTTCCCTATTGAAAATCCCCATATGGGAAACCACATGGGAAACCACATGGGATCCTATGTCAAAAACCATGTAAAACCCTACTTCCATGAAGGAAACCACGTGGTTTACCATGTGGTTTCCCATGTCAAACCATATGGGAAATTCAGACAGGATTTTAGTTAGGAATAGACATGGGGAATTTGAACAGTTCATCTATGCATAAAACCATATCAAATCCCACATGTTTTTCACATGTCAAATCCTAAACCAAATCCCATGTGAAAAACATTATCCGCCTTATTGAATATCCCTACATGGGAATCCACTTGGAATTTTACAAGGGATTTCACATAGGATTTTATATGGGAATTGACATAGGATTTCATGCAAGATTTCACCTAGGATTTAATGAGACATCACATAGTATTTTATTAAAGATCCAATGAAGAAATTTTCAAAGGATTAAAAATTATTTAATAAAAAATTAAATAATATATAGTATTAGTGTTACAAGTCATCAAAAAAGTAAAAAAACGATAATTTGAAACACGTCCTCTCTGCTACAGGTTCTCAGCTTTTATATACTTCCAGAATCGTCTCAACAGCGAGAGAAGTCACTTTCGCCACCTAGCGGTGAAAGTATAGGAGCGACAGTAATCTTTAACATTACTAAGGAAACCATGTGGAATACCACGTAGGATTCCATGTGGTTTCCTACGTGGGGATTTACATGGGATTTTACTTAGGAATTTAAGTAGAAATAAATTCCCAAATGAATTCCTAAGTAAAATCCCATGTAAATCCCCACGTAGGAAACCACATGGAATCCTACGTGGTATTCCACATGGTTTCCTTAGTAATGTTAAAGATTACTGTCGCTCCTATACTTTCACCGCTAGGTGGCGAAAGTGACTTCTCTCGCTGTTGAGACGATTCTGGAAGTATATAAAAGCTGAGAACCTGTAGCAGAGAGGACGTGTTTCAAATTATCGTTTTTTTACTTTTTTGATGACTTGTAACACTAATACTATATATTATTTAATTTTTTATTAAATAATTTTTAATCCTTTGAAAATTTCTTCATTGGATCTTTAATAAAATACTATGTGATGTCTCATTAAATCCTAGGTGAAATCTTGCATGAAATCCTATGTCAATTCCCATATAAAATCCTATGTGAAATCCCTTGTAAAATTCCAAGTGGATTCCCATGTAGGGATATTCAATAAGGCGGATAATGTTTTTCACATGGGATTTGGTTTAGGATTTGACATGGGAAAATCATTATAAATAAATGATACTGTTTTTCACTTGGGGATTGACTTGGGAAAATAATTATAAATAAATGATAATGTTTTTCACATGGGATTTGGTTTAGGATTTGACATGTGAAAAACATGTGGGATTTGATATGGTTTTATGCATAGATGAACTGTTCAAATTCCCCATGTCTATTCCTAACTAAAATCCTGTCTCAATTTCCCATATGGTTTGACATGGGAAACCACATGGTAAACCACGTGGTTTCCTTCATGGAAGTAGGGTTTTACATGGTTTTTGACATAGGATCCCATGTGGTTTCCCATGTGGTTTCCCATATGGGGATTTTCAATAGGGATTAAAAGAACCAATTATTCTTACTAGCTTTTAATAATTTATCTCTATGGTGGTAAGAAACATTTATTTTTATAACTACAAAAGTCATAAAAGTAACAATTTTTATGTTATTTTTACTATATGAAAATAGTAAGTTTAATTTTTTTATAACTAGTAAAAAGTGGATAATTTTACTACAGAAATTCTGAAAATAACTATTTTCAACAGTACTTTTAACTACTGCAATATCGTTGAGTCATTTAAAATCATATGCTGGCTACATTTCAACTAAGTCCTTGAGCTTAAAAAATTAGTTACTGCAACTAAACGGAGTAGTTATTATGACTGAATCTAAGAAGAATGTCCTCAAGTACAATGCCAGTCATCGTAGCGTGCGAGCGTGGTTAGGTGGTTAGGTTATCGGTTTGCGAATGTTAGGGTCGTGCGTTCAATCCCCGGCGTTTGGGTATTTTTCTCTGTTAGGTGTATAAGAATTTAATATATAAATTATATATGAACAAAAATAGGTAAGAGAAAATGTAAAAAAGTGGACCTCAATAATAATAAAAAACAAATAAATAATTTCATTTTACTACTTTAAATAGTTAATTTAACTATTTTTTACAGTTGTTACAACTACAATTTGTTACGGGCGCCTATAGGAACTATGAAAATTTAGTTACTGCAACTAAATGAAGCAGTTAGTATGACTAACAACAAATAGTTAAGATAACTGTTTTAGTAGTTAAATTTACTGTAAAAATGGTATTTATTACTACATTTTACAGTTAGACTAACTATTCTGTCATAGTTCATTTTACTAAATAATGTTACGGGCGCCTATAGGAACTACAGGAAATAGTAAAAAAGTAGTCAAATTTACCATATTTTTTTTTGTGTGTATACTTTCACATTACTGCAATATTACAGTAATATTACCATGTAATGTAACTACAATAACTTTAAATATCACATTGTGGGGTGGACATGTTAATGTTGTTGAAATTTCATTTTTGTATTACATTGGTATATTAATAACATTACATGGAACATTACGGTCACATTACTGTAATGTCATGTGTTACTTTGGTGATATTTAAGAATACCCTGAATGTTTCCCATTTCTATACAATTAGGGTATCCCTAAGATATTTGTACTCTCTAAATTTGAATCAGTGATAAGTCGCTGATTGGGTAGCTATAAGTATGCAGCTGATTCAATCAGCGTATATACACTAATGAATCAGCGAATAGTCACTGATTTTTTAGCTTATATTCTACGATATCTGTAGGATATTAAAATTCTTCGCTCTACTGGATATTCGAAATATTTTATGTGAACATTTTTAAGATATTAAAGCATATGAAAATTACTTAAATGTATTGTGGAATTTGTGGGATTCATTTCTAAATGATTGACATATTAAAAAAAATTGAAGTGCTCATTTAAAGCGTTTTTGTTTAAAAGAAGCATAATCTTTTATAGTTAAAAAACAATTAATGGGCGCGCGTAGCGCGCAGAAGTTGTACTAGTAATAATAATAATTCTTTATTAATTAATTTTTTTTTGCTTTATTAATTTAATTATTTATTTTTTAATTTACCAATTTAATTAATTAATAGTATACTTACTAAATAAAATGCTCTTAATTTCCAGGCGTATCGGCGGGTAGTTTACTTTGTGGATACTTAATGGACGAATACAAGGGCGCTGTTACTTTCAGAATTTTCTCCGGTGGAGCTCTCATTTGGTTGACAATTTACTGGATTTTGCAATTATTACTTCGTAAAGCAAAAGCCTATCCCTTACAACAGGGTCATAGTCGTGAGTAATTACGATTGTGATGCATGCAAATTACCTAGCTTCCATTGCACGGTAACCCGTTTTTTTGCCCTCTACACAATCCTCTAATTTTTAATCTACTTTTGCAAATATTCAGAATTCTTCGTTTCGGTTAAATTTTAATTTAATTTTAGTCTTTAATTTTTTTTTCTTTCCATTTTTATAATTTAATTTTTATATTAGTTTAGCTTTCTTATTAGTTTTACTTTCTTGTTAGTTTAACTTTTTTATTAGTTTAATTTTCTTATTAGTTTAACTTTCGTTTTAATTGGATACTAAATTATTTTTCCTTTTTATTTCAGATTTAGCGAGTTACGCACCCCCGAATGATGCCATACTCATGACAATGAGTCAAGAACTTCAAACGTACTAAATACACAAATACCTGCTGCCTCAGAAACACAAAGAAAAATGTATCAAATTCTTTTCTGTATGAACATAGTCATACAATTACAAAAAAAAATACAAACACATTTTTTCCCCGTGCCCGGAAAAACAAAACCAAAAGACCAAAGTTCATAAACATAAACAATACTCTCTCGCAAAATAGGGAAGCTTTTAACAATCGTTTGCTATTTGTTTAATTTTCATTGTTTATAGATTTTTTCATCATTATTAATTATTAATTATTAAATGTTAAATAATTTACAATCAATGGTACAAATATAATTTGTGCGTATTCACGTGTGATATTCGACAGATTCTTTTTTCTTTTTTAATCGTTCAGTATTATACACGAATTTTAATCATTTGTTTTGCAAATACATTGTTTTTTTATAGTAAAAAATGATTTTCCATATTTTCTATATTCTAATTATTATTAGTAATAATATTTATAACCTTTTCATTTGTTATGAGAATGTAAGAGAAAAAGGAGTATAAAGGACTAAGACATTTTTTTAAGATTGCTCACAAAATATTTCAACTTTTATTCAGAGTGAATTCGTCGTAAAGAAGCTGGTGATCGAAAAGTGGAGACAAATTTCATAATAAAATCTCCACCCAGCGATCGCGATCATGCAATATTAAAATTTTTCACTGAATAATTAATTTTAGCCTATTGTTTAGAAGCTACTAATTAATTTTTCTTATGGAAAAAAAATTCTCCAAGAAAAAAAGGAAAAATTTTCTTTTTTGGAACAGCAAGGTCGAAAATGAAAGACCTGATAAAATTTACAATATTGTTCATATGATATAATTTAGTTTTTTTTTCTTTTTTTTATCGATGTTGATTAGACCGGGTCGAAGTCATTATCTGACTCGGACGTGATTCTATAATGGCATGCAAATTCAGTATTTCACCAGCGGAATCATTGTAATCATTAATTGTTCCACTAGTATTGTATTGAATATTACACTCGACACTTGAAGACGGTTGCGGTGAACAAGAAGACATTAAATTTGTCACTGAACCACTTTGGGAATTTTCAGTCTCTAATTTTCCATTTAACTCCAAAATTTTACATTGAAGAAGAAGATTTATTTCCATTTGCGCTTTGTATTTGGATTCAACAGCTTGTAATTCGGATTCGTGTCGTTCTTTTGCTTCTAATAATAGACGCTGCTGATCGTTAATTTGATTTTCCTTGCGGGCTTCCTTATTCTCCAATTCGCCTAAACGATTTCTAAACGCTTCGACAAGTGCTTTTCCATTTTCCACTTGTTTTCTTAAGCCTGAAAGGGAAAAAAATCACATATTATTAAAAAGATTAAAAAAAGGAAAAAGTTATTCTAATTTTCGTTTCTTACTTAGTAACTCTTCGGCGTAGGACTTTTGGAGCATTTCGACGGTCTCTTCTTTAGCCTCTTTCGTATAAATATCTGTGCGTTCTTGTTGGATTCGCATTTGCGCTTCTCGGAATAGTAAAAATTGTTTTTTAATGGTACATAATTTTTTCTGTAATTCTTCAGCGTAGTTGACTGTTTTTAATGTTTCCTTAAGTTGATTACCCGCGGTGAATAAATCAGATTCAAGTGATTTCATTTGTCTTTCGCCTTCCGACAATTTTTTCCTCTCGCTTTTTAATTCAATTTCTAATGCTTCAATTTTGTCTTTGAAAGTTTGATTTTGTTGCTGCTCTTCCACGCACTGGAAAAAATATTAATTTTACTTTCAATTTCTTTTTAGGTAACTAATTATTTATTTTCTTTTTTTTCTTTTGATAAATTACCTTCGATTGCCAATGTTGTAAGGCCTGTGAACATCTTTCATCAATTGAACGAATTTCCGCTTTACTTCGATCCAATTCAGTTTTTAGTGCACTATTCTCAGCGTCGAGAATTCTTAGACGATCATTCTGCAATGATCAAGAAAAGAAAATGCAAAAATTTATCTGTTGGAATTTTCATTTTCTATTTGTAAACTTACGAGAGCAACGGTGTGTTCCTCGGAAACACGCGAATCTCTCATTTTGCCGAAAAGCCTGCGATTTCGTTCGGCAAGAACTTCTCGTCGCTGTCTTTCAAATTGAAGTAGCATTTGAACGAGTTGCAATTGATTAATACAATCGTGATGTAGGCCGTCATCCTCTACATTCTCGTCTCCTTGGTCATCGTCGCCGCCTCTTTTCCTCTGCTTTATTTTCGATACACTCGACCCTGCGTTCATTAAATTAGAAAAAAATTTTAATACATATAAATTCAGAATTAGAATTTAGAATTAAAATTCATATTTGGTCATTTGGATGTAGAATTTGTAATTAAAATAAAAATTCGCAATTAGAATTTGGAATTAAAATGAAAATTACATTTGAAAGAAAAAAGAGAAAAGAAGATAGAAGAATTACTAACTTGATCGATTACAATCGCTGGAACTATTTGTACCGACACAAGTTTCAATGTAACGATCGAGAAGAATTGCAGGTGACTCTGAACTGGCCTCTTGATTTTTTTTATTACAAATATCTTTAAGGAGATGTTCATAAGGAATAAAATCTAAAGTTTGAGTGCCGATTTCCTCGGTTTTCTTCAATCTACTCGCATTTTGTTCGATGCAATCTAATTTCTCATTATTTCCACTATTATCCAATTTTGTTGTTTGCGATTGTGAAATTGGAAAGAATCTTTGGACATTTTTATTCTTGACACAATCATTCATTTGTAATCTTTGTTGTAAATAACTCGACGCATTATTTCCTCTGCCTCTTGCATTCACAATTTCCAAAATCTGTAAAATTGGATAAAAATAATGTATTAAATTTTTTAAACTAAATTACTATTTATTTTAATTTAATTCATTTGAACTACATTTTCTAATTTTTTTCTAATACTAACCTCCTGATCCTCTTGCCAGGAATCATTTTTTCCATTTTGACTGACGTCGGCCTCCGACAATTTTTCCTTAATATTCGAAACATTTTTTGATTTCGGCGATTGAAAATTGAATCTATCGGATTCGACTTTCTCGAGTTTTTGCGAAAGTATCGAGGAAGTTATTGAAGAATTGTCGCCGCCTCCGAATGTGAAATTTGAAGAAATCACGGAATTTGGTGTTGACGGTCGAGAATTCACTCCGAGAACTCCATTTCCAAATGCACCGAGTGCCCTAACGGCCGAATTACTCATTGGTTGCCTCGATGGTATCTGTCTTGAATCCTACAAAATAAAAATGTAAGAATTAAATAAAGAAATAAAAATAATAATTAAAACTATTTAAAATATGTTTTAGGACAATTCGAAATTGTAATTATTCACCTTGACAGGTGTTGTTTCTGGAGTAGCTTCAACTGCCGCTTCAGGTGGTGAAGTTCGACTTTTATTGCCTGGAGTTGAAGGCGTTGATCTGATTTCATGAGGTTGCGTTTGTAAAATTGAAGGACTATGCGGTGGCATTAACATACTCGGAGACCAAAATGTATCATCATCTCCAATTGTATCACTTCCAGAATATGGATAATCTAAAAGTAGCGATTGTAATAAAAATTTCAAAAAAATTACCAACTATGTCCTATTAAACATTTATTCAATAGGGAAAAGTTAATAAAAAAAAATTTTAAACACTGCTTTTTTAAAAAATATATAAATTTACCCGGATTCGGAGTAAAACGTGCATTTTTTGTAGGTACAATAATTTCCTCTTGATTTTTCCTATCTATAGTATATTTGTCACACTCCGCCACAACATCATGATGTTCCATTTTTTTCCACCTGAAAGAAAATTTTCTTCGTAACAAAATTTATCATACATAATCATATTTCTTTCAAAGATAAATAAATGTAAATTCTTTACATTTTATTAATAATAAAATGTAAAGAAATAATTTCACAAAATATAATTTTTTTCTAATTGAGGGTTCACGTGCAATAAGGGGATACGCATGGAAGTGAAAGTCCCCGCGTATAGCGATTCTGCGGCTGCGCGAGAGGACAACGAATAGCCTGCGCGTCCCCTTATTGCACGTGAACCCTCAATTATAGATTTCTTAATAATTAGATGATAACACTGAGAAAAAAGAGGGCGCGTTGCAGCACATTTTCGATTCATGTTGCGCGACTCAACCCTGAATTCTTCTACACACTTTCTGGGGCGTGCAGCGGACCCCTGAGTCGAGGCGAGCTGTATTTGAAGCGTATTACACGCTCTTTGGGGCGTGCTGCACGCCCCAGAAAGTGTGTAGAAGAATTCAGGGTTGAGTCGCGCAACATGAATCGAAAATGTGCTGTAACGCGCCCTCTTTTTTCTCAGTGAAACAGTTGATAAATTTTTAAACAATTTTCACCAAAGAATTTTTAATTAGAAAATGTAATATAAAATAGAATAGAAATTTGATTTAATAGAAAATAAGTAATAATTTATGTAAAAAAGGAAGAAAAATAATAAAACCTTTGTTGACTAATTTCAGCGTCCTTGGACGTTGTTATTAAAAGCGGATGCATCTTGACAGATTCCAACATTGGCTGCACAGTGTAAAAAAATGTCGGATCTGAATCGCGTTGATATTGTTGTTGAAGATAATAGACAAAATTGCACGGGTACATGGCGTACAGTCTGTGAAAAAGACTATAGAGTCCCACCTTAAAGAGAAGAAGAATTACACACATTTCACTTTTGGTTTCTAGTCTTTTCCTTGATTTTTTTTTTTTTATTGAATTTGTTTTCTTTTTGTAGATTAATAAGATTTATTTTGATTAATTTATAAATTCTAAATTTTCTAAATTAGTATTTTTGAATTACCTGTAAGTGTAAAAAATAAATTCTATCCCACTCGACAGAAGTCGAATTCTGTAAAGAAAGTTGGGAAGCTTGATTATAATAAAAAGTAACTAAACGAGCGAAAACTTCAAAGATATCGTGAAGATGTGGTCCAAGGACTCCTGGTATCATTGGCAATAATGTCACCAATAACAAGAGTGCACTCATTAATGATAAAGTTTCTCCCTCCGTCTAGAAAAAAAGAGATTTCGGAACATTAATTTTTCAGGGTTGCCACGCTTTTGCTCTTTTCAAATTCCCTGACTTTTCCAGGTATTCCAGGTTTTCCAGATTAAAAAACGGAATTTTTCCAGATTTTTAAAACAAAAATTATTCGAAAACATCAATAACTTCATTTTTAAATAAATATTTAATCATTCTTTTTTTTTTATAGAATTTAAGATATTCAAAAATTTTAAATTCAATAACATATAAGAATATTATTATAAAACTTGCTACATTGTTACTGTAACTTCTTCAAAAATTATTTTCATCATTACCATTATTCACTTCTAGAAATTTTAACTAAAATTTTCCTTTAACCATTAAAGCGCACACTTACGAATCCATCCTCAAACCGCACACTGGATGAAATTTTTATCTTTCAGAAAAATTATCTTATATAGCTCAGTACATCTATTTTGAATGAAAATGGGTTTCATAATGATTTATTTAATCTTAATAATTAAAAAAAAAGTTTTTTAAAACTACTGAAATTACCTAAAATTGAAAACTGGGTGTCAGCCACGCAGAAATTTTTCGCCGTCAACTTCATAAAGTTATCAAATACACAAAGACACTTTGCTGACTAATGTCACTCACGGAACATAAAGTCAAGTACAAAATATACTCTCTAAATCTGAATTAGCGAAATTCCACTAATTTCCCAGCGATAAGTATATCACTGATTCAATTGGCGTATATACGCTGTGAATTAGTGAAATTTCACTGATTAATTAGCGTATATACGCTAATTGAATCAGTGATATACTTATCGCTGGGAAATTAGTGGAATTTTGCTAATTCAGATTTAGAGAGTACCGTCCAATAGCGATAAATGTTCAACTTTTACGAATTTGAACGAGATATTAGAATAAAAAGCTAGAACATGGTCAATAAGGGTGTCGCACACCCAGAGTGCGGTTTAAGGATTAAGTCAATTTTTTAAAATAATTTTTGAAAAAGTTCTTTGTGAATTTTCAAATACCTTTGTTTACAATCTAATTTTACGAAATTTTGATTATTCTGCCATTCTTCAATTAAATATATTAGAAATTAAAACTTCAAATAAGTAAAAAAATCCCATTAAAGTTATTGAGAAAAATTAATTCTTTACAATTCTTAATTAAAATTATGAAAAGTTCAAATTTTCAAGGATTTTAATTTGAAATTCATTTTTAAATCAATATTTATTAGAAAATTCTACGAGAATTCAATTAATTAACTATAAAAATAAGTATTTTATTAAACAATTGAATGTTTCTTATCCCTTAAACCGCACACTTCCGAATCCATCCTTAAACCGCACACTGGGTGTGCGACACCCGGGGACTTTAAACTGTGTTCTCCAAGCTGGAAAAGGATATTATGGTTCAGAAAAATTATCTTATGTAGCTCAGTACATCTATTTTGAAGGAAAATAAGTTTCATAATGATTTATTTAATCTTAATATAAAAAAAATGTTTTTTAAAACTACTGAAATCACCTTAAACCGAAAACTGGGTATCAGCCACCCAGAAATTTTTCGCTGTTAATTTCATAAAGTTATCAAATACACAAAGACACTTGGGAGACTAATGTCCCTCACGGAACATAAAGTTAAGTACAAAATGTGTCGTCCAATAGCGACATATGTTCAACTTTTACGACTTTAAACGAGATATTAGAGTAAAATGCTAGAATATGGGTGTCGCACACCCAGGGTGCGGTTTAAGGGTTAAAATTGAATTTTAATAAAGAATTTTATCAACAAATTTTTATATAATTGAATTCTCTTGACAAATTTTAATAAAATTTTTAAGAATAATTTCATTTTTCGAGAAATTTGATGAAAATTGTATTAAAAATAATTGAAATTCTGCCAAGAATTTTATTAAAAGTTTTGAAAATAACTAATTGAATTCTTTTAGGAATTTTTATTAAAATAGTAGATATTAAAAATCATTGAATTGAAAAAAGTTTTTGAAAATAATTAAAATTTTGCCAAGAATTTTATTAAATTTTTTGAAAATAATTGAATTTCTGCAATCATTTGTAATTGTTTCAAAATTCAATTTGTTTTAGTGTTTTTAACTAAAATTCTTCTATAAAACCATTATTTTTAAGAATCAATTAAATATATATTAAAAAATTTAACTAATTTCAGAAGAATTTTAGTTTAAAAAGTTTTTTTTAAATCCAAGTTCATTTAAAATTGAAATTTTACAACATTTTAAATCAAAGTCTTTTGAAGTTCATCTACTTATGACAATTGTAAACGCAATTCTTTTAAAATTGTATTAATTTTGAAATATTTAAGTGAAATTAGATTTCAATAATAAACACAATAACTTTAGAAAACAACAATTTTCCAGGACTTCGATCAAAATTCTCTGACATTTCCAGGTTTTCCAGGTTTCCAGGTTGCGTAGCAACCCTGTTTTTAAATAAATTCAAATTAAATTTTGAATAAAAAATTCCATGGGAAATAAATGGTGAAAATAAGATTGAAAGAAAGTTACTTTTAGTAATTTGAGAAGTTCTTTGAAGAGTGGATGATTTGCAAGCTTAAAAAGCCAGGTGGGTTGTCGACGTGACACATGGCCCAAGAGTGTAAGAGTCAGGAGTTTTTGACCCTGATTACTTGGTTTGGCAAGAGCTTCATACAGTCTATCCAGCAAGTGTTTGTCATGTGGTTCTCGTACTTTGGCCAAAACATCAACTGCTCTATTGGAATTTGTTGAAAGATAGTATTCAAAGAGTCCATTTACTAACCAGTTGTCTTTAGCTGTGGAAATTAAATACAAAAATATAATGTTTGTCTTAACAAAAAGTTTTAAATTTACTCTTATTTACTCTTATTATCTAAAAAATAATTTCGAATTTAAATTAAAAACAAAACTTACTCGATAGAAAGTGCTCGTGAAGAACTGTTTTTATTTCATCTACCTCGTTGGGTTTGTTAGACTCAAGCAAGGAGAAAAGTTCTGGACCGCCTATTGTATTATTACTCATTCCGAAGATGATATTGTAAAATTCAAAAAAAAAAAAATTATTTTTTTAATCTACTTCAACCATCAGACACTGGTTACCGAGAGAAGTTTGGCGTGCAGGTGTACATTTCTTGAAGCCATTAGTCGATTGTCATAGACCAGCTTTTGGTGGATATCCCCAACTGAATTTGTTCCTGAAAAAAATTAATAATCACTTATTTGCAATTTTTGAAAAAACGAAAAAAATTTTAAAGGAAATAAAATATTCGCCTTAAAAAAATAAAGTCGCTTTAAAATTTTAAAATAAATAAAACTATAATTTATTAATTAATTAAATTTTGGTCTAATTAACTCAAATAACGCAGAATGTCGTCTAATTTTCAAATCCTATCCTCAAAGATAAAAATAGAATTATAAGAAGTAAATTAGAGAATTTCATATACTGAAAAAGGTTTAATATTGTCAAAATCAAAATACTTATGATAAAAATTACCCATTTGTAAAAGAAAATATTTTGACAAAAATTATTTTCGAGCAAGTTGTTAAACAATGGAAAACTCGGTTAAACGATAAAAAAGAAATTACACTCTACAATAATTAACAACAATTTAACCAAAACTATATTGAAACTACCATCTTGAAAATAAAATACATACTCAACAATACAACAACTATAAACTGACAAGCACAAAGTGACATCATAAAACATCGATGCTAATTTTGAACTTTAATAATTGTTTCAAAAATATTTATTCCTCCACAAGAAACAACTTTTTCCAAAAACAACAATTATCAATCTCAAATTACTAACCACCAACTTTTTAATCCACGAAAATAATCAAGTTCAATAATACGAAAGAGGTTAAAAATATAATTACATTTCACCAGGTGATCGAACATGAAAAAAAATTGTATTGCAAATAACGTCAAATTACAACTTGTACAGCAATTGTATGTACTTTAACTGACAGCAGGGATTTGATTTACCGTATAAAAAAAAAGTTGTTGATCATTAGTGAAATGACCATGAAAAAGTACACTTCAAGTTTGAGAATGAATACATTTTCTTTAAACAACACGACTACGCATCAATTAATTAACAACAAAAAAACCCATTTCTTGTAAATTAAATAAAGTTTGACAAATAAATGAAAGAAAAAAAAACTTACCCGAGGGTCATCGATGTGTCGAGACTTCCCCAGATCCCGCAAGGTTTGTGGCAGAACTCCACTTGGATTTTGGAGCTGCTAAAAACGCCATCACCAGGGCATTTAATTACCCGATCGATGAAAACGAAATCTCTCTCACCGACTTCTATTTTTGCGAAACAAATTCAAATTTTTACCGCCTTTTTCTTGAAATTGCAAAACAAGAAAACAAGTAAATTATTATTATATAATAAATAATAAAAGTTTATTAAAAGAATTAAAAATATTTTTTCATAAAATGTATATATTTTTCAAAAGTAGACAGCAAATGAAAATTAAGTCTTACATTGCCAGATCTTTAAGAAATTTTTCCATATTTATCAATATAGATTAGAATATTATATATAATATACGCATGTTTATACATTGACAAGTAATTGCACAATTTATCCCACGTAATTAAAATTTGATCGATAAAAACAGAATCTCATATATAAATAAAACAAATTAACAAAACATTGTGTGTGTCTGTGTGTGGTTTTGTACATTTGTCCTCGGCTCTTAATATATTATATTTTTATATATATAATAATTAATAACATTCTTTAAAAAACAATGTGCAGCGAGTAAAATTAAAATAAATTACAAAATTTACATTTATCACAACATCACATCGTGGATATTTTTAAAGATAAAAATTAGATATTACAACAAAAAAAAGGCACATCAATAACATTGAGGGTCCATCAACCATGTAGAATGTGGATTGAAATTTGTTTACGTATACAGAAATTTTAATTGAAAACAATTCTTTCTTTGATCCTTGGTAGAATGTCAGCTTGGATCCTCCTCAATTTGGATCTGTTTATAAAAATATTTTTTTTTAATTTAGAGAACAAATTGTAAAATTTTCTCTTTTCTTTTAAAGAAGGAAGTTGTAAAATTTGTAAGAAAAGGGGAAACTTACTTCAGAAAGAATCGCCCAATTTTCACTTTCACTGTGAACAGTTAAGCGCATCGCTGACACTTTTCCTAAATTTCTATCAACCGATCCACTAGCAATTCCAAGTGTGTTAAACTTTCCTATTATTAGATATCCATCTTCAGTCACATTATTGTAATTCCTATTTAGAGCAAACGCAGACTCAGGAAGAATTTCAACAGTCGTATTGTAAAATTTATCTAAAGGATGCTCGGCATTTCCGCTTCTAAATAAATACCTACAAAAGGCAAAAAAATTACGAATTAATATTTTCCACAGGCAAAATAAATTGTATCGAAAAGCAAAAAAAGAAAAAGTTAACAACAATCAAATAAACGTGTTACTTTTTTATAAAAATAGGAGAAATAAACTTGAATTTTATATGATCGCCAGACTGTGGTAAGAGTCCCCAGAAAAATGATTCGCCTTTATAAGCTTTTTGCAGAGTGTACTTTTTGTAGGGTTTTATTTGTGTGTCAACAGTTGCCTCTGGATTCACGTGCGAGTAGAAAAGAGTTATCTTTCCAAATAATTTGTCCTGAAACAATTTCAAAATTTATTTTTCTTCTATTCATACAAATTGAAAATTTTATGCAGAAATTTTCCTTTTTTTTTATACAAATTGACAATTTTATCTAGAATACTTTTTTCCTTTTCATAAAAATTGACAATTTTGTTTAGAATATTTTCTACTTGTAAGTATATTTTTAGAATTAAATTATATTTTACCTTTAATTTCTGAACTTTGCCCTTTAAAGACGAATGAGTACCAACGTGTTGAAACAACGACGGTTTGTGATGAATCCATAATTTAGCTTTGGCCAGTTTACAATGTTTCTGATAACATAAATAAGGAAAAATTAGTACAGGGTTGCCACAAATATTTAATTATAATTTTTCCCTGACTTTTCCCTGATTTCCAGGCAAAATTTTCACTTTTTCCCTGACTCTAAAGAATATTCTGATTCACTCTAAAAATGATTAGATACTCAAAAAAATGTTCTATTACATTTATTTACAAATTTCTATAATTATAAAATTATTCAAAAACATCAATTATTTTTTTTCCGTGGGAATTAAAATTCTTCAAAACATTCAAATTCAAACCTTTTTGAAATTTAACAACTTATAAGACTATTATTACAAAACATGAAGAAGGCGATCACTCCGAGTGATCTTCTTCATGTTTTGTAATAATTTAAATTATTATAAAATTTTTCAAAAAGAAGTTAATTATTTACAAAAATCCTAATAAAATCCTTCGCAAGAATTCAATTATTTTTACAAATAGACAAATTTCTCAAAAAAATTCAATTACATATTTAAAAAAAATGTAATAAAATTCGTTGCAAGAATTCAATTATTTTCATAAATAATAAATCGATTATAGGAGCGTTCACAAATGATATCACGTTTTTGGGGGAGGGGGAGGGTCTCTACTAAAAGTGACACAATGTATTTTAACATTTGAAATTGCATGAAATTGCGTGAATGTTTGTTAAAATTGAATTCTCATAAAGAATTTTATCAACAAATTTTTAATTAATTGAATTCTTTTGACAAATTTTAATAAAATTTTTAAGAATAATTACATTTTTCGAGGAATTCGATTAAAATTGTATCAAAAATAATTAAAATTTTCCCAAGAATTTTATTAAAATTTTTCTAAAATAATTGAATTTCGGAGAAGAATTTTAATATTTATAAAGATAATTGAAATTTTGACAAGAATTTTTTTTAATTTGTGAACATAATTGAATTTCTGCGAAGAATTTTATTACTTTTGAAAATAATTTAATTCTTTCTAGAATTTTATTCAAGTTTATAAAAATTATTGAATTTCGGTGAAGAATTTTATTATTTATAAAAAAAATTGAATTTTTGAAAAGAACTTTGTTCAATTTTTTTTAAATAATTGAATTCTTGCGACGAATTTTATAAAAATCTTTTTAAATAATTGATATTTTTGGAAAAATGTTATGAAATTTTGTATTTTAAATAATTGAATTCTTGTGAAAATTGTATTACTTATGAAAACAATTGAATTATTTCGAAGAAATTCATCAAAAATTTTGTAAATAATTGAATTCCTGTGAAATTTTGCCAAGAATTTTATTAAAATTTTTTAAAATAATTGAATTTCGAAGAAGAATTTTATTATTTATAAAGATAATTGAAATTATGACGAGAATTTTTTAAAAATTTTTTAACATAATTGAAATTCTGCGAAGAATTTTTATAACTTTTAAAAGTAATTGAATTTCTGAAATCATTTGTAACTTTTCCAAACTTCAATTTTTTTAGTATATTTTCTAAAATTCTTCTATAAATCTAGTATTTATGAAAATTGTAAAAATTATTCATTAAATAATTTATAAGTCATAATTTTATGATAGTTCTTGAAAAATTAAGGTATTGAAAAGAAATTATTGTATAAGTTATAGAAAAAATTGAAGGTTTTGTATTAAAATTCGTGGTCTATAGACCACGAAAAAATAAAATTTTTTTCCAGTACTTTTACACTCGAATCTCGCTATAACGAGAAGTTCGGGAGTCAAGTCTCCCTCTATTACGAGCGCAAGAGGAGAAATGAAAAATCCCCACTTTTAAGATTCTTCATTCATTTTTTTTGTGTTTACAATTTACGTAATGTCAAAATTACAAACATAACCTAGTTTAATTTGAACTTCAACATACAGAAAATTTATATAAGCTAAAATTTTGAAGATTTTCTACTCATTGATTTAATTTAAAAAAAGAAGTGACTTTTTATGCTCATTATGATATAAATAAAATTGATTTTAACCAAATTCAAATCACCAGAATGTGCATTTGTTTATAAATAGTGGGGGTAATAGGAAGAAAATTTTTCTCGTTATACCGAGAGACAGAGCCCTCGTTATAGAGAAGGTCGTTATAGCGAGATTTGAGTGTACTAAAAATCCCTGACTTTTTCCTGAATTCCCTGACTTCCCTGACCTTGTGGCAACCCTGTAGTAAATTATGAAATCAAAAAAATATTAATTGAAACACTTGAAAATTTTGAATAAATTAAATTAATTAAACACTAAGAGTACTAATTATTAAAAAAAAATACTTACAACGTCCATGTCAAGACCGCAGACTTTAGTCGCAATTAAATGATCCAGAAGCCAATCGACAGGTTTGTCATTATAAAACATGAGGAAAAACTGAACCAGCCAGGGTAATTCTGAGCATTTGAATAATTTTCCTAGAAAGAAGAATATATTTTCACCAACATAAATATCTAAATTTAGATAAAAAATTATTTAAAAAGAAAATTTCTTCCAATTTAAACTTAATTTTCGTTATGAAAATAAATTGCAATTAAAGTTTCAATTTAAAAAGGGAAATTAAGTTTAATTTAAATTTAATTAATTTTCGTTTTGGAATTATTCACTCACCAATGAAGCCCAATTGGCAAAAATCCAACACAAACCAATTTTCCTTTGAACTAACTTTCTGCAATGCAAATGTTTTCATTGTCGAGATGAAATTCTTTTTGGCTAAAATATCGTCTTCCAATTGCACGTAAAATGTTCCCCTTCGTTGAGCATAGAGCATGAGAAATGCAAAATCCAAATTTTGCTTCGATCGCCAAACCACTCGCTGATGATTATCTCCCAGTGTGTCCCTTATTTTCGTTAAATCCGGATAATAAGCAGCAGACGGCGCTATTACGTCTATTAAACCCGCCTCGTGTTCCTGAGGAAATCTGAAATCAGACGAAAAGAATTTTAATTAAATAAATTTGTATAATTATACAAATTCTTTCTCTATGAAGAAGAAATATATATAATATAATAATAATTAATACAAGAATTAAATATTACTCACTGGACTTCAATTTGCTTGGCGATATAAGAAACATAATCAGCATCCGGCTAAAAAAAAGATTTCAAATAACATTTCGAAGAATTGACAAAATTATATTAAAATTATACCATGAATTGATAATACTGTCAAATTTCATAGAATTTTGATTAAATAGCATTTAAAAAAAATTAATTGAGAAGCCTACCTCAGCGACTAAAACTACAATAAGTGTATCGGCAGATTCATCTGGAGTCATGCGATCTATCAAGTTCTTCAGAGTTGTTAACAAATAACTTTGTACCTCACGTTTAACAGTTGGAACTCCAAGAATCATGCTTACGCCAGTTCGTCCTTTACTTTGAACAAACGCCGGTCTCAAACTATTTGGATCATTTAGAAAATGTGGTAGAAAATTATAAATCGATGGCAATTTAATACTCGTCATATTTGGCATTGTATTATTCATATAAAATTGAAAATCCGGTAATATATAATTATTCTCCGTCATTATTGCCAATTGATGGCTCAATAATTGTATTTCCTCTTGACTTATTATATATTTAGAATGTAAATGTTCCAATTTCGCTTGTAATTCGGCAATATTTGTTTGCAATGTTATTTCGTCTTGCATATTTGGCGTTGTCAACATACTTAATATCCATGGTATTGAGATTATGAAAATAATAATAAAAAAGCGTCGTTTCGTCAATGTTAATGGTAATACATGAGTCATCATTTCTTTCGTTTATTATTTATTCTAGAAACGCCCTACATGATGGCAGAACTCTTCCCTTGAGAAACAGTTTTCAAAAAGTGTAATTTCATTCCTCTTGTAGTTTGCGAACGGAAAATTTTATTTCCAACTCTCTATTTGAGTCCTATTTGAGTCAGATTAGAAATATGAATAAATTATGCTATCGTTAGCGTTACTTTTTTGATAAGATGCAGTAAAGTTGAAATAAATATTAATAAATTTAAATAAAATAAAACACATGGAGAAATTAAAATAATTTTCTTTTCATTAATTAGTGTACGGAATTTAAATTTAATTAACTACAAACCTGAGAACTTGAGTAATAGAAGAAAAAAGTGAAAATAACACATGTGCAAATATTCATTAGATAACCTCTGATGATAGCATCAATAAGTCTAATTAATATGATAACACATTTTTTATACTGAAAATATAACATTTTTATTAGCGTATGTACCTAAATAAACTAGAATTTTATATTTTTCTCTAACTATTTTTCCGAAAATTTAGTTGTTAATTAAAAACAAATTTGCAAACTTACGAATTTGTACAATCTAGAGAGCAATAACGGTTCATTCTTTGTCAATAATAGAAAATATCGATTTTTAATTGTTTTCCTCCTGAAGTATGATTTCAAAAATTTTTTTTTCGAAATATTTACTTGGAAATTGTCAGATCAATAATCATGCTGCAAAAAAAGAATTTTTAGTTATTGCAAAAAGGGATTAGTTACGAAATGAAAATAATTGATCATTTTTTTTTACATAAGAAATAACTTAGAAGGGAAATCATTAAAAAATATTTCATACATTAAGTAATGTAAATGTCCTTTAATTCCATTTTCTTTGAGTAAACTCACTTGTTGTACAATAATAAATCATTATTGTAGTTTTTGTATTCTTTATTTGTTTCAAAAATAATGTGTTTAATTTCTTCTATCACAATAATATTGATGTTAGTTGTTTCGAGTTTAGCAAGAATTACTGCAACAAACACTGATGGCAAAACACTACTGCTTGTCCTGCTTGTAAATAAAAAACGTGTCGTCTGCAAAGTGCAATTGACAAATGCGGTCATAAAAACTGTGCGCAGAAAAGTGCGGGTAAATACAAATTGAGAAATTTTTTATTGATTTTTCCCCCTGTACATCGCAGGCAAGGGTAAATATATATAAACAGGGCGAGAAGGTTCAAAGAAACTTTTGTTTTTTGTTATTTTTACTATTTACTCGTTGAAAAAATATAATAACTAGAGAGATTTTCTTAACTTTAAATCAAAAAATTAAAATAATTTTATTCTTGAATTTTTTTATCTCTAATTTATATACTCCTTTAGGGTTTTAATACATACATTTTGATTCCTTGGGTGCCTTGGGATTTTTCTATTACAATTTAAAAAAAAATAAAGTAACAGGTAAACTTGAAAACTTCAGCGCCCTAATGCTAAGTTCACAAGGAAAATACGCGTGTGTATTCGGCTTTAAGAAAACATGGCAGTAACAAAAAAACTCTGGAAATAATCGCCTTTGCATTTCATTATAATTATATACATTTATCAATCAGTGGAAATTGTTCGTCTTGTTTGCCGGTCAAAGTATCATAATCATCATCATCATCATCATTATTAAAAACTACAGTGTGTATTTGACTTTGACAGAGACATTGACAATGGATAATCAAGCACAGCCGATTAGCGAATTACGTGAAAAGTTTTTTAAAAAACTCGACGAAGATGGTCCACCAGATTCAAGTGAGAATATATTTTTAACTCTTCTTTTATAATTAATATGTATTACTATTCAACGAGAATTTGTAAGGTAAATTGAATGTGAAAGTTAATCATAATTCCTCTTGTAACTATAATTTATATGAGAATAATTAATGTTTACTTCGGATTTACAAGAAAGTTGATAATTCTTTTTAATGTATAACATTTTAATTAAACTATATTAATTTATTAATATCAAATTAATTTTAATATTTAAATAAATTAGAAAAGTACATTTTTGTGAATTCACCGAATTCACGGAATTTACAAAACAATTTGACATAACCTTAAAAGAGATATTTAAACTTTACCAGCAAATTTAACCATCATTTTAGAATATTTATAAACAGTTTTCTTTATTGTTACTTAATTATTATGTGTTTCGATACATTTTTTCTTGAAAAATACTCTTTTCTGAAAGGTATATAAAGTACATAAAGTATATGTAAATAATGTAAACATTTTAAGAAAAGGTTAGACAAATATACTTGCGAATGGAATTTAAAAAATTGTTAATATATATTCAAAATCAATACGTAATTAATTTAACTTCAGAAATTCAAGAGTTTGTATAAATTTTGTAAATTTATTTACTCCACGATATTTGCATTAAAAACATTGTTATGTCAACGATTTTATTGTAAATTAGAATGTAACTTGATTTGTCCAAAGTCCAAGTGAATGTTGACACTAATTACGGAATTCTTTCCCAATATATTTCAATAATTCATATTTAGGCCAGTCGGTGAGTGCAAAAAGTGCACAAAAGTGCAACCTGAAAAGTCTCAATAGTTTCTTGTAGTTTGGGGGCCCCATATAAGAGCCCCATGGTTTGCTCTCGATTTCCGGTTGCAAAAAATAGTGTAAACAATCGTCAAAGTTCGAGAAACGTAGTTTTTCGATGACCCTTGCTTCCGGTTAAATTTTAGAGGAAAAAGTTGTTATTGAAAGTTGTAGAGCCTAAAAATACCTTTCAAATGACTGGTCATACGTTGAAAAAGGTTAATTAGTTTAGTTGCAAATGAATTTAAACCATTAAAAATAGCACTTTTTTAATTGTTTAATAACTTTGTTAATAATTATTGAATTTGTTTACAACTCACCAGGAATATTCTCCTTGCGAAGCTGAATAAATTTAAAAAAAAGTCAACTCGATCGGACAAATAGTTTATGATTTATTCCATTTGTTAACTAAAAACATGAAATTTTTCAACAGAATTTCCCCACTTTTGGACCTGCGAATTTCGTTTTTTTTTCTTCGAGAGTACAGTTTAGGAGTCAAATTTTTATTCCATTTAAATGGGAAATTGATTTTTTTTATCTAAGTGCATAATAATAGACATTAAAAAAGGGTATGTTTTTTTGACATAAACAAATGGAATAACTCAGTCAATTTTCACTTTATCGATTTGGTGTAAAGGGAATTTAATTTCATTCGTTTTCACAAAACTTTTCCAAAAAAAAAATCCGACCTAGCTTCAAGGAGGGGGGAGTTAGTTTATTTTTTTCAAAAAATTCCTGACTAGATAATAATTAATATTTTTAATTGAAAATTGTGCCACTTATAGTTCAATACATGTATTTTACGAAAAAAAATTGAACATAAGGTTTTGTGCATTTATTTTTCATTTACATCAAGTAAAAGTAAATATATCCTTTTTTCAACCTCTAAACGTCGGAGTGGGGGTACTCGGAGGAGCGTGATTCTCGCCGCCACAACTCAATTCAGCCGTTCAAATTTGCAAAAATTGTCATAACTTCGTTAATTATTTACCGATTTTAATCATTCTTTTTTTAATTTGATGTATTTTTTTACGCTGAATCCAAAAATGATTTTATATTTTTTCAAAATACAATATTTTTAAAAATAAAAGAGAAAGTTTTTTTAACAGAAAATTTTTAATTATTATTTATAACATTTGACAAAAAATTCTTTTCGTACATATAATTCCATTGAATTCAAAATAATATTATGACATAAAAAAATTCAAATTATTTTTATATAAGTGTGTAGCATTAGGTTGACATATGCACGCCTGTTCAACTATCAATACAACGATGCTACACACTTATATAAAAATAATTTGAATTTTTTTATGTCATAATATTATTTTGAATTCAATGGAATTATATGTACGAAAAGAATTTTTTGTCAAATGTTATAAATAATAATTAAAAATTTTCTGTTAAAAAAACTTTCTCTTTTATTTTTAAAAATATTGTATTTTGAAAAAATATAAAATCATTTTTGGATTCAGCGTAAAAAAATACATCAAATTAAAAAAAGAATGATTAAAACCGGTAAATAATTAACGAAGTTATGACAATTTTTGCAAATTTGAACAGCTGAATTGAGTTGTGGCGGCGAGAATCACGCTCCTCCGAGTACCCCCACTCCGACGTTTAGAGGTTGAAAAAAGGATATATTTACTTTTACTTGATGTAAATGAAAAATAAATGCACAAAACCTTATGTTCAATTTTTTTTCGTAAAATACATGTATTGAACTATAAGTGGCACAATTTTCAATTAAAAATATTAATTATTATCTAGTCAGGAATTTTTTGAAAAAAATAAACTAACTCCCCCCTCCTTGAAGCTAGGTCGGATTTTTTTTTTGGAAAAGTTTTGTGAAAACGAATGAAATTAAATTCCCTTTACACCAAATCGATAAAGTGAAAATTGACTGAGTTATTCCATTTGTTTATGTCAAAAAAACATACCCTTTTTTAACGTCTATTATTATGCACTTAGATAAAAAAAATCAATTTCCCATTTAAATGGAATCAAAATTTGACTCCTAAACTGTACTCTCGAAGAAAAAAAAACGAAATTCGCAGGTCCAAAAGTGGGGAAATTCTGTTGAAAAATTTCATGTTTTTAGTTAACAAATGGAATAAAACATAAACTATTTGTCCGATCGAGTTGACTTTTTTTTAAATTTATTCAGCTTCGCAAGGAGAATATTCCTGGTGAGTTGTAAACAAATTCAATAATTATTAACAAAGTTATTAAACAATTAAAAAAGTGCTATTTTTAATGGTTTAAATTCATTTGCAACTAAACTAATTAACCTTTTTCAACGTATGACCAATCATTTGAAAGGTATTTTTAGGCTCTACAACTTTCAATAACAACTTTTTCCTCTAAAATTTAACCGGAAGCAAGAGTCATCGAAAAACTACGTTTCTCGAACTTTGACGATTGTTTACACTATTTTTTGCAACCGGAAATCGAATGCAAACCATGGGGCTCTTATATGGGGTCCCCAAACTACAAGAAACTATTGAGACTTTTCAGGTTGCACTTTTGTGCACTTTTTGCACTCACCGACTGGCCTAATTGTAAAGGTATTCACATGTTTTAAATAATAATAGTTTATATATTTAACACAGTCGATTAAAACAAAACAATTTGATAATTTACAAAAATTGAAAAGTTAAAAATAAACATTCAGTAAAATATATTTTAAAAGATTTTTCTTTTAAAAATTTGATTTTTAGGGTTCCGTACACCTACGGTGTATCGGCGGAACCCTATTGGTGAGACTCTGTTGTCCGTAGCCAAATCGTGTCCCCCCCCCCTAGCGGCTAAACTATTTGACCTAAAGAGCTCAAATTTGGTCCAGATATGTATTTTCACTCGTAGATTACAGGAAAAATATAGCGAATGTGATTGGACGTGATGGGCATAGCGTTGTCAAGGAAAAACTAAAAAATTAAAAAAAAAAAATTTGTTTTCCCTAACTTTTACATTATTTGACCTAATGAGCTGGAAATTGGTATCCTGGTGTATTATTACAGTCTGACGACAAAAAATTTATTTAAGAAACTTTTAAAAAAAAAATTTTTTTTTTAATTTTTTTTTCAAAAAAAAAATTTTTTTTAAATTTTTTTTAGTTTAAACACGTGGCATTAAATATTTTAAGGAAGAGTGAAATTTTAAGAGAATAAATGAGAGATTGTTTTCTGACTTTAATTTCTTAACTAAAAATAAAAAAAAATTGGACAAGTGCGAGTTGTACTCGCACTGCAATGGCGGGTTCCGTACACAAATATTAAAACAATACTTGCAACATTTATCGGTAATTAGTAGAATTAAAATAAACAATGAAAAAAATATATTAAAATCATTTGATAAGAAGAAATAACTAAAAAAAATTAAAGTATTGTATATCTAATATTGTAAACAATAATAAGCAGAGGAACAAAATTTTCAAAATTATAGTTCCTCTGCTTATTATTGTTTACAATATTAGATATGTACAATACTTTAATTTTTTTAGTTATTCTTTTTTATCAAATGATTTAAATATTTTTTTTTAATTGTTTATTTTAATTCTACTAATTACCGATAAATGTTGCAAGTATTGTTTTAATATTTGTGTACGGAACCCGCCATTGCAGTGCGAGTACAACTCGCACTTGTCCAATTTTTTTTTTCATTTCAATTACTTTTTTTACTTTTCATTTCGTTTCTAATATTTTTTTCAAAGACAAAAAATTATGATAGAAAATAATGAAAATAAAAATTATTTAATTATATTTAATAACTAAAATTGACCTGTTATTGAAGGTGATAATTGTTTAGTGATAAAAATAATTACATAATTCTAAGCAGATTTCGTATTTTTCGCCTTGTTGGAGACTTGATTTTATTTCAAGGTTGCTTGACAAGTACTTGATGAACAAAGATCAAAGCTTACTGTAACGTTGAATAATTAATGGTATAAATCTTGAAATTAAGCGTCAAAGTTAGCTTATTTAAATTTAAAGAACTAGTCACTTGGAAATATAACAATAAAACGTTTTTCTTTTGTTTTTTCAATGCTTTAATAAATCGTTTACTATAATAATTTATTTTTTTGTTGAAGATGGTTTTCATCCCGTTGACGTAGCCAGGATAAAAAATCAAGACGACTGGCTAAGCCGTTTTTTGGAGCACAATGATTTTCGTTTGGATGAATCCTTGAAAATGTTGTGGGACACTTGTGAATGGAGAAGAAAATTTGGCACAAACGGTAATTTTCGTTTGTTAAAAATTCAAAAGTACTATTATAATTTTATAAAAAATAGTAGTAGTTTTGCTTTTTACTTTTTTGTTTTTACAAACAAAATAAAATAATAATAAGAAATTTAAGAAATAGTAGTTGCAAAAAGAAATCTATTATTATAATAAAAAAAATTATAGAAAAATAGCAGTAGTAAAAATAAATGTATTATTATTATTATTGTTATTAATAAATTATGTACTAAATTTATTATTTTTATAAATTTTCAGATATTACGTTAGACAATATAAGAAGAGATTATTTAGAAGACGGTGTTTGTTACAGTTATGGTCACGATAAAGATGGAAAAAAATTATTCATAGTAAAATCTAAATTACACACAAAAGGATCAAGAGATTTTTCAGAACTTCAAAGATGCGTTGTTTATTGGTTCGAAAGATTAGAAAGGTACTTTACTTTCTATATTTTCATTTTAATTTTATATTTATCTTCTATTTAATTTTTTAACTGAATTGAATTAAATTTAGTTAAATTAAATAAAATTTTTTGTTTAATTAAATTAAGGTATTAGTCGCGCAGCTGGCTCTGGCCAAAAGTTTACCGGGCCGCTTATAAGAGTGGGGCAGTGAGAGTGAAAGAGACAGTTTAACTCCCCACTCTATTCGTTCGTATGAAAGTTCATACAATTTAATTATTTTTTTAACTTTCTGTCAATTTATAGTCAATTTATAGTTTGGTGCGGTAAAAAAATGTCATGTTTTTTTTATTCATTTGTTTCATCTAATTGAATACTTTGGTAGTTGTATTTCAAAATCTGACGATTAGTTATCATATAAATAATTACTAAACAAATTCAATACATGCATTGGGTATGAACTTTGAATTCATTTTTTGAAGCTTTGAAACGGTCAAAATTAATGAAATTGGTCTCATTCTGTACATAAATACTTCAGGAATAAATATGCAAAATTTGAAAAAAAATCTGACGAAAACCATTTTACGCGACTAATACCTTAAATAGAATTGAATTTTGTTAAATTGAATTGAATTTAAAGAAAAATTTCGTTTCAATTCCAGAGAAGGAAACGGTAGTCAAATATCAATATTTTTTGATATGGCGGAGGCGGGTCTTTCGAATTTGGACATGGAATTTACAAAATATCTTATAGGCCTTTTCAAATGTTATTATCCACACTTTTTGAATTTAATAATCATCTATGAAATGCCCTGGGTGTTAAATGCGGCGTTTAATATTATAAAATCCTGGCTACCAGCTAAGGCAGTTCCAAAGATAAAATTCGTGAAAAAATCAAATATCAAGGAATATGTTGATTTAAACGTTGCCCTAAAATCATGGGGTGGAAAGAGTGAATATAGTTTTAAATTTATTCCCGAGGATCAAGTTAATGGCGCCGTGACTAATGGAAAAGTCGACAATAACAAAAAGGTTTCGTATTTATTTCTTTATAAACTAACTAGCAAATGATACGCGCGCTGAATATGTTATTCAATTTATTATTGTTATGCAAATTACAAAATTTTTTATTTTCAAATATAAATTTTAAAATAATTTCATAATCAAAATTTTTAAAATTCACTTATTAAGTACAAAATTAATTATTATTGTTTATATTTTCAAAAATTTTAACATAATTCTTCGCAAGAATTAAATTATTTTTATAAATATGTAGTACAATTCTTTGCAAAAATTCAATTATTTTTATAAACAGTAAAATTCTTTGCAGGAATTCAATTATTTTTAATCCAATTTAAATCAAATTACACGAAAGAATTTAATTATTTTCAAAAATTTCCATAAAATTCAATTTCAACAAGAATTTAAAATTCTCTAAAAATAATCCAATTGGCAATTATTATCAAAATATTTTAAACAATTCTATGTGAAAATTAAATTACTTTACAATGCAATTTTTAAATATGTTCGTCAAAAAAATAGAAAGAATTAAATTATTTTCGAAACAACTTTAATTGAATTTCTCGAAAGAATTGAATTATTTTCAAATATTTCTATAAAATTCTTCAAAACAATTCAATTTTTCCTAAAATTTTAATAAATTCTTTGACCTCTCCAATTATTTTTATAAATGGTAAAATTCTTTGCAAAAATTAAATTCTTTTCAAAACAATTTTAATAGAAATTATCAAAAGAATTTAATTATTTTCAAATATTTACATAAAATTTATTTATTTCATAAAATTTTAATAAATTCTTCGGAACATTTCACATATTTTAATAATTTTATTAGTAAAATTCTTCACAAGAATTAAATTATTTTTATAAATAATAAAATTCTTCTCAGGAATTGAAGGGCTACATAAAATAAGGGGACGAACGCATGGTTGAAAGGGATAATATCAGTCAGGTAGCAGCGAGCGGCTCAAGGCCTGTCACTGCTACCCGACTGGTAGTATCCCTTCCAAGCCTCGCGTTCGTCCCCTTATTTTATGTAGCCCTTCAATTCAATTATTTTCAATACAATTTTAATAAAATTCAATTGCTTTCAAAATGTTCAATAAAAATTATTAAATAAACTCCATTATTTAAAAAAAATTCAAAGAAATTCTTCAAAAGAATTTAATTAGGATTTTTAAAAATTTTAATAAAATTCATCTCGAGAATTAAATTATTTTCATAAATAAAACAATTCTTCGAAGGAATTCAATGATTCTCTTGAAATTTTTTGATAAGATTCTTTGCAAGAATTCAATGATATTCAATAGGTACCTACATTAATTTTAAATTTGAAAATATTTAAAAAGAAAAATTTTTAATAAGTTATGAAACAAAAAAGCAAATAACAACTAACTTTAAACTGCGAGCAGATTACCGGAATACAACGATTATTAATATATGTAGATTCCTTTTTTTGGAATATTAAAATATTTAAAAAAAAATCTAAATGTAAACGTCGTTTAGTTTTCTATTTCAGTTATTTTAAATTAAAAATTTAGATTTAAATTTAAATTATTTAGAGTTTATTTGTAATAAATTAAATTTTAGGTTCATTTCGCCGAAAATTCTCCCATGACTGAGCAGCCAACGAGTGGTTTTGGAGATCAGACGAAAAATGAAGAAAAGAGTAAGTTAAATTTGTAAAAAAAACTGCAAAAAATGTTTTTGCGCTTTTGTACTAATGCGACGAAATATTAATTTCAGTGATATCAATTGAGCCAGATGTCCTGGTATTCAACAAAGAGGGAAATGAAGTCGTAGGAACAATTACTTTGAAAAATATTACTTCCGATAAATGTTTATCTTACAAGGTGAGGAAAATAAATTCCCTCTTGAGTAATTTTAAAACAAATAGTCTTATTTAGTTTGTTATTATTTATTTATTTCTATAAATTACCTAATACATTATAATAATCGTAAGTTTCCTTTCCGTTAGCAAATTATCTGCATTCATTTGTTTGTTTTGAAAATTAAATTTTGTGGGTTAAGTATTGGCATTTTTTATATTTTTTAAAAAATCTGAAGAAAGTTTTTTGACTAATTTAAAGATTTCTGAAGGTAAATAAGAAAAGTTTGAAGATTTGTCGTTTTAATCATCTAGCAGCACTGTTATTGTGTTTAATTCAATTTTTAACTTTACAACCATCATTTGCTCTAAAGGTAAATACTTTTCTATAATTTAATGTCTATAATTTAATGTTAACATTATTTCAATATTATTGAAAAAAGTTATTTGATAGGTATAATTTACATTCAATTGAATTATATTTTTTTAAATTTCTTAATTACAGAATATTTAGTTTTTTAACTTTTTAATAATTTTTTAACTTGCAAAATTCTAAATAATGTAATTGTTAAAAATATAATATTTATTTTTCATAATTTTTGACAGATATAATTATTATTTGAAATAATTACTATATTATTAAAGACTACAACATAAATTTAAATTATTAAAATATATTTTACAAAATAGTAATTTAATACAATTTTTATTTCTTATAATTTTTATTACATAAAAATATTGTCTAATATGTTTATTTTATAAACTTTTAACGTGTCTTACTTTTTATGTTTTTAATTAATACGTGATTCATAGAAAATTCAACAAATCAATGAAAATCTATATTGTCAATTTTTTCAGTTAAAAATAATTGGGTTGGTAGACAGTTTTCCCAATAGGTTTTTTTTTCCAATGGACGTTTTTCCCATTAATAATTTTTCCCAATAATGGGTCGTTTTTCCCAATGAACATAATTCCAAAAAAAAGTATATGGTGATAAAGAAAGTATCATACAGGTAAAAGTAGGTCATATAAATGATTTATTATTATTACAATAAAAAAATTATAAATAGTATGGAATTTAAAATTTTTTTTGGAATTTTGCCTGTTTTTAAAGATTTTTGAGAAAATTTTGTTCTAGCCATTGTTTAGGAACAGTAAAAAAATTTTTGACTAACAATTGTTAGTAAACAGAAAATAAAGTTCGCTTAAAAAATAATTTTTCATTTCCTGCTGATTATCGGCTGTGGCTACATTTATTAATTGTGAATTAAATTCATTTCGATGACCCAGATATTAATTATTATTGTTCTTGTCATAGTTTAGGAACAATAAATAATTTTTTTTAATTTAAAAAATTTCAGGAATTTTGCCTATTAAAGATTTTTAAGAATATTTTAACTTAAAATTAAGGAAGAAAAATTTTTGGTCTTTTATTCTTATTAGGTTTTTGGTATTTAGAATTTTTGAAAAAATTTTAGAGCTGAAGATGTGTTATTGGGCCAGAAATTTTTTTAATTTTTGACTGGAATTTCATAAGTATTTAACAGGAAAATCCTGGAAAAAGCCTAGAATTTTATATTTACCATTTTGTGGCAACCATGTTACTACATAACAATGAAGTTAGTTTATTACATCTTATATATTTACTACGAAGAAAATATTTTGGGAAAAATGTCCATTAGGAAAAAATAAAATTTTGGAAAATATGACCATTGGGAAAAACGATTATTGAGAAATACGCCCATTGGGAAAAATAACTATTGGGAAATGCAGATTGGGAAAACTGTCCCCCTACCAAATATTTACATCAAATATCTATTCTCAATATTTAAATAATGTTAAAATTAAATTATGGACACATACCTGCCGAGTAATAAATAATTATAAAGTTAAAAACTCAATTAAACAATCAATGTATAGAATTAAAATTTGGGGGCTATCATACGCCTAAAATTTACCTGAAATTTTGTTCTTTGTTTCTAAAATGAATTATGAACATTTTTCTTTAATGTGATGCTTGATTATTTATATTACATCTTGTAATTTATTAAATAATTAATGCAAATTATACTTAGTATTTTTACGACAGATAATTTGTTTTCCAAAAAAATTAGAATTAAAAGTTGTTTAACTTTATCATATTTCAATTAATTTAATTTTTTGCAGTATGTTAATTTCGAAAGATACGGAATTCTTTGTTTAAAAAGCTAAATGAATAATTATTTTTTGAATTTTTAAAATAATTTAAAATTTTCGTAATCAAAATTATTTTTAAAATAAAAGTATAAAATATGGAACAATTTTTGCGAGATTCAATTTTCTTTGTACAACAAGAAAGTTTAACAGCAGTAATAGTATTTTAACAAAATTTATATGATTCACTTGAAATTCGTTTTTAATGCGTTAAATTTGACATTACATTTATACATTTTAGAAATATAAAATAGAGCTTTCATTTGTCTGACTTTCTTCTAATTTATCGGATTCAGTGATTTCTGGAATAAATTTGGTAAAGTTTTGAATTGATTAATTTCTACGTTAAATTCGTTATTTTGACTTTAGAAAATCTGATGTTAATTTAATTATTTTTTTCGATATGCACGACAAAAAATATTTACCAGGATAAACTACAGATTTCACTTTATTATTAGCGAAATTTTTCAGTGTTTCAATTAATACTTTCGCTATTCTAGAGAAACTTATCGCTGTTTCAAGTAAAACTTTTTTAGTGTATTTGAATTTAAAAAAAATTAGAAGTTCAAATTTGTTAAATATTTTTTTGTAATTTTAAAGTTTCAAAATAATACAAAATGAAAATTTAAATCTCTATAATTGTTATCTTTTTTCACCTTTAATTAGTTACATATTTTTGTTAGGAAATAATAATTATTTCTTTAAAAAAATTTTAAAATAAAATGGTTTCAAATTGTTTAAGCAGTTCCATACAACATGCCCGCGCGCGGATAGTGTGGCTAGTTTATAATAAAGAGCAATATTTTTTATTAAATAAATTACTCAATTTAAATTAATTTTATTTAAATGATTGAAATTTAGTATTTAAATTATTTAAATTATTGAAATTTAGTATTTAAATTATTTAAATTATTGAAATTTAGCATTTAAATTATTTATTATTATTTAAATTTGATTGAATGGTTTTTAATATTGACACTAATTCTTTGCTTCGATGTAACAGATAAAAACAACATCGCCAGAAAAATTCCGAGTACGACCAAGTACTGGGATTCTAATGTCTTCACAACAATGTGTAATCACCGTTGTCTTGCAACCTGGTTTTAATTTACGAGGACTATTACACAATGATAGATTTCTCGTTATGTGCCTTCCCATGAAAGATACCCAGATGACGACTCAAGAATTGGCAGAATTTTGGAAGGTTATTGACAAAATTTTCATTCTCTCTCAAAAAAATACAATAAATTTTTTTAAATTTACAATAGGGTCTTAAAATAGTAAATTAAAAATAATCATTTTTTCTACACTGAGAGACTTTTGGGACTATAGCGGAACAACGTATGCAATAGCAGCTCCACTATGGTTTTGGTGCGCTGCGATACAATTTCGGGCGCGTGACTGTCCAAAATGTTGGTAAGCAGCTCGCCGAAGTAGTTGCAGCTAAACAACTTTTGGACTGTCACGCGCCCAAAATTGTACCGCAGCAACCCAAAAGTGTAGTCCTGTAGCGTTCCACCGAAATGGTTAGTAGCAGCCTATCGAAAGTATGCTGCTGACCCAAAGGTCTCTCAGTGCGAATTATAAATTTTTTGTGAAAAAGAATGATTTTTAAATGGAATTTTATTTATTTTTAAACAGACTGTTGGAAAAGGAGCGGAACAACATCGGCTAGTTTGCCGCGAAGGAAGTTACGATAATGTCGAAATTCTGAAATCAAATTCCAATTATTCAATATCAAGTTCTTCGGTCAGTGATCGTTCCCTCGAGGGACTCTTTTCGAAGGTAGGAAAAATGAGATTTTCTTTGAAATTAAATTATTCTATAGTCAAAAAAATTACTTCATTAAAATTACTCTAGTAATTAATTTCCTGTTATTAAATAGTAGAAAATTAGTTGTATTAAATGATAAAATGAGATTTTAATCGAATAATTAAAAATTTTAGATCAATCGCTTAGAAGATCGCCACAACAGGCTATATAATGAAATAATAGCTTTAAAACGTATGTTACTGATATCAGTGATTCTAATAATTTCTCTCTCAATTTGCATTTGTTATATATTAAGAGTCGATATAACAACAAGTCTTGAGCAGGAAAATCATCGAATATACGATTATGACACCCAGAATGGGCACAATTAGGATTTATCGGATCTTATTTAGTTTAATCAAATTTTTTTTTCGCCTTCAGTCGAGCCAAAAAAAAAAGGAAAAAGATTTAAAGACGAAACGAATTATTTTTTGTTATAATGTACAAAAAAACTATTTAATATTTTTTTTAAAAACATTCCGTATAATTTTTTTTCGAGCAATTGCTTTTTTTACAAGAAACTATTTTTCAATTTTGCAAATTTTTTACTATCTATTTTTTAAAACGGGGGAAAAAGAATAAGTAAAGATTTAAAAGAATATTTTTTTATACAAACTCTTTATACTTGAAGACTAAGAAAAATTTGTAATAAAAATTTACTTTTTTATTATCATAAAAAAAGAACATTTTTGTCTAAATATATTGAAAAATTGACAAATTTTTCATATTGTATATACAGTTTTGCTGTGAAAGAGAAAAAGAAACATCGAAATTCAATTACTTATTGCGATTTAATTGGAGAAATTTGAAAGTAAAACGATGTTGCACTTTTAATTTTCAAAGACATTGAATTAAAATTTATAATTTTGATTTATTCAATTTTAATTAATTTACTAATTAATAATTACTATCTAAAGTAAATTAAACATCAAATTGAATCTTTTAAATCAAATTTATTAATAATTTTTGAAATTAAACAATTTTGAGTCGTATTTAATTTAAATGTTTCATATATTGTTTACAATTAATGTAAGACTCAATTTGTTCAATTTAATCTATTTCTGGTTATAAATAATTCATTTTAGAACAATTTTTTAAGAAAAAACTTAGTTCACAATTAAACAAATTCGTTTAATTAATCGAAGGCAAGCGGATCGCTTAAAAATTAAAATATTTTAATTCTAATGTTTTATTTTAACTTTTAGTTAATAATCTATTTTTGTCTCTTCGCCATTAGGGGCCGTCCATAAACCACGTAGCCCCATTTTTTGGGAATTTTGACCCCCCCCTCCCCCCATGTAGTACGCTATTACATGTATTAGCGCCATTTTTTCCTCTTGTCGTAGTCAATTGCTTGACCCCCCCCTCCCCCTCAAGAGGCTACGTGGTTTATGGATGGCCCCTTAGTAAGAAACTTTTCTAGAAGTATAACTGGGCACAAATGATAACCAATTTATCTTGACTAATTATTATATATATTTTTTATTTGACTTGTACCGACTGTAGTCTATGAAAGAAAGAGTAGCTTGTAATTTATTTTTTCTATTGACAAATATTTAATAACAAAATAAAAGTGAGAAAAAGCTGCGATAAATTAATTTCTTCGTTGCTTATCTTTATAGATGGGTGAATCTCTCAAAAAGAACAAATTCTAAATTGTAATTAAAAAAAAAAAATTAAAAAACATTAAAATGACTATTCCTATGCGAAGAGGAGGACTATAGTAAGTCTCTAAAATATGTGGTTACGATCTTTATAAACATTATTGTTTAAAAAATAATTGTTTATTGTAAAATAATTATTTAATTTTTTGTCGCAAATACAATGAGTGAATTGGCTTGAAAATGGTTACTCTAGGGTTTTCGAGATCGCTGATTACGAATCTGCGGTCATAATTTAAAAATTATAAATGGCGGTCAAATTTTTTAAAATTGATTGGATTCTTCTCAAATTTGTTGTCTAGGGGATTTTGGGGTCGCTGATTACAAATCTGATGTTATTTTTTTAAAATTCAAAATGGCGGATACAATATGTCGGATAAAATATTTGAAAATTAATTGGATTCTCTTAAAACATGTAACTCGGGGGTTTTTGGGGTCGCTGATTACGAATCTGCGGTCATAATTTAAAAATTATAAATGGCGGATCCTATATGGCGGTCAAATTTTTTAAAATTGATTGGATTCTTCTCAAATTTGTTGTCTAGGGGATTTTGGGATCGCTGATTACAAATCTGATGTTATTTTTGTTTTAAATTCAGAATGGCAGATCCAATATGGCAGATGAATTTCGTCCGCCATTTTGGATCCACCATTTTGAATTTTAAAAAACTAACATTAAATTCGTAATCAGCGACCCCAAAAACCCCCGAGTAACGAAATTTAAGCCATTTCACTAAATTCTAAAATATTTCGTCTCCCATTTTGGATCCACCATTTTGAATTTTAAAAAAATTAACATTAAATTCGTAATCAGCGACCCCAAAAACCCCCAAGTAACGAAATTTAAGCCATTTCACTAAATTCTAAAATATTTCGTCCTCTATTTTGGATCCGCCATTTTGAATTTTAAAAAACTAACATTAAATTCGTAATCAGCGACCCCAAAAACCCCCCGAGTAACGAAATTTAAGCCATTTCACTAAATTCTAAAATATTTCGTCCTCCATTTTGAATCCGCCATTTTGAAGTTTAAAAAACTAACTTTGAATTAAAACGTTAAATGTCGTTAAGTTTTATAAAAATAAAAATTATTCTAAGAATTATTAATAAAAATTTTCATTTACTTATCAAAAAAAGGAAAAGCCACTGGCGGTAACGGAATGGAGTTTTGTTAATTTCGATAGCTCCGAAATATATTGATTCTAATGTAAGAAGATAAAATTTTATTAACAAACAATCAATAGTATTTGCTATATTTTATTCAAATAAAAGAATATTCTATAAATTAATAATAATATTTATCATTTACTTATAAAAATTTAGAATTTACTGCGGTAACGGAATGGAGTTTTCTTTCTGTCGATGCCGACTACTCAACTGAAAATCTCATTTATACTGAATATTTTCTTTTCTTTCATCCTAATTCGCGATGATCTTTAATCACGCTAGTATTCTAAATACTATTTACCTCTGTATTGCTCCCCTAACATGTTTGTTTATCTTTAATATTTATATTTGTGACCGGTAACGGAATGGAGTTTTCAATGGCGCACAAAACTAATTTAATTCTAGAAAATAGAATTTGAAATATTTTGCCTTACCTTTTCCGGATTTAAGTAAAATAAAGAATAATTAATAAATATTACTGAACAAGAGATGAAATTAGATTTTAAATGGGAAGTAATATTCATTCTTTGAGTTAAATTAGCTTTATGCACGGTATAGGCCAGTCGGTGAGTGCAAAAACTGCCCAAAAATGCAAACAGCAAAGTCTCAACGGTTTCTAGTAGTTTGGGGGCTCCTTATGAGAGCCCCACAGTTTGCTCTCGATTTCCGGGTGCGAAAAACAGTGTAAACAATCGCCAAAGTTTGGAAAACATGGTTTTTCGATGCTCGTTGCTTCCGGTTAAGTTTTAGGGGAAAAAGTTGTTATTGAAAGTTATAGAGCTTGGAAATACCTTTCAAATGATGGGTCATATGTTAAAAAAGGTTAATTAGTTTAGTTGGAAATGAATTTAAACCATTAAAAATAGCACTTCTTTAATTGTTTAATAACTTTGTTAATAATTATCGAATTTGTTCATAACTTACCAGGAATGTTCTCCTTGCGTAGCTGAATAAATCCCAAAAAAAATTAACTAGATCGGAGAAATAGTTTATGCATAATTCCATTTGTTAACTAAAAACATGTAATTTTTCAACGGAATTTCCCCACTTTTGGTACATCGAATTTCGATTTTTTTTTTTTGGAAAGTACACTTAAGAAGTCAAACTTTCATCCTATTTAAATGGCCAATTGATTTTTTTTTATCTAAGTGCATAATAAAAAGGGTTAAAAAAGAGTGTGTTTTTTTGTCATAAACAAATGGAATTACTCAGCCAATTTTCACTTTATCAATTAGCTATAAACGGCATATAATTCCATTTGTTTCCACAAAACTTTTCAAAAAAAAAATCCGACTTAACTTGAAGGGGGGGGGGGGGGGGAGTTAACTTTTTTTTAAAAAAAAATTCCTGAGAAGTTAATTATTAATATTTTGTGGAATGGAATTATATGCCGTTTATAGCTAATTGATAAAGTGAAAATTGGCTGAGTAATTCCATTTGTTTATGACAAAAAAACACACTCTTTTTTAACCCTTTTTATTATGCACTTAGATAAAAAAAAATCAATTGGCCATTTAAATAGGATGAAAGTTTGACTTCTTAAGTGTACTTTCCAAAAAAAAAAAAATCGAAATTCGATGTACCAAAAGTGGGGAAATTCCGTTGAAAAATTACATGTTTTTAGTTAACAAATGGAATTATGCATAAACTATTTCTCCGATCTAGTTAATTTTTTTTGGGATTTATTCAGCTACGCAAGGAGAACATTCCTGGTAAGTTATGAACAAATTCGATAATTATTAACAAAGTTATTAAACAATTAAAGAAGTGCTATTTTTAATGGTTTAAATTCATTTCCAACTAAACTAATTAACCTTTTTTAACATATGACCCATCATTTGAAAGGTATTTCCAAGCTCTATAACTTTCAATAACAACTTTTTCCCCTAAAACTTAACCGGAAGCAACGAGCATCGAAAAACCATGTTTTCCAAACTTTGCACGGTGAGCTTGGATGAAATTCAACCCAAAAGTCATGACCCTTTCTGGTTTATTTTTGATATCATTTAAGTGATGTCTAATAATCATTTTAAGATAAAAATTAAATTAATCGTTGGAGGGAAACTCAAATTATATTGATTTTTTAATTTTTTTCTAGGTTATTGTACATATTTTCTGAAGGATAATGTTTTAAACAATATTTATTGCTTCAAAAGATATCTTTTAACATTAAAAAACATTCTATTTAGTAAAAACAATATTTTAATATATAAAGCTAAAAAATTGTCGAAAAAGTGTGAATTTTTTCGTTTTTCTGAAAATTACTCTTTTATAAGTCATTAAACACTAATATTATGCAAATGTAAATTAAAGTACATAAAATTTCCTGGAAAACTAAACAAGAAAAACTATTCTATCTATTAAGAGTAGAGATGATTCTATCACTCAGTCGTATTTTCACTATTTATTATTCTATCCACTGTTGTTACAGAAATATGATGATTTAAAGTTCGTTTTTAATAAAAAAGTAATTGAAATTTGTCATTAAGTCCAGTTTCTTTGGTGAAATCTTTTTTTCTGGACCTTACTTGAAAACCATATAATAATATGTTTAAAAAAGTTAATTTTAAACATATTATTATATGGTTTTCAAGTAAGGTCCAGAAAAAAAAATTTCACCAAAGAAACTGGACTTAATGATAAATTTCAATTACTTTTTCATTAAAAACGAACTTTAAATCATCATATTTATGTAACAACAATAGATAGAATAGTTTTTCTTGTTTAGTTTTCCAGGAAATTTTATGTACTTTAATTTACATTTGCATAATATTAGTGTTTAATGACTTATAAAAGAGTAATTTTCAGAAAAACAAAAAAATTCACACTTTTCAACAATTTTTTAGCTTTATATATTAAAATATTGTTTTTACTAAATAGAATGTTTTTTAATGTTAAAAGATATCTTTTGAAGTAATAAATATTGTTTAAAACATTATCCTTCAGAAAATATGTACAATAACCTAGAAAAAAATCAATATAATTTGAGTTTCCCTCCAACGATTAATTTAATTTTTATCTTAAAATGATTATTAGACATCACTTAAATGATATCAAAAATAAACCAGAAAGGGTCATGACTTTTGGGTTGAATTTCATCCAAGCTCACCGTGTTTGGCGATTGTTTACACTGTTTTTCGCACCCGGAAATCGAGAGCAAACTGTGGGGCTCTCATAAGGAGCCCCCAAACTACTAGAAACCGTTGAGACTTTGCTGTTTGCATTTTTGGGCAGTTTTTGCACTCACCGACTGGCCTAGTAACGGAATGGAGTTTTTGCACCATATGAATATATGGATATTTCAGATAATATAAAATTTTTATTTTTTTTCTCATATGACCTGATTAAATCGTGTTAAATACTATCATATGGCCGCCATTATTTTTATTAATTTTAAATATTTTTTAGAAAAATGTCTTGAACGTGTGATTTGTCCTTTTTGAGAGATTCACCCAGATATTGTATACTCTCAACAATATTAACTTTAAACAAAGCAATTTCAAAATATGTATAAAAATATTTATAACTGTTTATATTATGTATGAAAATTTATAATAAAAAAAAGCTGGATTATATCTAAGAATAGAATCTTTTAATTTAAAAATACAAACCGACACCAAAGGAAACAAAAAATTTTTTTTTAAATTAATATGTTACGGTCAATGTCCGAAATAATGTACCCGGTCCAGTTTGGGCAGTGTTGATAATTCATTTTTTAATTTAATTTAAATTCATTTTAATCGAAATGTACCGACTAGTTATAAATAAAATGTCTCGTAAATTGTAATATTATTTCGTTTACAATAAATTAAATCTCGCATTTTGTAATAATTGCTCTCACGAATAATAATATAAATAGAAAATTTAGTTTCCATTTGTATAACATTAAATGAAGTTTTATTGTCAAAATATAGTAAAATATTGTGTTTTTATGAAAAAATGTTAAAGTACCAATTTGTAAACGCTTACATTATAATATTGTCCCAATTTGTGCACTTTCAAATATTTTAGTTAATTTATTAATTTATTGCAATAATTTAATGTTATAAATTTTAAATCGTTAAATTGTTAACTATACGATTATAAAATGTAATGTTTTGAATTTTTTTTAATAAATTATAAAACTTAGAACTAATAAATAACCCCGATATTAATGCTCTATTGACACTGACCATTTTTACCAATGATTTAATACTTGAAAAGTCTGTTTATAATCGTATAATTTAATACTTAATGTAAACAGCCCAAAAATTAATTGGCAATGTCGACAATGCCCGGGCACTAACACGCTTTGCTAAACATTAATGAAAATGTATGGGCATTGACCGTAACAAATATAAAAAATTTGCATTAGAAAAAATATTTTCGGATTAAAAATTTGGTTAATTGAAAACTTTTAATATTATCTACAATTTTACGAGTTTTAAAATAGTTTTATTTTTAAACATATTGTATAAAGGTTACTTGCAAAAATTATATATATAGAAATTATATATACATAGGACATTCTCTCGTTTTCCATTCTCCGAACGCAACGCTCTATCAAATGATTATAGGATAAGACCGAGTGGGTTATTAGTAGTTTTATAAATTTAACATTCGTGTGATTTATACCTGATTATAACAAGTACTACAATCATTAAACAATTTTTTCTCTAAAAATCTAAACTCTTGTTAACTTAAAAAAAAGTTTAATAAAATGTAAATTTTGTTTCAAGTGTAAAAAGTGTAATAATAATTAACTAATTATTTAATCTAGTTAACAAATAATTATTTAATTAATAATGTAATAATAATTAGATATTATTTCTTGTTAATAGTTGTGTTTAAATTTTTTTGTAAATTCCTATTTATATCTGAAAAAATGAAGTGGGGGAAAATTTTTTAATTTTTTAATTTTATCATAATATCAATTTTGAAATTTTCTGCAATAAGATCTAGTGGATTGAATTCAGATCTAGTTATGATTTAACTTAGAGAAAGTCAAATATATTTGATTACGAGAGGGGCTTTTAAGGATATATGAGACAATTAATAATTCTAAAACTAAAGTGTGAATTTCAAAAATCGGATACTCAAGTTCCCTGAATCGAATTACAAGCGTGACAATAAAAAATTCGATTTCAAAAATTTCCATCATGACAAATCTTATATTTAACACTTCACGATTAAGTTCACATGGGAAATGTGTATCAATCGACTAAATGAATTTGATAAATTAATATAATAATAACTTTTACATCAAGTATTTAAACAATTATTAATTAATTACAGTTATAATAATACTAAAAAAATAATTACTAATAATAATTATTATGTATTGTTGGTAATATCGAACCCTGTATAATGCAGGGAGGGTAAAAAAATAAATAATTTTATTTCTACTGATTAGTAATTATTTAATTTCTATTTAATAATATTAATTATTTTATTTATATTGATTAGTAATTATTTAATTTCTATTGAGTAGTAACTATTTAGTAACTTTTATTTACTAAATTAATTAAATAATTTCTATTTACTAATTTATAATTAATTACTTTATTTCTACTGATTAGTGATTATTTAATTTCTATTGAGTAGTAATTATTTAGTAAATTTTATTTACTAAATTAATTATATAATTTCTATTCTATAATTAATTACCTTATTTCGACTGATTAGTGATTATTTAGTAACTCTTACATATTTACTAAATTAATTAAATAATGTATATTTATTATTTACTAATCCTGATTTATAAATTAATTTACCATTTTAAATTTTTTTTAAAATTATTAATTAATCATTTCTAATTTTTTTAGTCAAGTTCATTTACTTTTTAGATAAAAAAAATAGAGGAATAAGTAACACATTGATATAAATATAGGTAATAGAGTAGAAAAGCATTGATCCAGTTCCATTTCATTTTTTTTCGAATAGAAAATTGCATATCTACAAGTTTTATTGTATTGGTAGTTAAAACTAATTTTAAAATTTGCTTTAGAAGCAGGGAAGTTATCAGATTTCGACTCACGCGGATTTATAGTCAATAATTCATTGCCTGAAATAATTGTGCACGCTCTAATGACTCGATATAACTTTCAATACGAGGGATTTTCATATTTTTTTCTCTCTTTTTGTTAATAATAATGATAATGATAATAATAATCAAGGTCAAATTATTTATTATTAACAAATGATACCGTGAGTCTAATATTGATAGGGGAGAGGGCCCCAAGATGGACACCTCTTCGATTGATGGCTCTAAAATCCAAACCGAATAAGATATGTTAAAATGTTTTATACTAAATGAAAGTACAATTTATTAGGTAACTTATGGCCACTGAGATAAAATTTTATTTTGAACTTAAACATTTTTCATAGCATTTTTTCTAATTGTTAAAATTTTTGACCAAAAAAAAGTGGCCCAAGATGGACACCTTCTTAAAAATCACTTTAAAGTGTGGTAAATTAAAGATAAACATCCTGTATTAATTTTTAAACTAATGTTTAATCATTTTATTCTATTTACTAGGAATAACATTATTAAAAATCTTAATTTTATAACTTGAGAATAAAAAAAAATAACATATTTAAATATTTAAATATTTAATTAATTTATATATTTAATTAATTTAAATATTTAACATATTTTAAATTATTAAAAAAATGTGTAATCGAAAGCATGAAAATAAATACATTGAAATGTGGTGTCCATCTTAGGGTCTCGAAAGTGTCCATCTTAGGGTAAATGACACCATTTTTTGAAACCCAGAAAAAAATTGTATACAAACAAAATATTAATAAAATCATTTTAGAATATTATTATATGATAAATAATATTATAATGATAAATACCTATCTAAAATCAAAAATTTAAATAACTTTATCGACTTGAGAAAAATCGGAAATAAAACTTTTTTTGACAAAAAATTCAGGTGATATGCGCAGTAGAAAAAAAACCGGTTTTATTTTTCAAATATGCATAAAAATGTTCGTCTATACAAACAACAAAAATAAAAAAATTGAGAAGATGCTGTCACTTTAAACAAAAATTTTATAGGAAATGTCCATCTTGGGGCCCTCTCCCCTAATTTATTAAAAATTTCTTTTTTAATAAATAAATAAAATTTAATAACTAAATAGGTATACTAATTAATTAATCAATTTATTAAAATAAATTTAATAAATAAATAGTATATTAATTAATTAATTAGTTAAACTAAATGTAATGTAATTACATTAAATTAAATTTTTTAATTAAAAAAATTTCTGTCTCTAATTATTGTCCCAACTGTCCTGAAAAATTGAAAATACAAATTTCCTTTTTTTTCTGCTTTTTCTACTTTATTGCATATAATTTCCCTCTTGTTTTGAAATAAGTTATTATACTTTAGGAATTATTTAATGGAAACAAAATCGAAAAAAGGGAGAAAAAATTCGGAAAAAAGCGTTTGAATAAAGATAAATTTTGATCTATATTATGTTTGAAAAAGTCACGACATACACGTTCGGCATGTATGGAAATTTATTACTTTGGATTGCAAAAGACTGGCAATAAAATACTTAATGCTTTTTATGCTTCTGAATCTTTTTTTTTCAATAACAATTTAATTGATATGCGCAATTCATTCACGTAAAACCTGTCCATAATTATTAATTTTTCCATATATAAATAAATAAAATATTATTAAAGAGACTAAAAAGGTTAATAAAAATAACAAAAGTTTATTTCTTATTAGACAATAATTTTTTTTTCAATTCTTATTCTCAATATTAATACTGAAAAAATAATGGTTTATAATATTATATTATTAATTTTTCAATGAAATAATACTATTAAGTTTTTAGTTATAATTATATTTATTATAATTTTCTGATGATAATTATATTATTAAATTTATAATTATAATTCTTTTATTAAAGTTATAATAGTAATTATTTTCAAAAATTTATAATTACAATTATTTGTAGTGTATTTATTTAATTTATTTTAATTAATTAATATTATATAAAATACAGTCGAACCTGGATAAGCGAGAGTTCAAGGGACCGGCAATTTTCTCTCGCTTATAGAGGTTTCTCGCTTATCCAGTTTCTCACCTATACAGAAGTCTAAGTCACGGGACCAGCAAATTTCTCGCTTATCCAGCTTCGACTGTAGTAGTAAATAAAAAAGATGAATAAAAAGTATAAAATACTTAATAATAGCTCAATAATTTTCTAATTATAAATATTTTATTAAATTTGCAATTATAATTATTTTGTAAAATATTTGTTTAATTAATTTTGTACGAACAAATAATAAATAAAAAAATATAGCAACTAAAATTTTCATAAGAAATAAAAAATATAATAAAATAATAATAAGAATTAATTTTAATATAATTAGGGTCATTTGGGGTAAATGTAAACAGTAGATGTTTCAGCTAAATTTACAAATTTAAAAATAAGTATGACGTCAATATTTTTACCTTAGCTCACCTACAAGATGTTCTGAGTATTGCCAATATTTTATTTTGACAATTGGCAATGCCATAGTGTAAGTTATCTTTTAATGCAAAAAAGATTAAAAATCAAAGTTTTACTGTTTCAGTATTTTGTCTCGCATTTACATAGAAATAAATTTAAAAATCAAACAAAAATATGTAATTCTTCCTTATTAATGCCCTAACAAAAATTGACTTTGATTTTTGATTTTCGTCAATTTAGTTAATAGATAATTAAGTGTTTACATTTACCCCGAGAATTCGAAAACTCGGGGTAAATGTAAACAGAACTTCAACTACATTTTAAAAGAAAATAATTGAATAAATTTGCTTTTATTTCACAATTTCATTACTTTGGCAATGTAAAATTACATAGAAAAGGAAATTAGGTCTTCTTTCATACCTCCTTCGTGTTAGTCAGTTAGCCATAGTTTATGTTTGACCGCTATATTGGATCCACCATTTTCAAATTTAAAAATTCGATTTTAGATTCTTATTCAGCAACCTTAAAAACTTCTTTTTACCAAGTTGAATGAAAATCTATTAAAATTTGTTCAAGTTATTCAAGTTTTTACATTATAGTTTTGTAATGGTTGATTGTTTATTTTATGATACATTACCCGTGTAGAAAAATTGTTGGGTTCTAGTGTGGTGCCAGAAAGACAGTCTATTCTCTAACTGGGCGCTGAAAAGACTGTCTGACCATGGGCTAATCAGACCAGTGACGATCGAACCACGCGTTGGTCCAGACTGGACGAGCTAATCAGGGCTAATGAGCAGTGCTTGACGACCCGACTCGAAGCATTTAAACCGCACGGCCACTGAAGTCTGGGTGTGAACTCTCCTAATTTACTATATCAATGCCAGTGTCATATATTCTGTTGCTTATAAGGACGAAGTGAAAACTATGACTAAAATTATTACACATAATAATCCCGAATTATTTTAATTATTATATATGAATATTTAAATAAATAATTCTTACTACAATTATAATCATTAACCATTTTTTAATGAATTACTTTCAGTTTTATCAAAATTTTTTTAAATAATTGAATTCTTATGGCGAATTTCAATAGAATTCTTAAGTATAATTATACACTTTTCGAAGAATTCCATTAAAATTGTATTAAAAATAATTAAGAAATTCTGAGATTAACTAAGAAATTCTGAATAATAAAAAAATTCTGAGAATTTTATTATTTATAAAAATAATTAAATTATTGAGAAGAAACTTATAAAAAATTTGTAAATCTAAATACTTATTGAATTTTTGTGAAAGGTTTTTTATTTATGAAAATAATTAAATTTTTGCTTACATTTTATTTTGCCAAGAATCTTGTTAAAAATTTGGAAAATAATTGAATTTCTGTGTAGAATTTTGTTACTTTTGAAAATAATTAAATTTCTACAATAATCTGTAACTTCTCCAACACTCAATTGTTTATAGTGTTTTTAACTAAAATTCTTCTACAGATAAATTATTTTTAATAATTAATCAAATACAATATG